>NC_090924.1:721093834-721396679 GCF_040938575.1 Ambystoma mexicanum
GGTGCAGTTAGCCACACATTCATCAACATGCTCCTAGACACTGGGGATAAACCAGTCCTCCTGAATATCAGCAGCAATATACTGCTTAGATGTATGTGTAGGATGGTGAAATTGCTTAAAGACCACCTGTTAGCAATTCTTGAGGCGCTACTACTTCACCTGTAATATTTTGTCTACAAATTAGGTTGGTAGATTACAGGGAACATCCTCTTTGGACTCACAAGTCCTTCTTTTTTCTGGCAATCAGCCCTGTATTTCAATCATCTGTGCTAAAGGGGTCGACGTATATGGTGCTGGCAGCTGCACCTGCTGAACTACTGAACTGCTATGTCAGGGTATTCTTTTATGTTTGGTACTTTTAAGTATGCCGCTTTCCTCACTGCTTTTTCTGGTGCGTAATTGCTAAAAGGAATTCAGTCTTCGTTACGTGTATGGGCTGTGCATTTTACAACGGCAACTACTGACTGTCCTGTTAATGCTTCAATTAATATATATAACAATGCAGCATGCTGTACCGGTGCTCTGTCTGACTTCTTGAACCCTCTCCTGCACCATCTGGGCAATCCTGAATGCTCGGTGGATGTAAAATATGCTGTGTCAGAA
Source organism: Ambystoma mexicanum (assembly GCF_040938575.1). Lineage (NCBI taxonomy): Eukaryota > Metazoa > Chordata > Amphibia > Caudata > Ambystomatidae > Ambystoma > Ambystoma mexicanum. Next base: position 721,094,438 of record NC_090924.1, read on the forward strand.
TAATTGGTAACTGAGTTACCTTTTGACATTTTTAAATCTTCCATGATTGTTATGAGCTCAGCTGCTTGTACGGTATAGAGTGTGGTGTGGGGCACCAGAAGTAAGGAGACCAACACAGTCTTAAGTGGTTCACAACAACTTTATTTAAAAAATAAGAGGGTTGGGAAAAAGTCCTCACTGTCTCTAACTCTATGAGGGGTTTCCCTCCCTCAGTAAAATGAACTAATGAGACAGTCATCAGGATGTTCAAAAATAAAGACCCACTGTCCTGTGGCCAAAACCTATTCTCCCCTCACACTTAAATACGACTAACTATTATAGGGGAAAATGCATATGTTGTCTGTTGCACTACAGCCGTCCTTCTTTTGGGGGCACTCCTTTTTCTGATATTCCCAATTGTCAGGATCTTGGTTGTGCCAGGGGAACAAGCCCTCTTCAGGTGTATTGACCCATCTTTGAGTTATTATGCTGCAACATTTGGTGCTGTGGGCTTAGAAAATCCAAGATGGCCGAAAAGCCCACATTTGCGCCAGAATCCAGGAAAACCATGCAGTTTTTGCGCACACCAAAATGGTTGCCTGACCTGCCACCCACCAGTGCGGGCGTGATGGGCCAGAAGTGCCATGAGTGAAACGTGGTGCCACAGGAAAAACATCAGTGCCTGTTAGCTCAAAAAGCCCTTTGAAATCACCTTTGTTTCTCTGAATGCAAGCTCAAAATGCCCATTTGAAACATTGCAAGATATTCAAAAATCTTACTGAACACCAGCAGACGTCTGGTAGAATGAAGTCTTGTGTGCATACAAAATCTGAAAAGATGAAGAGCCTAAAATAATGTTCATAACAAAACTGGCTGAGCTGTGGATGTCAGCAGCTTAAGTGAACTTGGATTTAAAGCCACTAAAATCGAAATGTTTAAAATAAATGAGTGACCTACTTTTGAGTGTCACATAGGTTGCAACTGTTTAAATGTCATAGTTTTGAACTTAGAATCAGCGTTCTAGCTGCATGTGTAAAAATTGTAAGTTTGATTTGAATGAAGAACAATTGGAACAAAAATGACATTTGGCTGAAGCCTGTCTTAAAGGGATTGAATTCTGCCCGGTAACTACCCCCGACAGGAGTTGAAACTTGCCCAGCAACTGCACTCACAGGCCTGGCCTGCCTTCTGCTGCCCCCACCTAAAGGAGATTATACCTCTCTGATTGAATCAGGGGAGGGGTACCTGGGACTGCAGGGAAACAGAACAATGAACTTCCCTTGGCTCAAAGCAATTGCTAAATCAGGAGGTCATAAATGGTTTCCTCTTGGAAGGAACTGGGAGGGGCACTGCCCCTGTGAGCCAGCTGAGCTTGGAGGCGGTGAAAACAAGAAATTCTCCCATGTGCTTTGGGACTTAACCACACCCATCTGGCCAGAGCATAATTTTAAAAAGATGGATAATTCATAGTACAAAATTGTCAAAATGATATAAATAATATCATTATTCCTGTGATTTTTCTGTGCACATTTTAAGAGGTGTTAGGACTCTGTGGTATGTTCTGGGGGGGTAGTAGCGGAAAATAGGGTATTACTCCAAATGTCTGCATGTTAAAAATCTGACACTTCATCATCTGATGCCCATATTCCTTGCACACATTTGTGTAAATTCTGGAAAAATTTAGATATTGTGCTCTGGATGAAAAGGGCAGAATTCTGTCAGACATGGACACAACATCTTACAAAGACAGGGATCGGATGGTTTGGCGCTACAGAAAATATGTTAACTGGACATATAGGGCCTCATTACACGGTAGGCGGTAAGGGTTTACCGGTACCGGTATTTTACCGGTACCGGTAAACCCTTACCGCCTTACTACGAGGTCCCTTTGCGGGTTGGTACATTAACGCCTGCTTTTAGCAGGCATTAAAAAACGAACCCGCAAAGGGACGGGGGTGCTAATTACGGTACCGCAATTTGCGGTACCGTAATTAGCGCCTTCCCCATTCCCATTATGCCCTATGGGCCAAAAATGGGAATGTGGAAGGGCAATGGAGGAAGGAGGAATTACCGCCTTCCCAACCTTGGAAAAGGGCGGTAATTCCCCTTTCCTTCAAGGCGGTACCGGTAAATTACCGGCATGAACCATGGCACTAATACTGCCATGGTTTACCGCCTACTGTGTAATGAGGCCCATAATATTAGAAAAATTGTACAAAGATAAATATGCATTTGAATCAAAAATAGATTTGTGTGCAAAGTGACAAGGGGAGGATTCTCTGAACCATAAACATACCTCATCACGATGACACTTCATTTCCTTCCCCCAATCAAGGGAGAGAGGAGAATTTGGCCAATGATAAGTTGTGAGGGGCAGGCTTAGTTATGCCCACGCAAACACCCATTTTGATGATGCAATTTCTGCTATAAGTAAGGATGGCAAGCCTTAGTGGGAGTACTTCCAGATTCACTCATCACCTGAACATTGGCGGGACGCTCTGCACAAGAAAACCAGACTCCAGATTCCAGAACTTTGAAGCAGAGGGCCTACTGCAAGCTGAACTCTTCTCAGCTGGCCTTCCAATCTTGCGAACTGATTTTACCCCAGACTTCCAAGGGGCACATCAGAATAAAACAGCCGGGCTGTGCTGTTTCTGCTTCTGCTTCTGGCTAGAACTCTGTGCCAGAACCAGACCCAGAAAGCAGAGCTGTATCCAGAACCCGTCAGACCCAGACCAGACCGCTGTGCAGTGCCGATAGCAGACCAGACAGACCGCTGTGCAGTGCCAATAGCAGACTAGACCAGACTGCTGTGCAGTTCCAGACCCAGCCCAGAGGCCACGCTGTGAACAGAACCAGTGGCAGAGACAGTCCCGTGGTGAGAGTGCAGTCCAAGGCCCATTCCGGTCCAAAATTAGGAGTGAGTATCCAGCCAGAACTGTGCATAGTCATCTCTTAGTCTAAAATAATCTCATCCCATCCATTTCAACCTATTTAGAACTGCATAGAAATCGTGTGTCCATTCTGTGATTTCAAAGCTGTGAAAGTGTCATTTGTCATTCTGAACCTTTACTTCATTTCTGAAAATCTACCTCCACAAAAACGTCCGCATCTTTTGAACCGCGTGCCCTAGAAGCAAAATTTAACTGTCATCTTAAAGCTATGAACCTAAGCTTTCCAACAAACCCAATACAACATTCCAACTCCTTATAGTTGTTCCATAATCGTGATCGACGCACTCGGAAAAAGTGCCGCAAATTGCAATTTGACTCAATTTCACCACTTGTAAAAATAGCTGCTTCTTGCTTTCCACTGCTGAAATTCATTTTCACTCTGATAATCATTCCTGAATCATTGCTAGTGTTGACCTGAACTAATTCAAAGTAGCTGTCACCTACCCTGAATCTCCTATAGGGAATTAAAATCATTTTTAGCATATTTTTCACTTAATTGCAAATCACATTTTAAAGTATTTTTACCTGTTTAAAAGCATACCGGTTGCTCTAGGCTTGCTAGGGAGGAACTGGAATTTCAATTGCATTTTGATTGTATTCCTGAGAACTGTGTGCTCTCATTTCCATCTCTTCACATTGCATAGGGGGGGAGTGAATTGTCACAAGGAAAAGTGATCATATTATCTCTTGTTGAAACCATATCAGTTTATTCTGTGCTGCATTCTTTCCATCATTGCTTTTCTTTGAAACCATACAAAGTATTCTCTGCTACCTTATCCTTTCTATACCAACTTCTAAGTAATTAAAGAATTGTGCTACTGTAATATTATCCACTGTTAATCACTGTCATATTCATAAGAGTGCTATCAAATATTAATTTATTCATAAAAGTGTGATATATATATATATATTGTTTAATTTTTCAAATAAATCTTTTAATTTGCAAAACAAACCTACTTCTTGGCTCAGTGAGGTCACAGGGATTCAAAGAGAGGGGCGTTATATAAGGGTTCATCATCCAGATTTATGAACTTGTCATAAAAATATATAAATAAGGGCTTCCATTGGGCATCCCAGACTAGGCATTGACTTAGTTGGAGTGCTGAATTGAAGTCACTTACACCCTTCCCTGGTCTTTTGCTCCGGGGGAACAAGCCTGTCCCTGGTCTTTCGTGCCAGGGGAACAAATCCTTGCGTGGTCTTTGGTGCCAGGGGAACACACCCTTCCCTGCACTTTGGGAGGTCAAAAAGGGTGGGGGGGCAGAAGATGTTTTTTCCTGATTTCTCCTTTGGTCACTCCAACGTATGTTTTGCTTCCTACCAAGGCTTATATTAACTACTTCATGTCATCCAGCAGGAACCTCTTTCATAGAGGTCTTCTTAGGGTCTGAAAATCATGAAGCCCTGTCAGCTCCAAACAATGATTTATGTCAGCTTCCCCTGGTTATGGCAGCTTCTTTTCCCCGGGTAGCATGCTAGTTCCTGGGACTACTTCTCTAGATCTACCCTAGTTGAGAAAGCTCCAGGTGCTTGCACGGTTTTGGTCTCAGGCATTTTCCGAGAAAAAAGGGTTACATTTCCTGTTTTGTTCATGGCGTTTCCAATGTCCACTTGTTGGGCTTTGATGATGCTTGCTACTACATGTTACTCATCAGCCCCTTCCCTTGGATATGTCATACTTTTCCCAGCGTATATGTCTTCCCCCCTCAGCATACCCGCTTTACCTTATCTGGACTGTCAGAAATGCCATCCAACTTAGTTAGCCTGCCACTGCTGACACCAGCTTTGGAATCATTGACATTGTTTCCACTGCATCAGCGTCCACAGGAAAGTTCTTGCACTCCCGCTGGTTGTTTCTCCTTCTCCTTCTCGTGCGCTCTGACTGCCACGTATTCCCCAACAGTGGCTTCCTGTATCCTCACTGGTTCTTGTCCTCACTTCAATGAGGTTGGGTCCCTCAGTGGATTGCCCTCATTCACTTCCCTGCCAGTGGGGACAACCCAGTAGCGACAGCTTCAATTATTGGAGACTGTTGCTCCCACTGGACTGTTGGGGTTGTCTACCTCTTTGGGTCCTTGTCCCAATGTTTCCGCCATACACTGTGGTGCCATGCCACCCGTTATTTTGTTTGTGGGCTTTCTCTCTGGAAATTCGCTCTCCCTCAGTTTTGCTTTCTGTTTGCTGGTTCCTGACTGCTCTCTTTCTCTCGCACTACTCCAAACCAACCACAGCTTTAGTGCTTTCTCTCTTTTAACCAATGCTTGGTTGATTGACATCAACCAGTGACTAACGTCTGGTACTTTGTATTTGACTCTTCTTTCTTCCCGCAGTGGCCTACTTGTCCCAGTTCTTCATGTTATTGGTTTCTGTCTACAATAATACATGTACGCATAGGGTATATCAGGATGATCTTCATAAGACATTGGCCCACATTACAAGTCCGGCGGTAATGGTGCCAGAAAAACCATCAGGTTGCCGCCAGACTTGTGAACAGTTACAGGCACCTTGCTTCCTGGTAACACCAGGGCATTAAAAGTCACGTTGGACCGGGAGCTAGATGCTGGTAATATGTTCTTTGAATGGGGATGCATAAATGTTTTATTGTGTACTGTTATAAACATATTCTTTTTAATCTTTATTTCCATTACAAATGGCTTAAAGAGAGAGACAAGCACATTTCTTTACCTAACTGACGTTGCTAGTTTCAAGCTGCATCTTCATTCATTGTGATCTCCATATCATAATGCAAAAAGCTATCGTTTTCTGACAGGGACAAAGAGGCTCAGAATTTAGAGCATGTGACCACCATGTGCAAGGTTTCATGTCCAAGTCCCCTAGTTGGTATGAAAATAAGTAAACTAGTAGGTTGACCTCTGTGTTGGGAAGAAAATAGGTAACATTTTGAATTCTAATTTTTGTTTCACTATTTTGAAAATATTGTTTCATTTTTATTTCCATTTCAAATGGCTCATCGAGAAACCAACACCTTTGTTTATCTGTAGTGTGTGCTTGTATTGGCAATTCAATGCACGCTAATAGAATAATAGTGCAGTAGAACATAGTGGGTCCCCAGTGTTCAACATATGTCACTTGTGGACTTCAGGATGGGAGATGATATCCTAGAGATGCATCCACCTTGGTTTTGTACGATCGGACCGAAAAAAAAAGGTCTGACGGTACAAAACGACTGAAAAATGCTACCACCAAAGGTTCGAACACCAAATGTTCGAACCTTTGGTGGTAGCATTGCAAGTAAGTAAAAAAAAAAGAAAGACTGTAGGGGCTCTGGGGGTGTCCCCCGCAACACCCCGCTCAATATAATGTGTGGCATATAGTGAGCCCCCGTAGCATGTAAGTGTGTTCGCATGAGAGATGTGCACATTTTTGGTAGTTCGCACCTTTCTCATGAGAACATTCCGGCCACGGCAAAATCAGCCGCAGTCGGATCACTTAGAATCATCCACCTTACCTCCCTCCCTCCCTATGTTCTATCTATTACCCTGTAACTACAATAAAGCTCATTCCACTTTCTACTGATGGCTGCAGTGTGGTTCCTGCTACTTACCAGTATCCTGAGATATGGACACTACAAATTGGCGATGAGGAGATCTTCCCATGTTGATATACAGAGCCATGCTGATAGGCGGAGCCACTACTACTGGTCCCATGTTGAGGGGTGTTCTGGATATTGCCCATATGCTGATGTTGCCAGAAGAAGATGGCGCTCTGTGATGGTGTGACAAGGCTCCACATGGTGCTGAGAGGGGCAGAAAAGGACCAGAAACACTTTGAAGGTCAGTGCCTACTTTTAAAATGATGTGAGGCCCGGGTGCACTCAACGGTGCATGGCCTAGATACTGCAATTGAAGGAAAGCACTGCATTATGGGCGATGTAATCCCAGTCATTGTTTATGGGTAGGAGTGCTATTTGGATGTACTATATTCAGGGCTGGCAAATTCCCCCATCTACAAGGCAAAGAAAACATGTATTGCCCTGTTGTGAGCGCTCCTGTGCGACCTACGCAATTATAAATATAGTCTATGACTCCCAGCTGAATGTGTGGCCGTTGGAGCCAGGAGCTCAGCTGCCCCTGACTGCTGAATAGCAAATCGTGACGTCACTGGGGATGCCCAGGTCCATGGCAAACGAGCCGCGTTCTGTTTTTCTGGAATGTTGAAATGTTCCAACTGCGAAGTGTAGCTGCGTAGCTTGGCAACGTAATGCCTGCATGAGGTCCGAAGGTCACGTTAACAGGCGTGAGATTATTTAAGTGCAGCAAGAGCTGAATAAGGCATATTTGCAGGCCGACATTCAATGTAAAATGTTTTCAATTACCTGTGTGGCGACAGCTGTGGAAATGTTTAAAGAGATTTATTTTGAAGTGCAGCAGCAATGGAGAGAGAAGAAATTTTATGATGAACAAGTGGGTTCCTGTGAGCTCCATTGCCAGTTAATGTTGGTTTAACTGGATGGTTAACTGCATCAATGAAGGGATGCCTAACTGGATGTACTGCTCGTTGATGTTTGCGGACAGGGGAACGAATTTGGTGCTGTCTCTTTTTTTTTTTTTTCATACAGCCGCAGTTTGACTCTCTCGCACGTAAGGTGCGGTGGGAGTGCACTTGTATTTATAACCCAATCACGGGGAGAAAAAATACTGCAATGTCTTCCGCTGGAAATGTTACTTCTAGATTTCAAGCAGTATATGAGTTCACTGCTACATGTTGAATGTGATTTTGGGGGATCCATGTGTAGACTGCTGTAATTATGTTCCCTGTGCAACACAAATAGCCTTACAGGACTTGCCATTACCATTGCCACTGCAGGATTTACATGTTTAACAGTAATTGAAAATGTAAAAGCACACGTGCTAATGGGCTTAATGTACAGATGGTCTTTCCCCTTTCAGATGCGTTTCTGCTGCACTTCAGATGCAATTTATTTTTCTTCAGATGGACATTTATGGGCACCATTGAGCATAAGTTATGGCTAAATAATACAAGTGAATACGAATGCAGTACTTTTAAATGTATGTATAGGAAAAGAAAATTGCAAATATTATTGAGATATTTATGATATATATGGATATACAGATGAATATGGAGACGGAGCAAACAAACTGTAATGTTGATGTATTTATATGCCTTGAGCATATTTCTGAGTGTCGTTTTAGCCACTGGTATAAGCCTTTAATGCTGAGGTGCTTACTGTGAGCAGGCGTTTACTGGTCTTTGAGCCATTTTAGTGATATATTTATGATGGCATTATTGCTATGGTTCAAAAAAGTATATTTTGTGATTATGGTTGAAAGAAGTTTAGGGTGCACCCGAGTAAATGCTGATGGAATGGAAGTATTTGTGTAAGGCCTACATTTTGTGCACATTAATATTTAATTGCATGCATACATTTATTGAGATATTTCGCAATTTGATATAGGTCTGATTAGCCTTTTATCTTAGTTTCACTTTGACATGCTGTTCCTCCAGCAGTCACGTTTGTTTTCATGTGTCCTTTTATTTGTTTGTGGCTTTCCTTTCTTCTTCCTACTTTTATGTCTCCCGGGAGTTGTGGTATTGTCATCTGTGGTGTGTAAGGTGTACGTTGCTCTGTTTGGTGAAGGATTTGGTTGTGCGATTAGTTTTGCTGGCGTTAAGCGGAAAACCTGTGCAGTTCCCTCTGGGACCACTGCAAAAGATTTAGGCTTACGGGTGTTGGCAGTAAACCCACTTGGTAGCTGTCTGTACCACACAGATTCACCTGGTAGCTGTGGCTGAGCAGTCAGACCTCTCTCAAGAAAAGTTAGGCAGTATGTGGAGTATACAAAATAGGGCAATTTACACAGTAGAACAAGCAAACACGGAACAGAGCTTGGGTGTAAAGATATATAGGTATTTATTTATAACAACACATCTATGGAAAACACTCTGGCACTAATACGACAAACAACTACAATTACAATTACTATGAGTAATCAATCCTCCTAACAATAGTTCGACAAGTCTAGGTTCAACGTCACCACTTATTTGCAGACAGAGGTGAATGCTTTAACCTAGATGGTACTCTAATATTCGTTAGGATGGGAGAGAAAAGGCAGGGTATGAAATCAACTCGGTACCAACACTTTTACGAACAAATGCAAGGCAAGTAAGGCAGGGTCTACTTAGATCGCAAAGTTCAGAGGCCAGGCCCACTCGGAGAGAGGCAAGGCGATATGTCCCAAAAAGTATCACAGTGGAAATGCACTTCGAGTCTTTGTCGCAAATTGTTATAGAAAGATTGGACCAGTTCAGAACAGGAAGTTAAGAAAGCTTGGATGCGACCCAATGGAGAGGAGAGGATTAAGACACCTCACGCTAACCGTCACAAGGGAAGCCATGTGGACACGGTACCTTGTATATGGAGAGACAGCTCCGGCGGGGGCAGTTGTTCCTGGTGGTGGATGCAAGTCGGGGCTTTGCCAAGAGAAGAGATGCTCTCGTCGTCGAAGGAAAGTTGAAGATCGTTGCACCACCAGGGAAGAGACCAGCGGCGGAGTGCTCCGTCACAAGGCACCACCTTTTGGTCACGGTACAGTGGTTAGTGGCTATCCGGTTGCCGAGGTTCTCAGAACGGGCAATTCGACCACTACGTCCTGGAAGCGAAGAAAAAGCAAAGGGACTGGTTGTTCCCACCAGTCAGGGGAAGAAGACTCTCCAGCCGGGAGATCTCCACTGTCGTTGGGAATTGGTGAGACGGTTCAGCAGAGTTCCACCGGAGGTGTCGTCGTTGCAGGTCGGCTCAGCTTTACCCTCGTCGGATTCTTAGGTCCTGTGGCGACTTCTGAAGATCTAGTCCCAAAAGCCCTGCTTTTATGCAGAAAACCCCCATTCATTCAGCCTAGCTTCAATCAAAACACGCTAAGTGGTGAGCGGGGTGGCTCACCACTTGGGCCAATCACACCAGAGTGCGACTTGAGTTGGCAAGGCAACTCAGTCCAGGGTGCCTAAACCCCCTCCCACACCCCCTGTGGTACCCAGACAGAATGGCACCACTTTGGAGGGCTTCTGTGTAGAAGCCCGCCAAAAGTGGAACAAAGAGCTCAACCTTTGGTTCGGAGTTACAGAGACGAACACAGACACCATTTTAAAAACCGAGTTCTGGCAGAAAATACCAACCGATAGATTTATTTAAGACAAATAAACCGGTGGTACGTTAGAGACTAACAAGAAAAAGTATTAACCTCCAACAATGGGAAGAATCCCATAGGGTTATATTCGGGGTCGAATATAACAAGTAGTTTCCACTGCCACCAGCCAAAACTCGACGAGGGGGGGCGGGACAGTGCCCCCTCGAATAACAGACCCAGGGGTAATCGAATTACCCCTACTGGTACATCCACAATAGGATGGTTTGTACTAGTTCTGTTAGTAAATTTAGGTCTAGTAAAGCCAATGGTGACTTTAAGTGCCCTGGGAGACAGTAGTCAATCCCAGGGTATGGAGTCTATGGTGGGGATCCTCTAGGACGCCCCAGTGTTACGGCACGGAGGGTGCGGTGTAACACACATAGTAAAACATATGAGACCCTATGGAGTAAAAGACCCCATAGCCCATGGAACACATTGACATTCAAAGGAATTAACCACATTCATGTCCAAGAGTGGGAGAAAAAGAGTCTCACTCTTAGCAGGATGGAAAAAAACAAACTCCAGAAATCCAGCAAAGCTGCTGGGGGACTCACTAGGTTAGGAAATTCAGCCTAAACAGAGAATTCTCCCTAACAGCTGGTGACAGTATCTTTGTGTGAGAATGGATGGTGTGTGTGTTATTTTATGGTTCTATTGTAGTACGGTTACAGATGGTTAGTTATGATTATTATTTGATGGTTGCAATAGCGCTTTGGGCGTGGCATGTTTCTTAGGTTTTTGGTTGAGTTGTGTTGGTGTATGGGATCTTGTCTGATGTGGTGTGTGTGTTTACCCTTCCTGCCATTGTATAAGGAAGGGGGATTTGTAGTGTGTGCTCGTATTGCCATTGCACTGCAAGATAATTGAATGATAGTGTAGTAGAACACTGTGGGTCCCCAGTGTTCCACATATGTCAGTTGCGGACTTCAGGATGGGAGATGATAGTCTAGAGATGTATTCACCTTACCTCCCTCCCTATTTCCTAATCTATTACCATGTAACCACAATAAAGCTCATTCCACTTTCTACCAGATGGCTCCAGTGTGGTTCCTGCTACTTACCAGTATCCTGAGATAATGGACAATACAAAACCCATACCAACATTTATAATTCCCAGATGCATCTTCATTAATTAGACCTCTGACCGCCATGTCATCAAGCAAAATGATATGTTTTCTTAAGAAACACTCAATGACTCAAAGGTTATAGCATGCAAGCTCAATCTGGCCTCTAAGGAAATACCCGAAGTGCCACCCCATGATTCCCGGATGGGCCAGTCTATTTTGATGAAATTTACCACTTTTTCACCATAACAGGCCAGTTTAAAAAATAATGATCAGGTAAATTTAGGCTCTAAGAATGGAACCTGCCTGTGCTAAGCTCCATTTGCATTGTGATTGTGAGTTTTAGCAAGATCACAGGAGTGGTTTTGGGGTTTAGCCTAAGCCCCAGTTTGGTAAGTAGAAAAAAAAGTCTTTTTACTCCCGGCTATCTTGTTTGGATTATCCGAAATAATTATTTCTAACACTGCGGTTAGTACGAAAAAAATTGTTTTTTATTGGTGTTTTCTTGAGTGTTTCATTCATAAGAAATATTTGTGTTTTAAGAAACACTGTTTGAGACTTGCTTGTGCAAGTTTGGTCAGCCAAAAAACGTGTTTCAACCCGTAGGGTCTTTCACAAGGCTGAGCAATGTTCAAGAGTGCCAAGTGATATGTGGTTCGTGACAATTAGGTGACAAGTAGTAGTACATTCATTTGTGGTGTTAAGGTGATGTGGAAAAATAGTGACAGGTTAAGTACATAACATCAAAACACATTGAAGTGTTGAAATTGAGGAATTGGTTTTCAATTTGAAAGAAAAGCGGGGAGGAAGAAGAGAGAAAGTCAGCAAAATGTTGGATTCAATTCTTTGGTAAAAGGGATGAGGTGGATTGTCTCTTACCATGTACTAATTGCTGTGTGCCCTCAGTGGGGTTCTGTTGTATTAAGGACTGTCCTTGTGGCAGTCCTGGCTCCTGTTGGGCCCTGGGTGGACAATTGAAAAGGAGAATGATGAGTGGGTTGGATAGTTCCATTTAGAGGCATGGCTGGGCACTAAGTCGGTGTGCCCAGTGGCTCTCCCTTAACGTGATTGTAGCGTGTTTACAGGGTGCCCCAGGCTGGTGTTGCTGGCTGGGGCCAAATCCCATTGGCGGTGTGGAAAATACATCAAGGGCTTTTCTTGAAGAGCTCTTGTGTGTTTCCAGCCGTTACAGTGTCTGCTGTTGCTAATGCGGCATTGAAATCACACCACAGACATTTTGCAGAGCTTGTGTGTGTTTCTCCGCCGGGTTAAAAGGATAGCGAAGTAAGGAGCTGTTATTAACTGCCGGATCCTATGGCATACGGCCGCATGCTATCAATATGGGCGGTTGGGCTTACCTCTGTGTTCTGTCCGGCGTCCTGTGCGGTGCTGTGCTGATCTACCATACCGCGCAGGGAGCAGCCATTATGAATGGTCTGCGTTGACGTAGAGTCATGTATGGTGGCTAATCGCGCATGCGCGATTGCGTAGTGTCTCTGGGCTGATCCCAGCGCGTGCGCGTCAGAATTAGGGACCGCGCATGCGTTGCGGATCAGTGAGGGACACTACAGTGTTTGCGTTGTATGTGTGTATTATGGGATGCTAATAGCTTCCCTATTGCCTTGTGGGGAGCAAGGAGAAAGGATCAAGGGGATCATGATGGGGATACCCATGGGTATTGTGGCTATGTGTTGAACTTACCTGATCTTCACACTAGAGAACCAGCCAATGCTCACGCACCTGACATTTTTCAATAAATTAACAACTAAAGGAGAAAACAAAGAAATGGCAGAATATATGATGTCAAGGAATGAGGACATCAGGGCACTCTTTGCCCCACGAGGATCAACAGACAATGCCTTTAGAGATAGCAATCTACAAGAAGACCTCAAACAAAAATTCATGAGGCTTGAGAAACTGTCAAAAAAAAAAAAAAATCAATACATTCTGGGAAAAAACAAATGCCGAGAGGTCTCAGGATTCTTATTTTTCCAGATTTCGACGATCCATTGGACTCAGACTTAGCAGACGAATGGGAACATAACCTCATCTTAGGATCAACAAGAATGATAGAACTGTTAATAGAACATGCCAAAAGAAAACATGATAGGGTTGTGATTCTACTTGAAGAGCTAAAGAAAGAAATAGAAGATTATGATGCACCAAAAACAACCAAAGAGAAAAATTACAAGACCATGTATAAAATCATGAAAACACACCAAGATGAAGTTAAAATGAGGAAACTCCACAAATTTTTCAGAGATGATAAACACTACAGAGAAGACAGGGTCTTCACTTATCAACCCAAATACGACCAAAACCAACAACAACCTAAATCCAAAGAAAGTACCCCAAACAGCTCAAGGGCCAGCTCTAAAATAGACAGCGAACCAGATGAAACATCCGACCAACCAGAAAAAGTAACAGAAAAACCACCAATTAAATGTAGTTTTTTAGATCAAATCAAACTACACAAGAAAGCAAGTCGTATGAAACCACAACCCAACAACATCAACAAAAAAACAGTATCTTTCTCAAACTCATTGATAAATACAAAAACCCCACAAGAAGAAGTAGAGGAGGAGGAAGAGTCAGAAGACGCAAGACAGCTGGAAGAAGAAATAGAGCTAAAACAGACAAGGTCTCAGTCACAGAAAACTGGGGGACAGAAACACAACAAAATCTAATCATGAATTTGTCGCATAGAGGACTCACAAATCCTGAAATGAAAGTACTCAACAAGGGACTTTCCTTCTCACCATCGAGCAAGAACAACTTTGTGGATATTCAGATTGATTTATTCAAATTCACAAGATGCCTTAAACGTAAGAAATTCTTTGCTACCAAGACATCGGTATACAAACCACCGGAAACCACACCAAAACCAAGCACACTTACCATCAAAGATGTTGAAGACATTCACCTCCTCAGCACACTTGCAGAAAACAACAAAAGTAAACAAGAATGTTTAAAAGAACTGGGCATTCAGAATGTAGCAATGACAATTCCTGAACTAAAAACCAAATCAAAATTTATGCTGCAACTCTTCGCGGAAAACTATATAGACACCTTTCACCAAGCAGTAATCAATGACTTACACAGATTGGAAGACCAACGAACCCATACAACAGAGACCAAGGGCAATCTAACTAATGAAGAACAGATTGTACTCAGGAACTTACGAGAGGAAACAAACATCATAATCAAAGAAGCCGATAAAGGTGGAAATATAGTTATAATGGATAAAGAGGATTACCTCAAAATGGCCCTTCACCACCTGGAAACACCCGGAAACTACGTCAAATTGGACAGCAATCCACAGGCAATGATTCTTAACGAACATCAGGAACTGCTAACCAATTACAAAACTGCAGGGCTCATAACAGATGAAGAATACAACTACCTCATGACGGATCACCCAATTATACCAACCATTTCCTGCCAAAAGTCCACAAAGCCTTCAATACCATTCCAGAGGGCAGACCAATCATGAGCGGTATTGGAGGGATCACGGAAACACTGGCAAGGTACATCAACAACGTTATACAACCACTGGTTACAAAAATACCAAGCTACTTGAGAGACACAATGCACACTTTGGAGATACTTGCCAATATCGAATGGGAACCCCACTTCCTAATGGCCACTCTTGATGTTAAGGCTCTATATACATCAATCGACCATGAACTTGCCATAACTAGCATGGGGTTTCTCCTAAAACATGAGTCAGCCTCGCACCTAGATCAGGTGGAAATGACCAAAGCCTTCCTCAAATTCTCTCTCACAAACAATATATTCATTTTTAATGGCGAATACTTCAAGCAAACCAAGGGGATCGCAATGGGAGCCAGCTATGCTCCAGCTCTAGCTAACTGCTTTATGCACTCCTATGAACTCAAACATGCAATGAAAGAAGACAAGTACACTAGGCTCATCGTCAATTGGGCAAGATTCATTGATGACATTATCCTAATATGGAAAGGAACTAAAGACGAGCTGAATGAATACATCGAATACCTCAACACCGATGACTTTTGTATTGAGCTAACTACCCACACCAGCAAGGTTCAAATTGACTTCCTGGTTCTCACAATTAAGATAGAAGAGAACAAAATCACAACCAGAACCTACCGTAAACCAACGGAAGTGAACTCCACCCTGCATGCACAAAGCTGTCACAGAAAAAGTTATTGTTATTACTATAGTATTGTTATACGCAACATTCCCAAAGGGGAATACATTCGGGCAAGAAGAAATTGTAATACAGATAAATCTTTCACAGAAGAATGCGACCTACTGGATCAAAGATTCAGATGTCGGGGCTACTCCCATCAAAACCTGGCAGATGCAAGAAAACAAGCCTGCCAGCTAGAGAGATCACCTCTACTCACACCCAAACCCAGAAGACAAGATGACAATCCCATGATCAGATTCGTAACGAGATATAACAAAGACAGCTATGCACTCCAAAAAATCTTGACCAAGCACTGGGGACTACTCCGCATGGATGAACATATCAAGCCACAACTAGAAACATATGCTAGTATGTCATACAGCAGAGCACCAACTCTGAGGAACTTGCTGAGCCCCTCCTTCCTTTCGGAAAAAAACATCATAGCACAGGAGTGGCTCAGTAAACTTAAACCAATTGGTTTCACGAGATGCAGGACATGCTCAATGTGCAAGTATGGAACACAGACCAAATGTGCCAAATTTTCAGGCTGCCCAATGTTTAACATCACTGAGCACATCAACTGTAAAAGTAAATTTGTGATATATGCAATAATCTGTGTTTGCAATAAAATATACATAGGCAGCACCATCCGAGAAACACGCTTCAGGATAAGAGAACATATTAACAGCATATATTCACAAGATCCTAAACTACCATTGGCAAACCACTGGCAGAAGAATCATCAAATGGACAACAAGAGTGGTATTAGGTTCATCGGACTCAAGACTGTCCGGTTGGGCCCCAGAGGAGGAGACAGAATCCAAAAACTGAGACAAGAGGAAGCACGTTTGATTTGTCACTTCAGATGTGTTAAAAATGGCCTGAATAAAGATCATGACCTGAATGTTTTTCTATAACCTCCTATTCTCTCATCTCTCCTTTTTCTTTTTTCTTTCCCACCTGGGAACAATGAGTTGATATTCTCTGGGCAACCTCAGCCCAGCACACGATTATGCTACACACACCACGTGTAGGTTCACACCTACCAGTCAGAGATTAGACAAATGCCACTTAGACCTTAACCACCTGAGTCGCTTCACCCAACCACCTTCATTAGTGAAACCCTTTCCATGGCACTTCGGACCTTCTTCGCGATTTTGGGACCACCATCCCAGCCAGGAATTCATCAACACATAGCCACAATACCCATGGGTGTGCCCATCATGATCCCCTTGATCATTTCTGCTTGCTCCCCACAAGGCAATAGGGAAGCTATTAGCTTCCCATAATACACACATACAACGCAAAACTGTAGTGTCCCTCACTGATCCACGGCGCATGCGCGGTCCCTAATTCTGACACGCACATGCTGGGATCAGCCCAGAGACACTATGCAATCGCGCATGCGCGATTAACCACCATACGTGACTCTACGTCAACGCAGACCATTCATAATGGCGGCTCCCTGCGCGGTATGGTAGATCAGCACAGCACCGCCCAGGACGCCGGACAGAACACAGAGGTAAGCCCAACCGCCCGTATTGATAGCATGCGGCCATATGCCATAGGATCCGGCAGCTAATAACAGCTCCTTACTTCGCTATCCTTTTAACCCGGTGGAGAAACACACACAAGCTCTGCAAAATTGCCATGGTGTGATGTCAATGCTGCATTAGCAACAGCAGACACTGTAACAGCTGGAAACACACAAGAGCTCTTCAAGAAAAGCCCTTGGTGTATTTTCCACACCGCCAATGGGATTTGGCCCCAGCTAGCAACACCAGCCTGGGACACCCTAAAAACACGCTACAATCACGTTAAGGGAGAGCCACTGGGCACACCGACTTAGTGCCCAGCCATGCCTCTAAATGGAACTATCCAACCCACTCATCATTCTCCTTTTCAATTCTCCCCCCAGTGCCCAACAGGAGCCAAGAACAGCAAGAAAGCACTTTGTTTGACACCTGCTAGCATCCCAATACCACATTAAAGGTATGAGACTCATTATGCACTTAGATAACTATATGAAATGTATCCCTGAACTGATACACTAGACATGAGCCTGCAGACACCACTGGACATATAAGTAAAGTCTGACATGTGTGAGGCGATGTAATGAAGAAGAGAAGATATGTGGGTGCACTAAACCTGATGTATGGCTATCTAGAGAATGAAGATGTGACTAATGTGATGAAGTAAACATATATGTGAATATGAAGAAAACCATTTATACTTAGAAGATAAGTCTTAAGAGATGCAGTAGATGAATATATGCAAGAAACGCAAGGTAGATAAGACAATGTAGAAGCTTGCTAAAGTAGGAAATATAACGTGAGAACAGCAGCCATGTTGAGAAAATGGACGTCAGCGTCATATAATAGTAAGTGAGAAGTCTCAAGAAGGGAAACCAAGGCTGCAGAGCTGACAGGTGCTGATATACAGATTTGTGCAACATCAAAGGCAATTTGCTTGGTTCAGAATCAATGATGCGGCAGCAAGAAGCAACTGCATGGCACAAAAGGAGTTGAAGAGGATATGCCATGAACATAAGACATATTTCTCTTAGATTAAGTAAAGGAGTGAATAATTGTGAGGGCCAAGTATTGAAAAAATTTAAGATGCAGAAAGTAATGCTACCTTAGCAGCCAAGTCTCCAGAGCCCAAGGAAAGTAATAGCACCCAATATAATGTACTAAACAAAAGGACAGAATGCAAAGAATCATCGTCTCCTCAACATTGTTCAAGACCACCAGACAAGGCCTATTCAAAATGCTTCAGATGAAGATAGCAATGTTCCTTCACCCCCTTTAAAGTTCTTAGGAAGAGAAAAGTCAGCAAGGTCAACTACAAAGAAGAATTCTTGGCTTAGGGCCTAAATGATGAATGATGGTAGGCTAATTAGCTGACATTGTTCCTTTGCACCTGGGTTTCGTTGCTTAGTGCTGCTATCGAGCTGAATGCCCAAGGTTGTAAGAAAGCGCCAACCAATCATGAGGGCCTATGCAATGGTCGACCATTGATTGTTGCAGAATGTGTCAGCTGCTGTTGTTATGCTATTATCAGTATTTTATGTAGTTAAAAGTTGTTCAAGGCGTGCCTAACAGATAAGGGGCAGCCAATGATGATACTAACCTTATATAAACTGTAGGTATATATGTTCCCTTAACCAATCCCTCCACCCAGTAGGTTTGTACTGTTTGACTCATAGGATGACATCATAGCTCATATATGTTGAGTTATAAAACCTTTTGCATAATTGAAATGTGTTGAGAGTGTGTGAGCAACAATCTGTACACCAGGTTTCCCTACTTTGTTGAACTGATAATAAAGTAGTATTTTGCCATATTCGTTGAGTCTTTCCCGTTATTTGCGCCTGATATCATTTATTTTGGTAATCCTTTCGGCACTTGGAACGCTCCAGGTGCTACTGCACATTTGGTAGCGGTGTGGATGGTTCAGATTCAGACTCTCGGATTCTTGACATCTTCCACCATTAGCCAGAAGATCGTGGAGTTGCCTGTGGAGAGTGGAGTAATCACGCGTGTAAACCGAGACTGTCGGCAGGTGCCTCTTTAAAGAAATTCCTGTCCGGTCCCAATGGGCGCCCCGCAGACTGAAGGCAAAGTGGTTGATTGGGGAAGAGTCGATACAGAAGTGCTCGAACCGAGCAACAGACAAATTAGAACATTGAAAGTGGCAAATAAAAGGGGAGGAATTGTTTAGCACGTGTACATATATACATAGTGGGGAAACGGTAACGGAATTTGTTTAAAAGAGGGAGATACCTTGATTCCTATTCTCAAGGAAATAGAAGGGAAAGCATCACACTCCAAAATGGGAAAGATGGAGATGAGATACTTTTATTAAAAGCAGTAAGGAAGACGATCAGAGACATTGTTGTGCACATTTGTTTGGGATGATGAAATTGTTAGTGTAAGAAGTTGACTTAGTTCTATAAGACACGTGTATCTCTTAGTTGTGATAAAATAGGATATAGGCTGAAAATACAGAATGATAGTAATAATTTGACGATTTACCAGATTCGAAAAAACAAGCAATTGGTGCCAATCATATGAGAGTAACTGTTGAGAAAGAATATGGCAAAATTAGAATCTTAGATTGTCAATAATAAAATAAAGAGGATAGCGAGAAATGATAGAACTATAACAAAGAAGCAAAAGGAATATTGTGTATGCTTGAAAATTGTTTGAAGAATTGTTTTTGGGAAATGGGCAGTGATTGATGGTGCTTGCCCAAATTGATTGTTGTGATTTAATTGATTAAAGTAGTAGCAGAATAAAAGGTCCGGTACATATTGACAGTTAAAACTCGTCATCATGAACAGAACTCCACTTCTACACTTGTGCAAAATATTATAAAGGTATACAATTAAGATTAGGAAATATCATGCTGAATGGGTAAGAGGCAGAGTTGACAAAATGGTCATGCCTTGACCTCAAGAGGGTTCCCGATCAAGAACAGTATTGCAACACATGACAATATACTTAAATGCTGTGTACACAGGGAATAAGATCCAAAAAAGGTTAGCTATTTTAGAGCTATGGAAAATGTATCAGAGTGAGAGAGATGACCCACTGAGAAGGATTGATGCTTAATCAGCATGAAGGGGAGGGCGCAGAACCCTCAGCTCCTCTTTCTCCTCCTGAAGTCAATTGTGCAACCACTGAGAAACAGGGATTCGGTCCTCTTAAGGAATTAAAAGCAGCAGCGGGGTATATTAATCCAATATATGCACCCGCCACTTATAGTAGTGAAGATAGTACAGAAGAAAGTAAGACTAAAGAACATGAATATATGTCTGGATGTAGTAAATATGAGGAGCATAAAGATAGAATGGACAGATGGACAGAGTTAGAAGAAGAGACCAAGAAACAAAAAGGAGAGAAAGATAAAGCTAGTGATGTGACCATTGTACAGAATGAGTGGATGGGAGGACAAACATTACTTAAATTAGAAGGAAAGGGTATCAATGAAGTTAAAGAAAGAGAGGAAAAGGAAAGAAAATGGAATGAGAAAGAGCTAAATATTAGAAGGAAAAAGAGAGGACATCAAAAGGAAGGATGAAGAAGGTATCAAGAGCAAGTAGAAGAGAGAAAAAAGATGGGGAAAAGAAGAAATATGAGGAAATAGAAACACATAGATTGAAAGAAAGAAGGTTGCAGAAAAGTTGAGGGGAAGAGGGGAAGAGGGAGATGAGAAGAAGGGAAGAGCAAGAGAAAACAGAAATGAGAAGGAGCAGAGAAGAAATGGTGGATGACACAGATCACATTGTTAATATATGTGTAATACCAGTTGATGAACGAGAATGATGGAAGAAGAGAGAATGTTGCAAAGGCCCTGCAGAGAGCTGCACGAGATACCTAGAGTACCAACATGGGCTGACGAGCATGAGGCAGATGGCTTAGGAAAAAGGATTGGGCAATTGTATAGACAGATGATGAAAAATGATGGCTATGAGACCTGGGGGAGTATCGAAGGATCTCCACCAAGAGAAACAAGAACTAGATCGGATGACGTAATGATGGACAAACATAGAACGCTGTCCCTAAGCAATCTAGATATTGGTGACGCGGAAACGGGTAACAGCCATACCAGTAGGGATATGATGATGTCAGGCAAAGAAGGGGAAGAAAAGGAGAAAGCGCGAGAAGAGGGCGCATGTGGCTCTTTGATAGATCCAGATGTAGGAAAAATGGTAAAGTGGTTAGATTTCGGAGAAGAAGCAAAACACCAGAACCTATATTGTATCCTGAATTACCACAAGGACAGTGGCGTAGTGTAGGGCAAATGTCTCTGCCTTATGTGAATAGATTGAGGTAATTTCTAGGATGGAGACATGCAGGTCAAACTAGGCCCCCCTGGAAGACAAGATTCACACAATTCCTGTTATTAGAGAAAGGGAGAGGACAATTACAATATATTCCATTGCCACATATGGATAAATGTAATTTAAAATGCAAGTTACCTAGTTTGACTGAATGAGCAGGTAAGTGGATTTATGACCTACAAAGAATGACAGCGGAATGACATTAGCGGTGGGTGATGTTAAAAAAGGCCTGCTAGAAGCTATCCTGGAGTATGGAGCTGTAAACATTTGGAGAAGAGCGGGATATGCCAGTTTGACAGCACAAAACACGACATATTTTATTTTACATTTTTAAAGCGCTCACACAGCCCGTGGGAATCAAGGTTCTGCTATAGGAATTGTTTTTGTTTCTTTAGTTGCGTAATCGTTTTTTTTTGTCTTAGTTACATATTTATAACGCGCTTAAACACCCAGAGGTTTCTAAGCGTGGACCCGGGGATCGAACCTGTATTGCTTTGTGTCGTCGTCCTTCCAAGGCGCGTACGTTGCCGCTGAGCTATCCTCCTGGGACATACAATGGAGGGCCATTTAATATTGTAGAGCAGATGTATGGGGGCACTTAGAGTACAGTATCCTGATACTTCAGACATGGGCACAATTATGAAACAGAAAGTGGGTGAGAACAAAGATCCTGTTGCTTATATTCAGGAGATTCAAGAATGATGGCGTCTTGAGATGAGACAACTTTGGGATAAAACAGTAGAATTATTTTGCCATATTTTATGTCAGGGACTGCTCGAGCCAGTGCAAAGGCAAAGGCAGATGAAAAAATAGGTAGGGATTGTGGGATGTATTTACCCATGCATCCGAGCCCTACCTCAAAACTGTGCAGTACTGATATGGAAAACATCATGATGGCCAGAGCTTCCCAGAAAATGCACAGGGAAATGCATGAAGAATAGGCTGCCACTCATTTTTGCCGATGTTATGGGCACAGAAGGACGCTGCCTAAAACCACCATTGGACTACCCACACAGTAGTCTGAAACCATTGGGAGTGGCAATGCTGATTGCCAAAAGCAAACCCATAACTGTTGGGAATTCATTTTCTTAAATCCCAAAAAGGGGTGCAGTACCAGTACTCACCACTATCCAAAAGCCGGCGTTTTAAAACCACCAGATTTTGTAGAACACTGAATAAATGAACCCAAAGCAAGCCAAAGAAAGACTTACTGAGAGGTGGATCCAATGTAAAGTTATATTCTGAAGTGACTTGAAGGTTTATAGCAAGACTGGCTGAGCTGTGGATTTCAGCAGTTTAAGTAAATTTGGACTGAAAGACACTACAAATCTAAATGTTTAAATTGACTGAGTGACCTATTTCTGAGTGTCACATAGGTTGCAATTGTTTAAATGTCATAGTTTTGAACTTAGAATCAGCATTCTAGCTGCATATGTAAAAATGTTTAGTTTTATTTGAATGCAGAAAACTGGGGAACAGAAATGACATGTAGCTAAAAACTGGCTTAAAGAGATTCCAATTTTGCCTGGCAACTACCCCCCATCAGGAGTGAAACTTGAGTCACAGCTGTGTTCCCAGGCCTATCTGCCTTTTGCTGGCCACACTAAGGATATGCCATCTCTCTGATAATTGAATTAAGTGGAGCCCCCACAGAATACAGGAGCTCTGAACAAAGCCCTGTCCTGACCCAGGCAGATGGTTTATTGCAGATGTCGTAAATGTAGCTTCCTCCTGGAAGGACAAAGGAGGGGCACTGCCTGTGAGAGCAAGCTGGCTTGGCAGAACTGGAAAAAACAGAAATTCAACCTTGTGCTGGTGGAAAACCACACCCCTTTGGGGCCAGAACATAACTCTAAAAAGATGAATAACTCATAGAGCGGACATGTGAAAATTTGATAAATGATGCCATGATTCTTGTGATTTTTCTGCCCACATTTTAAGAGGTTTTTAGAACCGGTGGCATGTTCAGGGGGGTTTTAGCGGAAAAGAGGATATTACTCAAAATGTGTGCATGTGAAAAATCTGACACTTCATCAACTAATGTCCACATGTGTGTAAAATTGGGTTAATGTCCGATATTGCAAACCAGTTAAAAAGTGCAAAATATTGCCATTTCTGAATGCAAGCCCCCAGGAAGAGCAGAGTTGGAACAGGGGATACCTCCTGTGATATGTGATGGGTGCATGTAATTTCAAACCACTGTGTAGCTATGAAATATGTATTTGGTTCAAATCTAGATTTGTGTGCAAGTTGACAGGAGGAGTGGACTTTCTGCAGGCTGTAAAATGACATCACTCTGACACAACTTAGCTCCCCCAATCAGGGGAGAAATGAAAGCTTGGCCAATGATAAGTGGAGAGGGGCTGGCTAGTGATGCTGCTCACACACACCCATTTTAAAAACACATAAAAGCAGAGAGACAGGACAGATAGGGACCTTCAAATCCATTTGCAGCTGGAAGCTCTGCCGGGAAAATCCATACTTTACCTCCATCAACCTTCAGAGACCCAGACCAGACCAGCAGAGTAGAGCTAGACCTGTTAGCAGAACCAGAGAGAGCTGACCCAGATCACTGTGAAGTGCAGAGACCAGAGTCCAGTCTAAAACCTGACCAGATCCGTGGCGAGGCCCATTTCACTCAAGAATATAGTGTGAGTACCTAGAAAACTGTGCAGAACCAATCTCTTAGTTAAAATAATATAATTCAATCTATTTTAATCTAAGTAGAACTGTCTCCTAACTGTCACCTGTCATTTGTAAAGCTGTCACTTGTCATTTTCTAGTTGCAAGCTGCACTTGTCTTTTTGAACTTTAAAATTTCAAATCTGAAAAACGACCTTTATTTAATTGCTCATATCTCCGTGACTGTTTGTGCTAGAGACTTGCAGTAACTTTCCTCAGAAAGCTTAGAATCGTGGCTTTCCTACGAACCTAAAACCGCATTCCTACCCCCTATAGTTTTGCCGCAATCGTGTAAAACGCATTCGCGATTTTGCCGCGATTTGAAAATTTCTCCACTTGCAAAAAGATAGCTGCTTTTGCTTTCCTCTGAAAAAAATCGTTTGCCTCATAAAAACTATCCCTGCATCACTGCTAGAGTGAGCCTGAGCTAATATTAACTAGATACCACTCACCCTGAACCTCTAGAGGGAATTAAAAGCATTTTAACATATTTTCACTTTATTGCCAGCACATATCAAAGCATTTTGCCTGTGTTTTCAACTTCTGTAGTCTAAGTTGCTGGGTGAACTGAATTACATTTGAATTGCATTTCTGAGAATTGTGTGCCTCCTTCCATTTCCCTGCATTGCATAAAAGGGGGGGGTGAATGGTCCAAGAAAGTGATTACATTGTCTTTTGCTGAAATTCTATCAAGTTATTTTCTTTACTGCATTTCATTCCACATTGCATCCATTTGAAACCATAAAAGTATTGTTGCTATCTTATCCATTTCATGTCAACTCCTTAGTGATTATAAAGAAGTGTGCTAGTGCCAGATTCTCCGTTGTTAATCTTTATCATATCAGATTAAGTGTGATATTCAATTATTAATTTATTATAAAGTGTGATATATATATCTATTGTTTAAATTATCAATTAAACCTTTTAACTTGCAAAACAGAACTACTTCTTGGCTCAGTGGGGTCAGGAGGATTCCAAGAGAGGGGTGTTATATAGGGGTAGTCATCCAGAACGCATGAACTGGACATAAAGATATATCAATAAGGGTTTTCATTCAGTATTATAGACTAGGCGTTGACTTAGCTGTAGTGTTGAATTGAATCCTCTTACAAATTGGGGGCTCGTGCCGGACGTTTGGATTAGATCTATCACTTGTGCAGATTAATACAGCGTGCCAGCTGACCAGATACACATATCCGGTCGGAGCACACGCTGTGTTACGCTGTAAAGCACTTCTCAAAGGAACGCTCTAAGAAAAAGGTCTGTTTTGCAAAAATAAAATACAAACTTCTGTAAGTCAGGACAGAGACCAATCTCTAGAATGACGACCTTAGTAGACATGAAAATAGCCAGAGAGCACTTCTTGCATAAGTTATTTGTGAGAGGTGAGTGGACTCACCAGGACCAAACAGTCTGGTTGCAGGCCATCACACCCCAAATCACGGAAACAGGGTCAGATATATGGAGAGACCAGGGTCCCTTACATGTGGCCCTGAGTGAACTTTATATGTCCTCTAAGGCCAAGGATGAGCACAACAAGATTGCCAGGGTAGCGGCATATTTATATTTACATATGGGAGCCATGCAGGACAAATGTGCTGAAGGCCAAGATCTGGCGAGTAGGCAACTGCTGGCATTACAGAAGGCCCAATCTGAGCTGGACTCTTCTGAGCAGAGGCTGCTCAGGAGCCAGGAGTCAGAAAATGACAGTAGGCAGTATATCATTAAAATAAAAGAGGACATGGATATACTGCAACAGGAAAAGGCTGACCAGGATACTAGATTTCTGGCCCTGCAGAAGGAGCACTGAGACAGTTTGGACTCCTTACTGCAGAGCCAGAAAAAGCTGGAGCAACAATTAGACTTTAACAGGGCATGCACGGAGCAGGTAGCCACCCTGCAAAGTCATCTAGATAGAGTGAAGGTAGAGAGCAACAAGCTGATTTTGAAAGACCTGGATACCCAGGCAGAGTTTGATGAAGAACGCCAGAAAGCTGGTGCCTTTCAAAGGCAGAGGGACGACCTGGCGGCACAAATGCAGGCTCTTAGTCAGGAAAGAGACGCCTTAGGCCAGGAAGTCTGCCATTTAAAAAGAAAATGGAAGAAAATCACCTGGCCCACCAGGGACTGGGTGACCTCCAAAAAGAACACCAGAACTTGTTAGAGCACACCAGGAGGGTGGAGGATGCTCTAGCAAGAAAGGAGCAGGCCAATAGGGACACAGCTCAGGAGGTAACCCTCCTGCAGCAAAGACTGGCCCAGTGCTCCAGGACCAATCAGGAAACACAGAGAGAGAATGAGGCTCTCTGCCAGCACAATGATAGGCTCCAGCAACAGGTAGCGATGCAGGAGAGACTGATAGAGTCTAGTAAGGCCTTAACTGAGGAACTGAAGGCACAAATGCAGGCTCTTGCATTGCAACAGGGAGCAGGGGCGGATAGAGATGAGGTTCGTTGGGAAAGGGAAGCTCCGGAGCATAACCTCAGGAGCCCTAGTACCAGAGGCCCTCATACCTCTCAGTCACTGGACTCTGCCACCCCCATATTCCCTGGCGCACATGAGCACCGGGCCACAGGGATGGCAGACTACTATCCAGACAAAAGTATGGGGCTCATAGGCCGGTACCACCCAGGTACGGAGGGGCGGGCATCCGGGTATGGGCACCCCAGCACAGTGCAATTTAATGGGGAACCCCAGGAGAGTAGGCCCATTAAGGGCATCCTGAAAACCTCTGCCCAGTTAGGTCAGTGGGGGGGGTACCCATCAAATCCTGGCAGCAAGGAGGAATCTGAAGACTCCTCTGAACTGCGCAGGACACAGGAGACCAGGTCCCCACATTCGGCCAGCCATTCCCAGGCTCGCAGAATCCGGGAAAACCTGGAAGAGCAGACAGGAACCTCTGGGAGCAGTGCCTCTGAGTCAGAGGAGGAATGGACAAGGGTTACCCGAACCAAAAAGGCCAATAAGGCAAAAAGGGCCTTGCTTAAGGACCCCTTAAAGCAGATTAAGGCGATCAGGAGCGTCATCACGCCTTACCATAAGAACGCTAAGTATTCTGTTTGGGAGCACTTAGAGTTGTTTGAGCAAATGATGGAGACTTTCCATTTGAAGGACAGCCAAAGCTGTATTCAATATGTAAAGTGGACCTTCTCCCCGGAATACTCCAGTTTCTTTGCGGGGCTGGAGGACCAAAATCATTTAAGATGGTCCACCTATAAGGCGGCCATCTTGAAACATTTTTCTGTTCACAGAAATCCTCAAGAGGCTCGCAAGGCAGCCTACAATTTGCAATGTGGGGAGGATCAGGCCCCACAAGAATTTGTGCAAGAACTGAAACGTGCTTTTGCGCAGACCACCAGAAGGGTGCGCACAGACAGTAGAGAATTCATTAATACATTTTTTCATGCCTTGCCCAAATACATAATGACCCAGCTCGTGAGGGATTTTCATGAGAAAAGATCTTTAGACTGGGTCATTGAACAGGCTACCCGGATCTATGAGGTGCAGAAACCGGTAGATAGCAAAAGTAATGCCCAGAAAAACCCCAAAGCCAACAGCACCCCTGCTGCTGCCAAGGTGGCAGAGGTAAAGGTCACCCCTGTTTTGGATTTGGAGATGGGGGGGCCTAAAAACCTACCTGCACCTAATAATGCTAGGCCCAGAAGGTCCTCGGGCCAGTCACAGACAGGGAGCCAGGGAGGCAGCCCCACAAATGGGGTCCCTCGCTCTCCTGATTATGTAAGTCCCCGTTACAAGGGAAATCGACCCATCCTGGGTTATGTGTGGACACCTCCAGCCCAAGGGGGGGGATCCAGCCAAGCACCTAACCCAGGGAACTTCCCTCCCAACTTCCCACAGGAGGGCAGAAATTCTCCAAATCCTGGGCAGAACTTTTTCCCCAGGTATCCACCCAATTTCCAACCCCAAAATCATCCATCCTTCTTTCCCCAATTCCCTGAGCCCAGACAACCTAATCCGGGAGAGGGGAGGCCAAGGGTGGAGGGGTACCCAAATCTTCCCAATCCGGGGTATTACCAGAGAAGGGACAGCTACCCTTCCCGGGATCAGCCCAGGGGAGAAAACAGGGCCCCGTATCAGCCTGAGCGGGTTTCCCAGTTAGAGCGCCAGGTTCAAAACATGGCGCGGGATCTGGGTCACATACTGAGGGCTCAGCAGAACCCTCAGATGGGCGTGTCGGCGCAGAACGCACCCAACTCTGGACCTGGTGCTCCAGAACAATGACGGGGGCAGCACCCCGATAACTCACCGGTTCCCAGGGAGGAGGCACAAGGGGAAGGGGGGTGTAAAGCCTTGGAGGAAGCTTCCTTCCTCACTTGTAAACAGCCCCTGGAAACCCAGGAACCGGAAACAAAATCTCTTGCCCCTGAAAGTCTGCCTCCTAAGGAGCAGAGGGGGGGTAGGAGAAACAAAAGACCCAAACAGACTCAGTTTAAGGAGGAGGTACAGATCTTCCAATTTGAGGGAGAGGGATCCTCAGAGGATCCTGGGAAAAGGATCTTCTCCTTCAGAGAGGGGGGAACTCCTCCCAAAGAAAAATGGGTCCCTAGGGATGCAAATCCAGACTGGGGAGATGTGGAGACTGAGCTACCGCCGCCCACCCTCTCATCCCAGAACCAACAGCAAGAAAATCCCCTGGTTCAAACCCATCCTGGTGACTGCCTCCAAAAAGGGGGGGGCGGCCCAGAACCGGAGCCAGGGGAACCCACAATGGCTCTGATCTCCAGTTGCCAAATTTTTCTTTCAGATTCCCAAGGCTCTCCACAGAATTCCGCCCAAATCTCTTCGCTAGCGATGTCCAAAACCAGAAAGCTAGCCCACCAGATGTCCAAAAATTTGCATTATCTGTGCCCCCTTGAGGAGAAGGCGGGAAGATATTATGCCCCGGTACAAGTACAGGGGCAGGGTACAATTTTGGCACTGGTGGACACTGGATCTCAAGCTACCCTTCTGTCCAGAAGGGCCTTTGACGAACTGAATGCAGGAAGGGGAGAGAATTACCAAATTCCTCTCACCTCACTTCCTGGACAACTCCAGAACTTTGACGGGAAGGAAATTCCCGTTGAGGGGACTGCAGATTTGGACATTAAAATTGGGCGACACAAGTTGAAACACCCGGTCATAGTTGTGACCCCAGAGGGCACCCCTTGTTTACTAGGGAATGACCTCCTGAGAAGGTTGTCACCCCTAATAGATTGTGTAAACAAGGTCCTCTGGACCCAGACTAGCCGACCAATAAAATTAAAACAGAGCGTCAACCATGTTAGTTTAAACGGCACCTGCCACATGGTTGAACAAAAATCTGACCAAGTAGAATTTCACTTCCAGAACAACCAGATTCCAGACGTGACAGTAATAGCAGTAGGCCAACAGACTGGTGATGGGGGGTCCTCTCTATTTCTGAAAATCAACCTTCCTTCCAGTCTAAAGTGGTACTCCATGCTGGAAGGAAACACTCTGAAATTCTTTACTAATCCACAATCAGAAACTCCCACTCCTATAGTCCAGAAAGATGTGAAATCAGCTAAGAGCCTGGCTGATATTCAGCAAATTGGAGAGCAGTTGTTCATCCCTCTCCAATTAAATGATGGGAAGGACTCTGTTCCCGCTCGAGTGTGTGTGAACAACGGTAAGAGCTTCATCAGCGAAGCCATGTTCCGCCAACTCCCAAAAGATCCAGCCATTCCCACCTTCAAACTGATAGACAAATGGGAAATGGACCTGGAAGCACATAATTCCAAACATCTCCTGCCAAGCAGGTGTATGCTCAAAATCTCCATTGGCAACAAGAGCATAGTCCATAATTGTTGGGTCGTGCGAGACGTCCCTGCCGCCTTTTATTTAGGCAGTGACATTCTCAATCGCTTTGCCATTAGTTTGGACCTAATAAACTTCAAAGCTTGGTCCCGATTAGCGGATAATCCCATGGGCTTTGATGATCCAGAAAAAGCATTTAGGACAGCTCAATTGCTACCTTATGCAGTTGAAATTCAGATCAAAGAGGAAGTCACCATCCCCGAAAGGACCCGACAATTCTCCCTGGAAGTGAAATCTAAAAGAGGACAATATTTGCAAAACCCTGATGCTTACATACATCTAAACGCTTCTCTCCAACAGCAAGGGTTGGGGGTAAACCCAACTCCATTAGTCAACATAGAACATGACACCATTCTAATAGAGGTGGATAACAGCGACTTAAAGAGTATTACTCTAGCCGCAGGCACCATTATTGGAATGGCTGTTGATGACCGACATTTTTCCATCGACTTAGTAAATGAACTGTTAGGACCAATCCCCAAGGACTGTTTTGACAGTGACAGTGAGGACAATACAACACCAGACAGGATTTTTACCCGGCATGGGGGGAACTTCCTGGTGTACACTTCCTGCCCCTATGGTAAGGAAGATGTGACTTGTGACTTCAGGAGGGATGAGGTGATTTTCCAGGTCCATGAGGGCTGCCTTTCCCACCTGAAGCCTCCAGTCCAAATCAGCACTCTGACCAGGGACTTCTCCACCCAGCTGGAGGAGGCCGCGGAGATAGCCAAACCAGAAGTCTTTCCAGGCTTCAGGCAGATGGTGGAAGAGAGAGTCAACCTAGCTGATGCCTGTGTGACTCTAGAACAAAAGCAAAAGTTGAAACAAGTTTTCTTGGATTTCCAAGATCTCTTTGCGGTAGACTCATATGACTGTGGTCACACCGACATCCACACAACCACAATCCCCACGGACCCTGGCATGACTCCTGTGTTTGTGAAGCAATATCGCTTGCCTCTCGCATCAATGGAGTCCCTTACTGAAATAATTAAGAACCTTGAGTCCCGGGGAATAATCCGTCCAGTCCACAGCACCTTCAATAATCCGGTGCTGGGAATATTGAAGCCGAACGGCCAGTGGAGACTCTGTGCTGACCTTAGGGAGCTCAACAAATGGGTCCATACTTCCCGATGGCATCTGCCCTACATTGACCAAGGGCTGGCCCAGATCCAGGGGTCACAGGTATTCACTGCAATAGACCTGACCAATGGGTACTGGACCGTGCCTGTCAGTAGGGAGGACCAATACAAACTGGCTTTTACCTTTGGGGGCCAGCAGTACACATGGACCCGGACTCCTTTCGGATACCTCAACTCCGGCAATGAATTCAACATTTTCCTACATAAGGCCATGCCCGACCTGGGTGCGAGGGGTAACCTGGCTTATGTAGATGATGTCCTCATCAAAAGTTCATCTGTGGAGGAACACATAGCGGAGATCCGTTATGTTCTGACCCAGTTGAGGGCCGCCGGAGCAAAACTTTCCTTTCAGAAAGCACAGTGGTGTAGAACCCGTGTTAATTTCTTGGGGCATGAGATTACTCCTCAGGGTCTCTGTCCCCAGGAAAAGAAAGTGGAAGCACTTCAGAAACTGAAAGACCCCACAACTCTGCGGGAACTAAGGAGCCTCCTTGGACTGACTAATTACAGCAGAAAGTTCATTGAGGGCTACGCAGAGATCACCAGACCCCTGATTCATCTCCTGAAGGGGGGGGTCAAGTGGGAATGGGGTCCAGAACAAGCCGAGGCAGTAAGACAACTCAAGAGAAGCCTCTCACAAGCGCCTTGCCTAGCTTACCCTGTCAGAAACAAGGAGTTCTTCCTGGAGACGGGGTTCTCTAATACGTGCTTGACGGCAGTATTATACCAAAAGCATGACAAGGTCAATAAAGTAATCTCCTATGCGAGCAAAACTTTATCCTCTGTGGAGGAAAAATTCAACGATTGTGAGAAGGCACTCCTGGCAACGGTGTGGGCATTGAAGAATTACCGCCCGTTTATCCAGGGGGAACACATCATAGTGGAGACTCCACACCAGCCTCTGCAATATCTCCAAAGTGATAGAATCCGGGCCGGAAATGTGAGTAATTCCCGAATTACTTCCTGGATTCTGTCAATGCAAGGCTTTCCTGTGGAGGTCAGATATGGCCAAAACAAGAAGAGTCCCCTCGCGCAAGGTCTGGCTGACTTGCATGATTGTGCCAGAGAAAACTGTCTCGAGGACGAAAGTCTAAAAATCAAGGACAACACGGAGGCATACCTTAATTCCCCCCACAAAGTCTTTGAAGAAGACAAGTGTGAGGGAATGCCCACTGTCTATGTGGATGGATGCTCTTACCATGTTGACAACAACGGGGAGAAAGAACTGGTAGCTGGCGTAGGGAATGCATGGGTGAATGAGTCCCCAGAACCCTCCGCTGGATACAAAATTGGTCCCCGAAGTAGTCAGGTGGCAGAATTGATGGCTGTGCATCAGGCCATCCTCACTGCTGTCCAGCATCACCTCCACGAACTGGTCATAATCACAGATTCGGATTATGTACGGAACGGGTTCGTGGAGCACCTGGTCAATTGGAAAACCAGAGGCATGTTATGTGCTAACAACAAACCCTTGAAACATGGGAAGTTGATCCAAAACATTGATGATCTGGTCACCTCGAAAGGAATGACCATCTATTGGAAGAAGATCAAGGGTCATTCCAAAGTAGAGGGACCAGACAAAACTGGAAATGACTTAGCTGATCAGCTGGCCAAAACCGGGGCCATCCAAGGGGATCTAATTGAGATTGAGTCCCTGTTGGGGGAAATCCAGGTCACTGCTATCACTAGGTCCCAGACAAATGCTCACAACGACCTTTCAATTGCACAATGGAGTAGGGAGACCCCTGATGCTGATTTGATTACAGCTCAGAAGGGGGATCCAGTAATTGGTAAATTTTACCAGCACCTTGAGGACCCTGAGAACTTTCCCCTGACGGATACCGATTACATTGGGAAAGAGGACCTAAGAGTGTTGATGAAATGTCCAAAAATGTTCCGAATCCAAGACGGTTTGCTGGTAAGGAAATCCAAAGCGGGCCACGATCAGTGGGTGGTTCCTACCTCATTCCGAGGCCTGATGTTAAGTCACGCCCATGATGCGGCCACCGCCGGTCATAGGGGGTTTCACACAACACTGGAAATCTTAAGAGAGGTTGCATACTGGCCACACATGGGGCAGGACCTCGACCAATATTTGAAGGGGTGTCTTGTGTGTGCACAATTTCAGCCATCATCCCTCACACACCGGGCGCCTTTACAAAAGAGGGGGATGACACTGCCATGGTCAGATTTACAAATCGACTTTGTAGGCCCCGTGATTCGCTCTGCTAGGGGGAATAAGTACATGTTGACTGTGACATGCTTGTTTACCAAGTGGGTGGAATGTCTCCCAGCCCCAAATTGCAAGGCAGAAACCGCAGCTGCCCTGATGATTAACCACATCTTTTCCCGTTTCAGTCTACCTCAAAGGATTGAGTCAGACTGGGGTAGCCACTTCACCAGTGAAGTAATGACAAAGATGCGGGAGATACTGGGGGTCAAAAGGAAGTTGCATATTGCTTATAGACCAGCTTCTTCTGGGGCAGTAGAGAGATATAACCGGACAATTGTGAGCATATTAAAGAAGTTTGTGGCAGATTCTGGGCCAAGTTGGGATATCCGATTACCTCTGGTCCTAATGGCCATCAGATCTACCCCTTCATCTGCAATCAAAATGTCACCATTTGAATTGATGACTGGACGCAAGATGGTGCTTCCGCAGCATTTGCTCTATAGGACCCAAGAGCAGACACTGATAAATGCCTCCACAACTCATGAGTATGTGGAGAATTTAAGGAAACACCTTCAACATGCTTTTGCTTATGCTCAGCGGAATCTAGAAAGATCGGCTGATAGCATGAAGACCCATTATGACCTGAAAACTTCCAGGAAGGAATATCAGGTGGGGGACCGGGTCTATCTATACAATTTCCAAAGAAACCAGGCAAAACAACGCAAATTTTTGCCTACATGGAAGGGACCCTTTGAGATCATCGACAAGATCTCCCCTGTGGCCTACAAAATCCACATCCCCAAAGGTCCTTTGGCAGAGGGGGAAGACAAGTGGGTCCACATAAACCAGTTGAAATGTTGCCATCCCAGGCACACTCTGCAACAACTGGAGGAATCCACTGGAATCCTAGCGGGTACTGTCTCAGATTAATTCAGTTCCAACCATAAAACATACCACATCTAGTCTCTAAAATATTGTGATTTGCATGAAACTGTCTCTTAGTTATACTGGTTTTTTTTCAAAATAAGAATGTAATGTTTCGTTATGATGAAATGCATATGCTGCCCCACTATCTCAACAGTGGTGGAAAATGTCTATGAATAGGTATTGCCGCTCTTCCTTTGTCGTCCTAGGAGAAAGAAAACCTTGAGACGGGCCAAGGAGGACGATCCGGAGACCGGGAGCAGAGACGCAACGGGCCCGGGGTACCGCCCAATATTCCCATCAGGACCGGCGAGGAGAACCGATCGATCCGACCGGATGGAGGAAAAGATGCTGAACTGTGCCATCTATTGGAAGAAGATGAGGAAACATCCCAGGTCTTGCGAGTCCCATTCGTGAAATAGAATGGCCATCGCAAGAGGGGGGCTTGTGGGATGTATTTACCCATGCATCCGAGCCCTACCTCAAAACTGTGCAGTACTGACATGGAAAACATCATGATGGCCAGAGCTTCCCAGAAAATGCACAGGGAAATGCATGAAGAATAGGCTGCCACTCATTTTTGCCGATGTTATGGGCACAGAAGGACGCTGCCTAAAACCACCATTGGACTACCCACACAGTAGTCTGAAACCATTGGGAGTGGCAATGCTGATTGCCAAAAGCAAACCCATAACTGTTGGGAATTCATTTTCTTAAATCCCAAAAAGGGGTGCAGTACCAGTACTCACCACTATCCAAAAGCTGGCGTTTTAAAACCACCAGATTTTGTAGAAAACTGAATAAATGAACCCAAAGCAAGCCAAAGAAAGACTTACTGAGAGGTGGATCCAATGTAAAGTTATATTCTGAAGTGACTTGAAGGTTTATAGCAAGACTGGCTGAGCTGTGGATTTCAGCAGTTTAAGTAAATTTGGACTGAAAGACACTACAAATCTAAATGTTTAAATTGACTGAGTGACCTATTTCTGAGTGTCACATAGGTTGCAATTGTTTAAATGTCATAGTTTTGAACTTAGAATCAGCATTATAGCTGCATATGTAAAAATGTTTAGTTTTATTTGAATGCAGAAAACTGGGGAACAGAAATGACATGTAGCTAAAAACTGGCTTAAAGAGATTCCAATTTTGCCTGGCAACTACCCCCCATCAGGAGTGAAACTTGAGTCACAGCTGTGTTCCCAGGCCTATCTGCCTTTTGCTGGCCACACTAAGGATATGCCATCTCTCTGATAATTGAATTAAGGGGAGCCCCCACAGAATACAGGAGCTCTGAACAAAGCCCTGTCCTGACCCAGGCAGATGGTTTATTGCAGATGTCGTAAATGTAGCTTCCTCCTGGAAGGACAAAGGAGGGGCACTGCCTGTGAAAGCAAGCTGGCTTGGCAGAACTGGAAAAACCAGAAATTCAACCTTGTGCTGGTGGAAAACCACACCCCTTTGGGGCCAGAACATAACTCTAAAAAGATGAATAACTCATAGAGCGGACATGTGAAAATTTTATAAATGATGCCATAATTCTTGTGATTTTTCTGCCCACATTTTAAGAGGTTTTTAGAACCGGTGGCATGTTCAGGGGGGTTTTAGCGGAAAAGAGGATATTACTCAAAATGTGTGCATGTGAAAAATCTGACACTTCATCAACTAATGTCCACACTCCTTGCGCACATGTGTGTAAAATTGGGTTAATGTCCAATATTGCAAACCAGTTAAAAAGTGCAAAATATTGCCATTTCTGAATGCAAGCCCCCAGGAAGAGCAGAGTTGGAACAGGGGATACCTCCTGTGATATGTGATGGGTGCATGTAATTTCAAACCACTGTGTAGCTATGAAATATGTATTTGGTTCAAATCTAGATTTGTGTGCAAGTTGACAGGAGGAGTGGACTTTCTGCAGGCTATAAAATGACATCACTCTGACACAATTTAGCTCCCCCAATCAGGGGAGAAATGAAAGCTTGGCCAATGATAAGTGGAGAGGGGCTGGCTAGTGATGCTGCTCACACACACCCATTTTAAAAACACATAAAAGCAGAGAGACAGGACAAATAGGGACCTTCAAATCCATTTGCAGCTGGAAGCTCTGCCGGGAAAATCCATACTTTACCTCCATCAACCTTCAGAGACCCAGACCAGACCAGCAGAGTAGAGCTGACCTGTTAGCAGAACCAGAGAGAGCTGACCCAGATCACTGTGAAGTGCAGAGACCAGAGTCCAGTCTAAAACCTGACCAGATCCGTGGCGAGGCCCATTTCACTCAAGAATATAGTGTGAGTACCTAGAAAACTGTGCAGAACCAATCTCTTAGTTAAAATAATATAATTCAATCTATTTTAATCTAAGTAGAACTGTCTCCTAACTGTCACCTGTCATTTGTAAAGCTGTCACTTGTCATTTTCTAGTTGCAAGCTGCACTTGTCTTTTTGAACTTTAAAATTTCAAATCTGAAAAACGACCTTTATTTAATCGCTCATATCTCCGTGACCGTTTGTGCTAGAGACTTGCAGTAACTTTCCTCAGAAAGCTTAGAATCGTGGCTTTCCTACGAACCTAAACCTCTAGAGGGAATTAAAAGCATTTTAACATATTTTCACTTTATTGCCAGCACATATCAAAGCATTTTGCCTGTGTTTTCAACTTCTGTAGTCTAAGTTGCTGGGTGAACTGAATTACATTTGAATTGCATTTCTGAGAATTGTGTGCTTCCTTCCATTTCCCTGCATTGCATAAAAGGGGGGGGTGAATGGTCCAAGAAAGTGATTACATTGTCTTTTGCTGAAATTCTATCAAGTTATTTTCTTTACTGCATTTCATTCCACATTGCATCCATTTGAAACCATAAAAGTATTGTTGCTATCTTATCCATTTCATGTCAACTCCTTAGTGATTATAAAGAAGTGTGCTAGTGCCAGATTCTCCGTTGTTAATCTTTATCATATCAGATTAAGTGTGATATTCAATTATTAATTTATTATAAAGTGTGATATATATATCTATTGCTTAAATTATCAATTAAACCTTTTAACTTGCAAAACAGAACTACTTCTTGGCTCAGTGGGGCCAGGAGGATTCCAAGAGAGGGGTGTTATATAGGGGTAGTCATCCAGAACGCATGAACTGGACATAAAGATATATCAATAAGGGTTTTCATTCAGTATTATAGACTAGGCGTTGACTTAGCTGTAGTGTTGAATTGAATCCTCTTACAGGATGAAAGCAAAGTCATGGCCAGAAATTCAGATGACTATTGTACAGCATTGTCGATTTTTACAAGAGAAGAATAAGAAATAAGATGAGACAGGACGCTTGGGGAAGCAAAGTTAGTTCTGAAAAAGATGCCAACATTCGCTATAGAAGGAGCAATACTGACAAGTGGTGAAGGACTGGTTACACAAGAGTTACAGCCTACACAGCCAATCAATGTAGGGTACGCAGTAGATCAGGTCACGTACATTTTTTGGCCAAGTGGTAAAGGGAATGTACCTAGAGGATGAGAAAGCGGATTTCAAAACACTCAAGGGGGGAGGACGATTTAATGGATGACAGCCGCAGCAGTGCTGGAATTGTGGGAGAACAGGACATATTGCTTGAATATGCAGAAGTAGAGAGAGCATGCAGCAAAATTGGCAAGCTCGAAGAGGGGGCTTGGGTTATTTTTCACTGTATAGTACCGAACCACCAGAGTATTATGCCCAAGATCACATGCAGTATCAGACACATGCGCTGCAAATACAGCAAATACAGCAAATACAGCAAATTCTGCTGATATCAGAGTTCCCACAAGGGCAACCGCAGCAAGCACCTATGCAAACACAACAAGTGCAGATCCAATAGTCCACTCCGACACAACAGGCGATGGGACCACAATGGAATGTGAATACAAGAGCACCTACACCCAGTATAGGGAGTGTGACAATGGTGGGAGGGAATCCTTTTACAGGTACAGGGATGAATTTATATCCACAATAGTAAAGCCCACAGAGTGACCTGAGGTATTCAGTGCTATCAGAGACACTAGACCCCCAAGAGGAACAGAAGGTCAGGGTAACAATAGGAGGCAATACATTTATGTTTCTTGTGGACACGGGAGAGACTCATTCCTGTGTTTGAGAGGGAAAGTATCCAAGGTCTGGCATCGCCACGAATGCGCAGACATTCTGTGGGGTCATGAGTTTGGTTCCTTTTACTGATGAATTACCAATTTCAGTAGGAGAACATGTCGTGTCTATGCCAATACTGTATTCCCAACAGACCCCAGTTAATATATTAGGACGTGACTTGATGACAAAACTTAACATGACAATATAATTTACTGACAAGGGGATAACATATTCCACTCTGGGAATACATTACATGAATTTAAGATCATCTATACCAGCATTCATAGGACAAAAAGCATTGTGAGGAGCACCACTAGACCCAGAAGTATTTTTGTATGGAGTTAATATGTTGTTGACATGGCTTCCTGGATTGACATGTACATTATTGAGGATAACTGACAAATGTTTGATTATATCAGAAATCACCTATGGATGATGAGGTAGGACAGGTTATTCCCATAGAACTAGAGGAAGCCCTCGTAAGTGGGGAAAGGGTAGTTGGTCATGGGACAGATGATGAAGGAAGAGCATGGAGAACAGTAACAGCTATTGACGAAGGATATAGTCTAGCAGACTTGACAGAAGAGGAGTTGTTTAGAGATGAGGAGTCAGATGATGAATTTGTATTTTTCATAAATCTCATTTATTGGATTAAAGTTGAGAATAGGGAGATACCACAGAGAATGGCATTGGTAAGAAAGAACCCACCATCTTCCAGGAAGATTTAGAAAGAGTGCCAAGCATTGTGTGGACCAACAGTCGATATGCCAGGTGTCTTTTCCGTGGAGCAGGAGCAGTTAAAATAAAACTTAAGCCAGGACCAATTTTAACACGAGAAAAACAGTACCCCATGTCCAGAGAAGCAGACTCCACATGTAACATGGCTGTGTATCCAGTAAAATAAAAATCAATGGGAGGTTGTGGATATTTATTCAGTATCTACGCCCACTAACCCAAATTTTCAAAGCACAGTTTACTCTGGTTCTGAGCCCAGTTATGATATTATGTAAAATCCCAGCTACAGCTAAATATTTTACAGTAGTAGATTTAAAAACATATTTTTTCAATTCCTCTTCATGAGGACTCCCAAGATTTGACCTGCTTTTCATATATAAATCAGCAGTGGAAACATACAGGATTACCACAGGGGTACTTTGAGTATCCATCAATCTTTAATAGGGTCCTTCAGCTGCACCTAGGTAACGTACAACTTCAGAGCACAATCATTCAGTATGTAGATGACATATTAGTGTACAGTAAGCCAGAAGAAAAATGCAGAGAAGATTCAGTCCAGTTAATAACAATATTGGCAGAAAAAGGATACAAAGTGGAAAAAGAGAAATTACGGTATTGTCAGGAAGAGGTCCTATATTTAGGCAACATAATCCCTCAAGAGGTGAGAAAGGTGACACCTGAGAGAGCCGAAGCGATCATGACATCTCTAATACCTATGACAGTGAGGGAAATGCAGCAATTTTTAGGCATATGTAATTCTTGTAGGGCCTGGGTTTTTGATTGCAGTACATATATCAGACCACTTTTGAAAGGACTTAAAGAAGCACAACTTGGTAAAGATGACAAAACATGGACAGGCGAGATGACAGAAGGATTTGAAGAGTTAAAAGGGGCAATTTGTACAGCCCCGGTGTTAGGTAATTCCAGATTATAAAAAGGAGTCTTATTTATTCTTGCATTTAAATTGAGTGGTAATGACAGCAGTGTGTATGCAGAAGACAACATTAGGACATGGGCATAAACCATTGGTTTGTTGCAGTCTGATTTTAGACCCAGGAATGAGAGGGCATTACCCCTGTGAACATGCATTAGCTGCTGCTGCTTTCGCAATTGAAAAAGCTGCAAGTATT
This sequence comes from Ambystoma mexicanum, assembly GCF_040938575.1. Classification (NCBI taxonomy): domain Eukaryota; kingdom Metazoa; phylum Chordata; class Amphibia; order Caudata; family Ambystomatidae; genus Ambystoma; species Ambystoma mexicanum. The sequence continues at coordinate 721,134,359 of NC_090924.1, forward strand.
ACAAGGGGGTGCTCAATGACATTATATGTTGAGCATTCCTTATTTACCATTTTGGAGAAACCTAAAACTATGTAGACTACACAAAGAGCGTCTGGATATGAGGTGATAATTTCAAACCCAGCAATCAAAATGATTAGATGTAGAATAGAGAATCCAGCAACATTCATAGCAGAACTAGTAGAGAAGGAGGATTAGGTACATGATTGCACAGCGTATATTGAGTTTTATAACAATATTCACCACGTTAAAGAAAACGCTCTAGGAGGGGGGACATTCTATTCATTTATGGGTTTTCAAATATTTATCAGGAGAAAGACATACAGGACCGGCAGTAGTGAAGTTAAAAAAGAGTAGTGAGTTTGAAGTAGATAAAAGTTCAAGATTGCCTTCACATTGTTCAGCACAGGCTGTAGAATTAGTGGTGTTTATCGCCGCACTCCATAGCTATGAGGATAAGGAAGTGCCAGTGTACTCTGACTCCATCTATGTGACATCAACATACACGCAGGGTTGTTATGCAGAAAAAGAAGAGGTTTCCTCCGTGCAGACGGCACACCGTCTGCAACATGCGCCACTCTTGGACAAACTTATTAAGGCCCTAAAGCTCCCATTGTCTATCACTGTGATGAAGTGCACAGCCCATACTAACAGGGCAGATGTGATTTCTCGCAGTAAAGAAGCAGCAGACATTGAAGTAAAAAGAGCAGCATATTTTCCAACTATCTCTAATTTTGAAGTAGAACGTGTTAAGGAAATGTCAGAACGATGTATGATGATTAAAGAAGGCTTTAATATGTTATCCATTGTACAGTTAATTGAGCTGCAAGGGTGAGCTCTGCAAGAAGAACAGGATTTATGGGAAAGACGGGGGTGTTCCTCACCCCCCACAGAGGCTATATGGAGACAAGAGAGTACTGGAAAGCAAGTTATGCCTCTAGCACTATTGAGAGTTGCACTGGACCAGCATCATTATCCTACATATACAACCAGAGAGAATCTTCCTGCCATGATCACAGAAGAACGGTTTTTGACAAATGTATTAGAACACATTGCACAGTTTATTGTGAATTGTTTGTCTGTCAGAAATTCACAGCAGGGCATACCTTGTGAACAGTGATAGGAGCAATACTCCCCTCCCCAATGGTCCATTTCAGCATCTGCATATAAATTATGTGGATATGTTGCAATGGCTACCAATATATCTTAGTAGTAGTGTGTCCTTTTTCCTGATGGATTGAGTCAGGTCTGTGCACGCACCCCGATACCAAATGTGCTGCCAAATTTCTCGTACATGAGGTGCTTCGTAGATGGGGTGTATGTGAAGTCCTACGGTCTGATAATGGGCCGCATTTTGTAAATCAGATGTTTGAAGAAGTCACTCTTCCATTAGGCATGAAGCATGTGTTTTCATCTGCTTATCACCCACAGGCAAAGGGTTTTTGTGAGCATTTAAACAGACTCCTAAAGAAAGGATAGCCAAGATGACTTTGAAAAAAGGATGGCTATATTGCCTTCCCCTTGCCTTATTTGCATTGAGAAACCAGCCTGGCACAGATCACCACCTGACTCCTCATGAGATGGTGACTAGGCACTGCACTTACTCAGCTCGTACACATCACCACCTGACTCCTCATGAGATGGTGACTAGACACTGCACTTATTCAGCTCGTACACTTCCACAAAACAACAGTGATACAGGCGCAGAAAAGAGAAAAACCTCCTTTGACTTTTGTGAGGATTTGGGCCATGTGTAGGTTATATTCTTAAGAGTGGTGTGGATGTGTGATGTGTAATCGATTTGAGCGAAGTCACACATTTCACAATGCCATCGCTGGAAGTTCATATCCAGTTCTAAGCCACATCAACAAGGCACTATGGGAATGCAAATCAGCACAAATGCAAGCCCCTTTCGCCACAATATTGTCTTTGTCTTAGAGGGCAGTGCTAGTTTATACATAGTTTGATCAAACCAAGACAGACTTTTTTACATAACTGATTTCAAACTTATTAGGGATCATCAGTGTCATATAGTCTGACAAATGTGTTTTTGGAGCATTTTGGTATGTATACAAAACACCAACACAGATATGGCATGTTTAAAAAGGCCATAGCAGGGAGGTTTGACTTTCAGAATGCTGTGTAGGAGTCACTCAATAGGTTGACAGGAACTCATATACAATTCTATAATGTTATGGCTCATTCCTCTTGCAAACTAATGAATACTGCTTTATTCCCCAGTAATGCTATTCTTTCTTAAATTAGGATAGCCACTGAAGAGTTGTTGGGGCCACGTTTTAAGTTTCCTTTCAGACAGATTGCTTTTGATTGTGGTTGTTAGGCTGTGTGATGCATTCAGAGACTGCATACTTCTGTTGGAATATGCCATGCTTTACCAAGTCCTTGCAGGGCAGCGCCTCCTGCATCAGAGCTCTGAGTTCACTCCCATTTTAAAAGGGCCCATCAACCATCCACCCAACATTGCTCTGAACACATTATACCATGTAAATGGGCAGCACAGCTGGCACATGAGCATCATCATCATCAGCAGTAACTGAAAACAGGAGCACACAAATGAGTTTAACAGTTCCCAAGAGCCTGTGTTAATGCAAGAGACAGTGGAGCGAAGTAACCATCCACAATCCTGGTTTTTCACCATCTACAGCCACAGTGGCAGGGATGTCATTTGGGGGTAACCAGGGGCTGCAGTTGCACTCCCTTGTGACCCCAACTTAAAATAAAATCATTAGGGTGAAGGCTGGGCCGGGGAGGTGCTCAGTAGGGGTTGGAGCTGACTGTGACATGTGGCACATGTCACATGTCTTCTTCAGCTCCAACCCCTTCTAACGTGGCTTACTTGCAGCTCACATACAGGAACCATGAAGCTCTCACAGCCTCCTGGTTCCTGTTCATGAGCAGCATGGAGGAGCCTAGGGTGGCCTGGAAGGATGGACCGAAGCTGCAAGTAAAAGGTAAGCAGGCTTTTAAAAAAATACAAATATGATGTGCATTTTGCACATGTGAAGTGTGTGTCAAATGTATGTATGTGAAGGAGAAATTATGTGATGTGATGTGTGTGTTTGAATGTTCTGGGTTGGTGGGTGTGGTTATATGTGATTTTATTGACAGACCTTACAGAGTGGTACATTTCATCGCAGACAAAATACTGATGAATGCCGATTTATTTATTTCAAAATTTGGGGGGTCCCCACTCCAAGCCCCACATGTTTACCCTTATAATGCGACCCCAACCCCAGCCCAACCGATTATAACACCTTTACCCCACTACCCTTTATATATGTATTTAATGTTTTCAGTGTTTTTTGGTATTATGGTCCTCAGTGAAATGTACCACTCTGTAATGTTTTTGGTAAATGTACCGGGTACCGTTGGTGTGGGCGTGTGTAGAGAATGCAATGAGTGAATGTACGAGAAGGTGTGAGTGACTGGTGGGTGAATGAACAGTGATGTGATGCTTTTTTTTATCTTCTGGGTGTGTGGGTGTGTGCTTGTGTAGATAATTAAATGAGTGGACGAAAGAGAAGGTGTGAGTGACTGGTGGGTGAATGAGAAGTTATGTGCTGTGTGTGTTTTTGAATGTTCTGGGTGGGTGGGCATGTGCTTGTGTAGAGAATGCAATGAGTGGGTGTAAGAGAAGGTGTGAGTGAGTGAGTGAGGGAGTGAGTGAGTGAGTGATCCAGTGAGTGAGTGAGTGAGTGAGAGAGTGAGTGAGTGACTGGTGGGTGAATGAGTATGAATGCGATGGTGTGTTTTTGAATGTTCTGGGTGGGTGGTTGGGTGTGTAGAGAATGCAATGGGTGGAGATAAGAAAAGGTGTGAGTGACTGGTGGGTGAATGAGAAGTGATGTGATGTGTGTTTTGGAATGTTCTGGGTGGGTGGGTGTGTGCCTGTGTATAGAATGCAATTAGTGAACGTAAGACAAGGTGTGAGTGACTGGTGGGTAAATGGGAAGTGATGTGATGTGATGTGTGTTTTTGAATGTTCGTGGTCAGTGGGTGTGTGCCTGTGTAGAGAATGCAATGAGTGGATGTAAGAAAAGGTGTGAGTGACTGGTTGGTGAATGAGAAGTGATGTGATGAGATGTGTGTTTTTGAATGTTCTCGGTGGGTGTGTGTCTGTGTAGAAAATGCAATGTGTGGAGGTAAGACAAGGTGTATGAGTGAGTGACTGGTGGGTGAATGAGTATGAATGTGATAGTGTGTTTTGAATATTCTGGGTGAGTTGCTGGGTGTTTGCCTGTGTAGAGAATGCAATGAGTGGATGTAAGAGAAGGTTTGAGTGAGTGACTGGTGGGTGAAGGAGTATGAATTTGGCAGTGTGTGTTTGAATTTTCTGGGTGGGGTTTGGTGTGTGCGTGTGGTGAATCCAGTGTGAGTGAATGTGAGAGGGGATTTATGGGTGGGTGAATGGTGGGTGAAAGGGGATGCATGTGTGTGTAAGGCCCCCAGAGACTGGGGATCACTGGAGCATTTATGCCACATCCTTTATTGACTTTGCATGTTTTACTGGTATTTTGGGCAGAGCCAAGTTCAAGTGTCTCATCACATGGCTAGACTGGCATTTTGGTGCAGTCAGTGCAGCCATTGCTTACTGTGGCATGACATTTATTACTCGACAGCTTTAAAAAAGCAAGCATGATAAGTAGTGTTACCTCACTAGACTGATGTTTTGGTGTAACAGCCTGTATATTTTTTTTTTTTACTGTAACATGACATTTTATTAACTGACAATCAATGATGAATCAAGCATTATAAGTGTTCTTATGGGTCTAGACTGGCTTATATTGGATCATGTTAACACACTGTGGAAACAGGTTAAGTATTTTATTATAGTTATTTATGTTACTGTATATGAATACGCTTTATCTTTCCCTCCAACCATTCTTTCTAAGCCCTCATTGAGTAACTAGCCCTAGTTTGCGATGATGCACTGCTTATCTAGGGTGAGGGGACAAGAGAAGAAGCTTGCCCTAACTCGTAGGAACAAAATGAAACAACGTGCCAAAATGCCTAATGTTAAAAGCACCTCCAAGGCGTTACTTGGCCTGATAGGTGTTGGAAGTCACACGTGGTTGCGATTGCTTTTAATAACCTACTTTAGCGACGTGGCACATTGTTAAAAACAAAAAAAGACTAACAGCAAGGCTCAATAATTAAGGAGCGGTGTTCACTGTGTGCTGTGCACTAGGGTTTTTCTAGTGTGGGCTCCTAAAATATTAGGGGGCCACGAAGACTTGTATCCTTAGGCTGACCGGTTTCAGTGGTTTATGTCGTTTAGCACTGCTTTCTTCAGGGCCATGGTCCCTCACTGGGCACCGTGAGCGGGTTGAGACCACAATCAGTAGAGGGAAGAAGCTGGGCATGACATGGGGGAAGGAGAGAACAAGATCTTAGTTGTGTTACTTGCCGGGCAAATGTGTTCAGAACTGCAGCATGGTGGCTGCGCTAATATTCTTAACCTTAATGCGCTGTGCCACATTGTACCTCAAACCACTTGACTCATAATCAACTCTTTGAATTTGGACTGTTAAGTAGTCCTGGTTACCTGAATACATAGTAATGTCACCTTCAAGTGCAATGGTATCCAGAGAATGTTTACTTTGTTCATTATTTGTATTTCTATATAGCTCAGTGCCAGAGCAGTGCTGGATTGCAAATGTAAACCATGCCATACTTATTCTATCTCAGTTCCAGTTGCCTATTCAGAATGTGACTGTTTAGTGGTCCCAATTGCTTAAGCACATATTGATCACAACTTTAACTGAAAACACAAAGGAATCTTGTGGGATACATGCGCGTGCTGCGTTGTGATTGCGAATGACAGCGTGTTTACACGCTACTTATGACAATCACTGTGTCTGTTTAGTACGGGGCACACAAGGAGATTCTGGGTGCCTCAGTGGGAAGCTGTATTTATTACCCCTGATATTGTGTAAGTATTGCTGCAGCAGTGGTGTTTGAAAATCCGCTGCGGCTCTTTCGGTGTCAATGGGCTGACTGAGTCCTTGCATTTAACATGCATGCATAGAGCAGGAACTATCGCTTATGGTGCTTGCGTAAAGGAAAGGGAATTGGTTTCTAACCAAAGCCCCATCTTGGGAGGTCCAAGATGCGAGCCAGAGAATGTCAATTACTAATATGTTGTGATGTATGCCTCGTAGTGCACACCGGGCATGCTTCCTCTCATTATGGTGCTGGGCATATGTGTCCGCAGAGAATACTAAGTTGCATAGTTTATTTTGTAGTTTTGATGTATATTTTAGTTTTCTATTTTCTTATTGTTATGGTGCCTGATGAGGCGCCAATCGTTAGGAGCGTGTCAAGTCCCAGTGGAGCTCTTGCACATCTTGTGGTGTATTCCTCACGGGAGCGCCCTGGCACATGTGAGCCAGGGCATATGGCAATGGACAGGGTGTGACCCCAAAACAGTTTAATAGACCTCTTCCAAGGCCAAACAATTGGACCTTCTTAAGTGCTAGCGCTGATGATAGTGGACCAAGCACCTCTAGTACCATCATGCCTGCCCCTAACCAGACAAATAGAAATGTCCCCTTTCAAGATATGAGCAGTGGCAACCTCAACCAGGGGCCTTTTGTATACCAGTGCAGAGGAAGAGGGAAATGCAAAAACAAATGGAAAAATCAATGGCAAAACCAATAGCCCAGACTAACCCTCAGTTGGGGACGAGGGTGGAATCGGCAGCAACTAGGTTATTAAAAGCAATGACCACCACGTATGACTTCCAACACCTATCAGGTCAAGTAAAGCCTTGAAGGTGCTTTTAACATTAGCCATTTTGGCACTTTTAGTTTTATTTTGTTCCTATTAGTTAGGGCAAGCTCTTCGCCTGTCCCCTCACCCTTGATAAGTGACACGTCACCACAAACCAGAGTTAACTACTCAATGAGAGCTTTAAAAGAATGGTTGCAGGGAAAGATAAACTGTATTCATATACAGTAACATAAATAACTATAACTAAATACTTAAGCTGTTTCCACAGTGTGTTCACGTATAAGGGTTAGTTACAGTTTAGATACCCATCCCAAGTCCCTATATGTGTTTTCCAGCTTATATTGGAACCAGTTTGGACAGGTTTTTGACATGTCACCTTTAATGGCCAAACCAACAGGAGTAGGTTCTTACATAGGAGTACTGGCGTATATTGGCAGGTCCTGTTTTGTGTCCAGTGCCAGGAATGATACTATAAAAAAACATCTTAAAGGGAACATGAGTATGGTTTTATATGGGAATACTAGCATATGTTGGTGGAGCCAGTATGCAAATATATGGGAAAATGTTTTTTTCACTGGCATATATTGCAGGGACCAGCATGACAACACATTGGGAAATGCACTGTGCACTTTTGGTGACTTGCATCTATCATATGTTTTCATGATTTACCCTACACCCTACACAACCGATTGTTGACCTTTTACCCAATAGTTGGCCTTTTACCAAAATGTTCACAGAAAGTGTGCTGTGTAATACACCATTTTAATCCATTATTCAAAAGATTTTCTCATGGGAGGGAAAAGAATCCCCTGATCCCCTAATAACCATTTTTGTTAGTTTGGCCTCCCTCACTAAGCTTGGTCGCAATCACAAAGGTATGTAAGTGGCACGCAAGTGGGCTGTTGGGCTAGAGAGTCTGTGAGACGGAATTGACTGCCTGGATTGAGGCGTTGGAACTTTGCCCTGACAAGTGAGTCGGCAAGAGGAAGCTCAGAAGGCTCTTTTTGCAGCGCAACACTCTGGTTACCCTGCGAAGTACTCTGAAGCACTGCGAAGTATTGGTGCCAAATGCCGGGTCTTGGTGTCTTGTGACATACTCAGAGACATAATTTGGGACTTGGGGACTTGGGGTTTTGGGGTTTTGGGTTTAGGAAGTTGTGAATTTGGAGACTCATGTTGATGATGGTGTAGTGCTTTAAAGTCAGGCTGCACACTGATTCTTGGTATTTTTATTTTTCCAACAGAGTCTGTTGTTTGTTTTTGTGCCCCGCTCCTTGGTCCCCGCCCACAGCTCTCGGCTCTGCGTGCTTATAGCTTCCCGTGCTAGCGCACCCGCGTGCGCACCCGGAAGTGGCATGCAAGTGGGCTGTTGGGCTGTTAGGCGGTGAGGCGACTGGGGCGATGGGGCATAGTGAATTTGGTGTGTCCCATTAACTTTTATGGGTTGCAACATCCTCCTTTGTGGTATATGACTTATAGTTTTGCTTTGATTGTTTGTCCTCTGTAAAGCGAGTTATTTGTGTGCACAGTCAAGCCCACTAGTTATGGCAGAGGGGTTGCACAGTGTCACAAAAGCGAATCTACAAATTCTAAAAAAAAGCAGAGGCCGAGCAAATTGTGGCCAAATTAAATTTAGATATGTCTTCCATTCCGCTTTCTCGTGAAGACGACATGGAAAGAAATCTTTCGCCTGAGCTGTCACATGGAAGTTTACCTTTGTCAGAAAATGTGAATGGTTCCTTTAAGATCTTAAAAGATGAGGCCTTGTCTATAGAAAGCGATCCCGCTTCTAAAGGAAATAAAGCTCCAGCCTCCCCTGAACGTGCCAGGGAAAATGATCTGTGTAATCCTCTTGTATCCGATGGAACCGTTCCTCCATTGTCAAATACCTTGCCCTTACCCAACAGTAATTTTGACTCGACACCTTCTAAAATAGAGGCCCATGCAAATATAGTTACTGAGGTGTCTAAAGAAAACTCCCTGCACAAAAATCGCATAATGAATATTGCTTGGGAGATTCCCTCTTCAAAACTGGCTAAAAACACCACAGAATTCAAAACAGCACTGGGGTCTTTATCCATCAAAGAAGCTAATAAAATATCCCCGGGAGGATGGGATAATGAAGAGTCTAACCTAAATCTTAGTTTAGATAGAGATGCGATAAAAAAAAAAAAATGGGAATCGAGCAGTTTGGCATACATACTGCTGATTTTTCCATGATGGCCCCTGTAATAGAGCTGGAACTGGGAAAGCGCATAAGGATTGATAATGTTTTTCTATTTAACAATCCCCAACCTTACTCGTACGCTGTGCCTCCTCACTTCAGTGCTCAAAAAGAGGCACGAATGCTAGGGGGTCATCTTTCTTCAAGAATAGTTAGTGTGGGAGGGCCTGCTACTCAGATAAACAGTTCCCCCATCTTAGAAAAAGCAATGCTCCAAGGTACCCAACTTTCACATAGTCCAGAAGGTCTTGGGCCTTCTCATATTGATTTCAATGAGTCCATGAATCAAATGCGCCACAGATGAATCACGTCTCGACAGATCAACAAAAATCTAGAGATGAACAACAACATTGTCTTGAAACTTTCCCTGTGTTGACCCGGATCCTAAACTTACTAGATAGGGGTCACAAGCAAACACATGAGGAAATAAAAATTTTGCAGATGCAAATGTCTGATCTCATAGGTAAGCTCTGTAAAATGGAGTGCATGTTCTTGTCTTGTAATATGTTTTCCGCCCTGATTCATAACAAAGATGCGATGCCGAATTCACAACACTCAAACTAAGTCTTTTGCAGAGGCTGTGACCGAAGGACTTTTGCCCATACGTCGAATTTGTTGTCACAATGCCCACTAGTAAATTCTAATCTTAATGGGAGAAAAGCTGCCGCAATTTTGGGATAGCACGACTCCTCAGCAATAGATAATTCTATTGACATAAAATCTGCTACGGTTATGGGATGGGAAAGCGAGTCACAATTTCATGGTAAGGCTCGCCTGAATAGTACTTTTATGATGTCTGTCATGCAAGATATTCCCGCCCTGCGGATCATTCACTCAAATGATATAGATTGGGTGAAATTAGCAGCGACAAATAACAACAGAATGATCTGCAAATGTATGTCTCCGTTTATTCTGAAGTTGCTATGGGAACATAAAGAAGATCTAGCATCCATTGGCTTATCCATCTGCATTTTTCCCACACTTGAGGAAGCAACGATTTTTCTGGAAACAATGCCTTCTGTATTCAAAAGTAATCCTCCTGATTCCACTCAGGGCGTTCCATCTAATCTGAATGCTGGCACTATGAAACAGTTTATGGCATTTGTCTCAGTACTAAAGGAGATGTCATGGGGAGATCCTAATATCGATCAACCCACAAATCAACCAAAAGGGATGAGAGATTCCTAGCTTGGGTAAACTCTCTATCATCTCATGGAACTCATGCGGTTTGAACAACTTCAAAAAATGGTATAGCCTAAATTATTTTCAAAGACCTGACATTATTTTTATTCAAGAATCTATGAATCAAAACAACTTTATCATAGAGGGCTATTTTGCATTTACACAGGGCGCCAGGCAGGGTCCCTTGGGATGACCCTCGGGTGGTCTTGCAATTTTAATCAATACCGCATATAAATGCTCCACTGAGATAATTAGTAGTTCCGAATCAATATTAGCTATAGCTCTAAAAGACAATGACGATCCTTCCATTACTCTTATACTGATCTGTATTTATTGGAATAAATTAACTACCCCAATTGAGAGCATCTTGGATGAATTGAACGATGTATTAGAAAAGGGCCTCATTTTGTTTCCTTCAGCCAGAATTATTGCCGGTGGTGATTTTAATTGTTATTGTTATGACAAAAGTATTTACAACACTGCAATGTGGAATAATCATTCATCTATTTCAAAGAAATATGGGCATTTGTGGAGTACCTTTTTTCTTGTCTGGGATATGCAGACGCCATGCTTTCCTTTGGATCTTTACCACTACACTTGGGCGAGAGCAGGGCGCAAATCATTAATCGATTATTTTTTTATTTCATCTAGTCTATATTCGAGTATTGACACCTTAGTGATAATCAATCCGAATCTAGGTGATCATATGATGATTTCTCTGACCCTGAACCTTTCCATGGCTCGCTTTGATGATAACCTTTTTTTTATTTTTGGTAGAACCTGATTGTCACTCTTTAACAGTGAGATGGAATCCAAGGGTATGTTCCATCTTCACACAGCACCTTGAATGCGATCCTAATATTGTTTTACTGTCTGCTCCAGGAAACCCCTTTCTTCTACATTGGGATAATCAGAATTTGTCTAGAATCCAATTTCACTTACAGAAGTTAAATAACATATGTAAAAAGAATGAGCAAGTTATTTCTACTCATGTCCATAAATTTAACTTTCAAGTCTCACATCTAAAAGCGCAGAAAAATTCTGAGGTCAGAGAAATTATTAAAGCATTATGTCCGTCTGAAAATCGTAGTGCAGTAATTAAAACTGTTAGACAACGATATCGAAACAAGCTAAAATGGGCAAAGGGAAAATTGCATTTCGAAGAAAACCAAAGAGTTATCTATCATCTGCTGAAACATGGCTCGAGGCAAATCTGGAGTATATTGCGTACAATTACATCAGATTCTGTTAATACAATTGAATCTTTTATTAATGCAGAAAGGTGGGTCTCCTACTTTAAGACCAAATATCATATGCCTGAGCGCTTTGGTATGCTAAAGGGAGGAGAGCCTCGGTTGCGTTTAGACTCACATGACAGCTGGTCGATTAAAGATATTATTGATGCCATTGGTAAACTTAAACATTCTAAGGCCCCAGGACCTGATGGTGTCCTTCCGTGTGCTTAGATCCTGTGTTTTGGGTGCATATTCTCAAAATTAAATTTGATTTGATCTTGCATTCTGCTACTATTCCTCTTTCTTTGTCTTCTGCTTTGGTTATTCCAATTTACAAAAAGGGTCCCCCTGATTGTCCTTCTTATTATAGACCGATAGCTCTTACTGACGCTTCATCTAAAATGTTCTCTCTTCTTCTGCTTCAACAACTACAAACATACATGTATGACCACAATCTTTTGTCCATCTATCAAGTGGGATTTAGAAAACACATAGGCTGTCCTTTAAATGCCACTATTTTATCGCATCTTCAGGCCCATACATTTGTTTCTAAATCTTGTGCGGTCTATATGGCAAGTTTAGATTTGGCTGCAGCATTTGACTGCGTCATACGTGAGATACTATGGAAGAAAATGATGGCCCTGGGTATTCCCCATCAACTGGTTGCTTTGATTGCCCTGTTACATAAAAATACCAACTATTGTATTCGCCTTACCAAGGAAGGCGCTTTGACTGACCCAATTCCAACCAAAAAGGGTGTGAAACAGGATTGCAACATGGCAGCAGTGTTGTTTACTCTATATCTGCTGGGTCTAGACGCTAATTGGAGGATTGGAGAATGTTTCCCAGTCAAGCTTGGCTCTCTCAAGCTGGACTGGTTGGGATTTGCTGACGATCTTCTATTTTTTGATAGAACCCCTTTCGGCCTCCAACGAAAATTGGATCTATTGGCAGACTTTGCTTTCCACCATAATCTTTCTCCTAATCCTGCTAAAACCTTTATCTTGATGTTTTCTGATGGAAAATTGAAGACTCATTGTTTTCCTGGTCTCTAAATGGCACCAAAATAGAATACTCTCCCATACTGCGCTATTTGGGTTATCCCCTGACTGATTTATATTCTCTAAAAATGTGGAAAAACTATCTCACCCAAAACGTAAGAACTCTATCCTCACAAATGAAAATTATTTTCCACAAATACTGTATGTTTTCTCTTTTACCTTTGATTCAGTTCTACCTTCAAAAAGTAGAACCTATTATTCTCTACTCCTTAGATATTTGTTGTTACGACCTTGATGACTTTCTAAATGTTCTCCAGGGTAAACTCTGGAAATCTGCTTTAGGCTTGGCACTTTCTATTCCAAATGTAATGATTTGCCATGCACTGAATTTATTACCTTTATTGGTAAAGCATATTTGGTGAGGGCTCACTATTTAAATATTCTTAATCCGCCTAAAAATACGCTTTAAATATAATTGAATAAACTATTGGGCGAGTCGCAGATTAAATCACTCAACAGATATGCTTCAAAAATAATTAATATTCTATCTCTTATTAACGAAACTCCGGCCTCTATGTGCATGTGGCTGCCTAGCCAAAAAAACAAATTTCAAAGATTTTATTGGTGCAAATTGCTGGACGAAATGGGCACTTAAGCTTCCTATCAGGAATACAACTGTGTTCGAGGAAAATGGGAATGCATATTAAAACATCTGATCCAATTCCCGTCTGCTAAAGCAAGAAAAACTTACATGCGATTTTGCCTGGCAATTTAACAAGTATAGAAGGCGGAATGTGTCGCATTTGTGAAAACATTGAAGCACCTTAAACATTGAGACATCTGGTGATCACTTGTCTGTTCTTTGAGAAATCTCGCGCCACAATATTTGGGCATTATTATTCAAACTCAAATATTGCGAAGGCATCCTTATGGAAACGTTGCATGGAAGGGCACAGCCCAAAACTCATTCTCAATTTAATAAATTTGCTTGGAATCATCGAGATTAAATTGGCTGAAGTATCACTGTTGGTGTAATCCATGTAATTTGTGACTTCTCTAATTAGATTGTGTTTTATAAAATCCGCTGGATCAGATTTTGATGTTGTTTATGAATTTATTATCCTTTTTGGGTAATGTGATAGCAAATGTATTTAATTGTCTTCCTTATTAATTGCTAAGTTTCGATTTTGGTATATTGCTTTGTTAATTTGTTAATTTGAACTCATGCTTTTTTTGTAATGCAGTGTGTAATGTGTATATTCGTTTAGGGGGAGAATAATTTTTTAAAATGTAATTTTTGATTCTGAGAAAAAGAAAGAATTGTAAAGTTTTTTTTTAGTAAACCAAAACAATAATAAAAAATAAAAAAGTTATGGAAAATATGTATACCCTCCCACAAAAGAACTTACCAGCCGCCACTCGTGGGCTGGTATATTTGAGGACAAAACGCTGCCCCTTCTTTCTATGTTACACTAAATATTTAAGCTTTTAATAAAAAAAAAACATATTAACTTATTTCACTTGCAGTAGTGCATGCCCCTGCAGTGGCATAATCATCATGCACATTGAGCACACATGGTGGTCCGGACCGGGGTGTGGCGTGCCCTGTGCTTTGTTAAGGAACTTGGCTCCACAGCGTGGCTCTCAGGAGAGCCACCAAATGATGTGGAACGCCATTGGGCACCAATGGGTCTGACAAAGGGGTAATGTGCAGTGTGTGCCTTGAAGTCTGCCAGGGAGTCCCCGGGTGAGGAGTAACTCGTGGGTGTTCTCAGTTTAAAATAACTGTGTGGTGGCATGGATTTATGTGTGCAGCAATGATATTACATTAAATGGTGTTCTTTTAAAGTCCTCTGGCACCCAGTATTACGCTTAGATAATTAAAACTATGGGGGGGTCTTGGGTATAATGAAAGAACCTTTCCCAGGTTTTAAACTCCAGTAAAGATAACATTATCAGGGGCACCCCCCCCCCTGTGTGCACACATACCAGTCTAATAGGTTTCTTCTATCGTAGTGGTAGCTGACTCACAGCTACATTTATAACCATGGAATTTTGTTTATACTAAATCCTAGCCAATGATTGAGTTTTCAGGCCTTGCTCGTGCAGCATTTTTCTCCTTGGCAAACAGCAGCGCACGCCTCCCCAGGTTAGTGCTTTTTTGGCTTGTTTAACAAAGCAATGCCACAGATAACACGAACTTCTGTGTCCAGAAATCTATAGATGTTTCATACACTAGATGTTGCCTGTGTTAGAGAGTTCAGTTACCCTGTTACAAATTCGGCATTATGTATTTTCACATATAAACCCCACGTCGAATCTGGAAAATTACATTCCCCAAATGTGGGATCGTGGACATATCATGCCCCCTCTGTGCCTCAGTTCTTATATGTGGCTGAAATGAGAGCGTCTGGAAATATTTCCTGTGATGCCACTTGGGGGCAGGGTCAAATGACATCACTTCCTGTGATGTTATCAGGGGGTCAAGGGTCATGCGATGTCACTTCCGCTACCCTGGCATTTTGGTGAAATGACGTCCCTGAGAGATGCCCGGCAGCACAGGTTTTTGTGCAACTGGGACAAGGTGAACAAGTAGCAAATAAACGTTTTATAGATTCACTTGAACATTTCGACACATAAAATGCCATTTTTTTTAAATTCCGAATTTCCAAAAATGTTAGTTTCTATCAATACAATATAAAGTCTAAACTTGTATTGAATTTGCAAGTGCCTTGTAACCTTGGGTGAACACATGTTTTAGCTGTGTTTATTACTTGTAACAAAACAAAATGAAAACTAAAAAGACCCCTGCAGAAATGTATGGTGGTATGTAAGCCCAGCCAGCGCCTGTTCGCTTTTTGACACACGCATGCTTTGGGTGAATGATGCCGCTGCGTCCATCGTTCTGCTGGCACGGCATAAAACCGTCCTCGCTGCCTCCTGTCAGTGATTTATTGGGGAATGGACATCTGGTGTCAGTTCAATTTCCTCTCTCTACCTGCATCCGTCTCCTTTCTCCAGCAGCACCGCAGCTTCTGACGCTATACAGAATATCGTACTGTATGTGCATGGCAGTCCTGGCTCCACTGCACAGGCAGACGAGAGGGGAACATGATACAAGGTGACAAGACCAGACCCGATGAGCGCGGTATCTTCAGGGGATGAAGGCTGCCCTTCACTATCAGAGTAAACATGCATACGTTACAGGCACTTAACCTCACGTTCGGGGTCATCTGTCCTGCAGCAATGCACGTTGTCGCGCGCTCAGCATTGTGGAGCAGCGGATGCTGTGATTGCAGCTGTGGTCTGTGAATCTTATTTTAATTATAATGCGCGACACGTTTTTTATTTCATTAGTCAGGTATCGATAATTTGTAAAAAGATAGCTGGAAGTGTTAGCTCTGTATTTTGTAGGGAGAGCAGGTGAAACATCTATGCCTTCTCGTGTCAAGTGGCAGCGTGGTGCCCACCCCCACCCTTACTCAGGGCATAATGGAAGTGATGGTGCCGCTCCGATGCTTCTGGGTGGTACCAAGCCTGATTTTCATAGGGTCTTTCCTCTTTTGTAACGGCTTGGCAGGCAAAGAATGATGGTCTGGAGGGTAGCCCAGAGGAAGGCCAGAGGTTAAGATTAATTCTAAACCTTCTCGCCATCACCTTTTTGTTTTGCTGATGTCACACTGAGCGGGACGGGTATGCCCAGAAATGGGTCCCATGCCAGCTGGGCCTAGAGACCCAAGCTACTCCTCACTGATGAGGCCCAATGCGGTTGAAACATGTCTTGGGTTGCGTGTGGTGATGTGCAGAAGGGATGTGACCAAGCAGGTCAGGCTGGACTGCTGCTTTGGGGTGCGACCAAGCCTGATTTGCATATGGTCTTGCCCCCTTCTGTAATTACTTGGCAGGTGAAGAACAGGTGGTCTGGAGGTTTACCCAGAGCAATGACAGAGGTTCAGATTAATGCAAAACCTTCCAACTGTCAACTCGTTTGTTTGCTTTGCAGGTACTGATCCACCTCAACTGACCTTCAACGTTAGTGCATTATAGAAAGCCAATATCCTAGACCATTGCTCTACTCGTTTTATCAGAGAAATAAAAAGTAGCACTGCCCACACTCTTCAAATGGGCAGTGCAGTACTGTAAATGCTCATTTTTACTTTTGAGCAACAGCATTTCTCCTTGCCAAAGGAGAACACTAGTACTGAACTAGAGAGGTTACTCGATGTATGCTTATTAGCATTAATGCTCTTTATCATGTTTATTATCAGTAACAATGTTACACAAATATAGGCTTCAAAGTTGTGCATAAAAGAATACAAAAACCTAGACATACTTTTCATTAAAATTAAATATCGTAGAGTTGGAAGTATTTTTTTTTTTTGCACAGCTGGACTCCTCACGGTAGGACCCAACAAGCCGGCTCTGGAACATCTATCAAATAAATATTTTTTTTTATTTAAAATGTTTGGGTTTAGCAAATCAACAGCACATACAAGGATCACATAATATTTATAATGTATTATGGGCCTAACTCACAGAAGCGTTTTTATAATGGCAAAACCCCAATGGAAAAAGCTCTGTGGATAAGGGCCAATGTATGAATGCAACGTAGTCCCTCACTCATTTGTCACCCGCGCACTGCCCCAATTTTCATCTTTTAACTAAAAGGTGTTCATGAACTCTCACAGGCTCAGTATGTGGAGAGCAGGGAACGTTTTTAAATTCCCTGCCAACAGTCAGCGTATTGCCAGAAAAAGAATCATCACACAATCATTTTTGAGAGGGAGATTTGTTGTTCCTGGTGCTGCTGGAATTCCCAGGAAAACCTATATCAGAGCAAAGAGCGCAGATTAGGCTCAGCCTGTAGGGGTCAGCAGATCTGGGAGAAGACCCGCTCTGCTGATAAGTGAAGAAGATGGACAAGGAGATATTCTGGAGTGGTGTGGCTAGCACAGAGCTGTGCACAGGTGCGGTTTGTGGGTTCACCCACACACTGCCCCCATCAGAGCCATTTTAGGGGCTCTGAGTTGTCCATTACACTGCACCAACTGTGCCATGCTCATTGTAGATTGTTTTCCACATTGTGAGGACCAGCTGCCCTGCAAGGGCAAACATCGGGAAACAAGCGCTGGCAAGACCACATCTTTTGGCTCAGCTAGTCATAGTAAAAATACATCCCAAAATGTGAAGATAATTCCCCATTTTATCTTAAACAGACCCTAGATACTCAATAATTACTTTAATAAGTATGAACACCTGGGCAAGTTAGGATTACAGATATGCCTAGTGTAGACTGTTCATTGCCTATTAGATGCAAAACTGTTGGCTGTGCCAACGCTTGTTTCTATGGCTGGGAGGTAACCTTGGATGTATGATTGTGCAGCAGCCGGTATGCCTGAGGAACATTAGATTAACATATGGTCGTTTGATCAAAACAGGCATTTTGTATGTGTGTGCAATATATGTAAATGTGAAACGAGGTAACTGACAAATTCGAGCTATGGATTTTCAAAACAATACTTGTTTCATACCTGCAAAACGAAAAGACAACTACACATACAAAGGAGACAGCAAAAGAACAAACACAACTCCACCATCAGAAAATGTCATTGCAAACCTGACACCCATTGCCTTCTTCCTGCTATGTCCACCATTATGTTACCCTCACACGTTTTTTTAACACAGCTGTGTGTGACAAAATCTCTGTACATTTACTGTACCATCACCGTCGCCCGATATCCTGGTATTACCGGGATATTACGAGTGGTGGAGACGCGAGTAAATCCCCAGGCCCATGAAGTCCTATTGGACTCCATGGGATGTGGATGCCGCAATCGCAGGCACCGGTAATGCCGGTGACGGGATTGCGGCAATTGTCTGCCGGTAGGGGCCTCAACTACCAGCAGGTCAGGCCTACCGGTAGATCACAGCCCCTACCAGCAGACTTGTAGTTTGCTGCTCTGTAAAGGTGCCGGTGCACGTTGTTTACCAGCACCTTATTTGCAGACCGGCGAGTCAATTAGTCCAGGGCTAATTTCGTTCCATCTTACAGGCCGATTCATGGAATAATTAGCGCGGCGCAAGTGGGCAAAAACGTGCGAATCGCAGTGGAATAGCGAAAATCGCAGTGAACGTGCGAAAATCGCACGAAAAGCAGCGCACGTCGATTCATGGAAGGCCGTGCGCGAGAAAACCAGCGGATGTGCGATAAAAAGTGTGCGGCGCACGTTAGCGCACAGGCCATCTAACAGCGTGCGCCAGGTCACTGCGAAAATCGCACAGGCCACAGCGAAAATCGCACATAGCGCGGCGCACGCAACAAAAGTAGGCGGAACACGGGCGTAACACTCGGAATGGGGAACAACTTGCCAAAACGTGGGCGTCACGGGGGAAGTACAGGGCACAAGTGCGCGGAACGCCCACACGCTCGCCTACAACACGTATTCATGGAATAGAATAGGGGAAAAAAGCGCACGCTCAAACCAGCGCACAGGCACAAACACGACCGCCACAAGAAAGCAGGCGGTAGCGTCTCTGCGGCTGTAAGAAATGTGCGCCAAAAGGTGCGCCAACTAATCGCACCTATATACTGCCATGATGAATGTCCCATACTGTGGCCCTCCAGGAACAAAGACGTGCAAAGGGGTACCCACAAACACGGACACCCGCTGACAAAAAATACGTGTGCGTGTATACCGGGGTGCGCGGGAAGTCTAACACGCGATTTCAGCAGGGTACGTGCATCACAGGGGTTCGCGTGAAGTTTCACACGCGATCGGGTCTGGGGGAGCGGGCTACGTGTATTTCTGGGGTGCGCGTGAAGTTCCACACGCGAATAGGCTGGGCGCGTGTATTCCAGGGGTGCGCGGGAAGTTCCACACGCGAATAGCCTGGGCGCGTGTATTTCAGGGGTGCGCGGGAAGTTCCACACGCGAACAGACTGGGCGCGTGTATTTCAGGGGTGCGCGGGAATTTCCACACGCGAACAGCCTGGGCGCGTGTATTTCAGGGGTGCGGGGGAAGTTCCACACGCGAACAGCCTGGGCGCGTGTATTTCAGGGGTGCGCGGGAAGTTCCACACGCGAACAGCCTGGGCGCGTGTATTTCAGGGGTGCGCGGGAAGTTCCACACACGAACAGACTGGGCGCGTGTATTTCAGGGGTGCGGGGGAAGTTCCACACGCGAATAGCCTGGGCGCGTGTATTTCAGGGGTGCGGGGGAAGTTCCACACGCGAACAGCCTGGGCGCGTGTATTTCAGGGGTGCGCGGGAAGTTCCACACGCGAATAGCCTGGCCGCGTGTATTCCAGGGGTGCGCGGGAAGTTCCACACGCGAATAGCCTGGGCGCGTGTATTTCAGGGGTGCGCGGGAAGTTCCACACGCGAATAGCCTAGGCGCGTGTATTTCAGGGGTGCGCGGGAAGTTCCACACGCGAACAGCCTGAGCGCGTGTATTTCAGGGGTGCGCGGGAAGTTCCACACGCGAACAGCCTAGGCGCGTGTATTTCAGGGGTGCGCGGGAAGTTCCACACGCGAACAGCCTGGCCGCGTGTATTCCAGGGGTGCGCGGGAATTTCCACACGCGAACAGCCTGGGCGCGTGTATTTCAGGGGTGCGCGGGAATTTCCACACGCGAACAGCCTGGGCGCGTGTATTTCAGGGGTGCGGGGGAAGTTCCACACGCGAACAGCCTGGGCGCGTGTATTTCAGGGGTGCGGGGGAAGTTCCACACGCGAACAGCCTGGGCGCGTGTATTTCAGGGGTGCGGGGGAAGTTCCACACGCGAACAGCCTAGGCGCGTGTATTGCAGGGGTGCGCGGGAAGTTCCACACGCGAAAAGCCTGGGCGCGTGTATTTCAGGGGTGCGGGGGAATTTCCACACGCGAACAGCCTGGGCGCGTGTATTTCAGGGGTGCGGGGGAATTTCCACACGCGAACAGCCTGGGCGCGTGTATTTCAGGGGTGCGCGGGAAGTTCCACACGCGAACAGCCTAGGCGCGTGTATTTCAGGGGTGCGGGGGAAGTTCCACACGCGAAAAGCCTGGGCGCGTGTATTTCAGGGGTGCGCGGGAAGTTCCACACGCGAACAGCCTGGCCGCGTGTATTCCAGGGGTGCGCGGGAAGTTCCACACGCGAACAGCCTGGGCGCGTGTATTTCAGGGGTGCGCGGGAATTTCCACACGCGAACAGCCTGGGCGCGTGTATTTCAGGGGTGCGGGGGAAGTTCCACACGCGAACAGCCTGGGCGCGTGTATTGCAGGGGTGCGCGGGAAGTTCCACACGCGAACAGCCTAGGCGCGTGTATTTCAGGGGTGCGGGGGAAGTTCCACACGCGAAAAGCCTGGGCGCGTGTATTTCAGGGGTGCGCGGGAATTTCCACACGCGAACAGCCTGGGCGCGTGTATTTCAGGGGTGCGGGGGAAGTTCCACACGCGAACAGCCTGGGCGCGTGTATTGCAGGGGTGCGCGGGAAGTTCCACACGCGAACAGCCTAGGCGCGTGTATTTCAGGGGTGCGGGGGAAGTTCCACACGCGAAAAGCCTGGGCGCGTGTATTTCAGGGGTGCGCGGGAAGTTCCACACGCGAACAGCCTGGGCGCGTGTATTGCAGGGGTGCGCGGGAAGTTCCACACGCGAACAGCCTGGGCGCGTGTATTTCAGGGGTGCGCGGGAAGTTCCACACGCGAACAGCCTGGGCGCGTGTATTTCAGGGGTGCGCGGGAATTTCCACACGCGAACAGCCTGGGCGCGTGTATTTCAGGGGTGCGGGGGAAGTTCCACACGCGAACAGCCTGGGCGCGTGTATTGCAGGGGTGCGCGGGAAGTTCCACACGCGAACAGCCTAGGCGCGTGTATTTCAGGGGTGCGGGGGAAGTTCCACACGCGAAAAGCCTGGGCGCGTGTATTTCAGGGGTGCGCGGGAAGTTCCACACGCGAACAGCCTGGGCGCGTGTATTGCAGGGGTGCGCGGGAAGTTCCACACGCGAACAGCCTGGGCGCGTGTATTTCAGGGGTGCGGGGGAAGTTCCACACGCGAACAGCCTGGGCGCGTGTATTTCAGGGGTGCGCGGGAAGTTCCACACGCGAACAGCCTGGCCGCGTGTATTCCAGGGGTGCGCGGGAAGTTCCACACGCGAACAGCCTGGGCGCGTGTATTTCAGGGGTGCGCGGGAAGTTCCACACGCGAATAGCCTAGGCGCGTGTATTTCAGGGGTGCGCGGGAAGTTCCACACGCAAATAGCCTGGCCGCGTGTATTCCAGGGGTGCGCGGGAAGTTCCACATGTGATTTCACAGTGTGGGTCCTCCCAGGTGTACCCTGTACACCCTCCACGGCCCCTGCAGGCAGCCCACACCACAGGGGACTACCCTGCATCCCTGGTCATGTCCCGCAGGCAGCCCACCCACCATGGGCATGCCCCCCAGCAAAGGCACATGTCTCCTTGAACTAATGAACACCAACTCATGTCCCCTTGCACCCCCACCCCCCAGCACTGTGGGGCACCTGCCAGCAGGCCCCCACCCATGTCCAACTCATGTCTCCCACCCCCCCCACACCCCAGCACTGTGGGGCGCCTGCCAGCAGGCCCCCACCCATGTCCAACTCATGTCTCCCACCACCCCCACCCCCCCAGCACTGTGGGGCACCTGCCAGCAGGCCCCCACCCATGTCCAACTCATGTCTCCCACCACCCCCACACCCCAGCACTGTGGGGCACCTGCCAGCAGGCCCCCACCCATGTCCAACTCATGTCTCCCACCACCCCCACCCCCCAGCACTGTGGGGCACCTGCCAGCAGGCCCCCACCCATGTCCAACTCATGTCTCCCACCACCCCCACACCCCAGCCACCAGGGGCACCCTCCACCAGGCCCCCACTCATGTCACCCACCACCCCACCCCCCAGCAGTGCAGGGTCACCCTCCACCAGGCCCCCACCCATGTCCAACTCATGTCTCCCACCCCCCCACACCCCAGCACTGTGGGGCACCTGCCAGCAGGCCCCCACCCATGTCCAACTCATGTCCCCCACTCCCCAGCACTGTGGGGAACCTGCCAGCAGGCCCCCACCCATGTCCAACTCATGTCTCCCACCACCCCCACACCCCAGCACTGTGGGGCACCTGCCAGCAGGCCCCCACCCATGTCCAACTCATGTCTCCCACCACCCCCACCCCCCAGCACTGTGGGGCACCTGCCAGCAGGCCCCCACCCATGTCCAACTCATGTCTCCCACCACCCCCACACCCCAGCCACCAGGGGCACCCTCCACCAGGCCCCCACTCATGTCACCCACCACCCCACCCCCCAGCAGTGCAGGGTCACCCTCCACCAGGCCCCCACCCATGTCCAACTCATGTCTCCCACCCCCCCCACACCCCAGCACTGTGGGGCACCTGCCAGCAGGCCCCCACCCATGTCCAACTCATGTCCCCCACCCCCCAGCACTGTGGGGCACCTGCCAGCAGGCCCCCACCCATGTCCAACTCATGTCCCCCACCCCCCCCACACCCCAGCACTGTGTGGCACCTGCCAGCAGGCCCCCACCCATGTCCAACTCATGTCTCCCACCCCCCCCACACCCCAGCACTGTGGGGCACCTGCCAGCAGGCCCCCACCCATGTCCAACTCATGTCTCCCACCACCCCCACCCCCCAGCACTGTGGGGCACCTGCCAGCAGGCCCCCACCCATGTCCAATCCATGCCCCCCTGCACCTGGGTCCCAACATTCCCCAATCATGTCCGTAATGCCCATCCTGCCCTGCCAAAAGGCCCAACCAACTATCACACCCACCCACATATCAAAGGCAATTACATGTTACACCCCCAATGTAAATAATGCAATTTAACACATGTCTGTCACACACAATGGCTGCAAGTGAATGACAAAACACCCAACATGACATGCCTGAAAGCAATGAGATGATACGACACATTGAAGAATAAAAAAATATTATGTATTGAACAGCAAACAAGAAAAAACACAAAGCAAATCAAACTAAACAAGAAGAATGTCCAAGAAAAAATTCTGAATTATTAAAATAAGGAAATTAAGAAGATCATCCTGGGTCCATGAGCCCTACCAAATTAAACCTAACTGACTACTAACTAAAAAGTGAACTATATACAAAAAAGTGGTGCATTGTCCAATCGCAACCAAAAAAAATTCAAAAAAACAAAGGAAACCTAACCCTAACTATACAACTATATACAAAGGCAGCGGGCTATTCGGACGGCTCACTGGTTGTTGTCATGGGCCAGGGCATCATCGAACTCCTGGTCAATGGCTTGGAGGCGGGCATGTTCCCTGGCCCCGAGGTCCCGCAGGGATAACGCAGTGTCCAGCTCTAACTCCCTGCGAAGACCCTCGAGGCACTCAGCCCGCCTCAGCGCCCTCCGCATGGAGTCCTCCGCTCTGACCATCGTGAGCCGTTCCTCCTCTGCCCGCTGCCGCTCCGCACCTATCCGCTGGCACAACCTCTCCCACACGGAAGCCACTCCCATTCCAGGGTTCTCCTGCCCTCCGGCCGATGCCTGCACCCCGATGTTGATGGCCCCGAGCCATGATGCCTCCCACGTTGAGCCTGCTGCTGCCTCCGACGCAACTGCCTGTGCCAGCACGACGGCATCCAGGCTGATGGAAACCACCGACGCCGTCGTGCACGTGCCCTGCCCGATGATGCCGTCACATCCTCCATCTGCTGGGGTCCAGTTGCTCTGGTGTCCACCCCTGCTGGATCTCTGACTCCCGACTGCGGCAGGGATGGGATCCCCACCGAGCTGGCTGCATTGGTCGGGGCAGGTCCACAGGGGGCCCTGGTGGCATCTGGGCTGGAAGACGGCAAGGAGAACGACTGGTGGATAGCCTGCACAGAGGAGGAGAGGGCCGCCACATTGGCCAACACATGCAGGAAACCCCCGAACATGGCCGATCCCAATTGGGCCACGTCGGCACGGTGCACTTCGTGATGACGTGCGTGCTCCTCCCGGGAAGCACGCACGGCATCACGAATCACAGCCGTGCGCATCGCGACCCCAATCAGGACCTTCTCCGCACGGCCAGGGGTTCCCACGTCCGCAGGTGGAGGGGAGTCAGGTGACATGGACATCCCCTCTACCTGCGGACGGGCCTGGGACGGGGCATCCCTGCTGGTGCATGGTGGTGCACTCACAGGGTCAGGGACAGCGACATGCACAGGCCCCTCCACGGTGACCTGTGCTGCCTCCTGCCCCTGGCCCTGGACTGCACCACTTGCACCAGCAGGGATGGACCAGGCCCCATGTGTGCCCCAGTGGCGGCCTCCTCCTCCTCTGTGCAAACCACCAACCTGGATGGCTCCTCACCGTCTCCCACCGTAGCAGGCCCCTGTGGGGGCTCACCCACCCCTTCCGCTGCAGCCGTGGGGGCATCCCCGCCGCCTTGCTCCACAGCACCGTCTCCGCCCTCTTCTTCACTAGCCGCTGCGTAGAGGGAGACAAAGAACACAAGCATCAGGGCACTGTACAATGGTCCCCTAGACAGGAAGCAATAGCAGATGAGCACCACTGTCAAAGTACACTTCCATCATGTCCCTCCACAACACATGGGTCAGTCCAGGCAAAACACACACAGTAACAGGCATGGTGCATGCCATGGACATTTCCATGCATGTCCAATGGACTCTTGAAACATTCAATGATATGTAACTCACATGCATCATGCCTCATGCCCATCACATGCACACACTTCACCTCAGTCACATCCATCTGGCCCCAAACACACCAAACACAGCGGATACAAGGGTAATTTGGCTGCTTTTCTGAATCTCTGCATTGTCACACACATGTGTCATGCATCCATGGCATGCACAAGTCACAGACACGCAGGTCAGGCACACAGACATGGCTACCATATATGTACCTGGCATCAGCACCCATCCCTCACCCCCACCCATGTCCACGTACAGAGACTGGCATGCTCTCATGTTCAAAATCTGAATAGGGCTCCCCATGCGGCATTTCAACACATGCAACAACCATGTGCATCACACATCACTGGTCGCACATGCATTACCATGATGTCCCTGCACACATACATGCATACATGGCCTATGGCACACATACAGGCAAGTATCATAGAACCAGCACACTGCAACATGCCCTGTCTCACACAGTAATGCATGGACACTTACCGCTCAACTCCAGACGGGCCTCCCTCTCAAGGATCTGGGCGTGGAGCGCTGGGCGTACGCGTTCCAGGACCCTCATCTGGATGGAACTCATGCGGCCCCGGCCCCCCTCCACGAGGCGCCGGGCCTTCACAAGGGTCCTGGACCTCAAGTCCTCCCAGCGCTTCTTGATCTTCAGGACGTCGCGGGTTGCCACCCCCTCCGCGTTGATGGCAACCACACAGTCGGCCCAGATCCTCTGCCGTCCTTCCTTGCTGGCGCGGGACGATCCAAAGAGGGCATCATACTGCCCCAGGACATGCTCCACCAGGACACCAACTTCGGTGACAGTGAAGCTGGTGCCCCTCTGCCC
The DNA here is from genome assembly GCF_040938575.1 of Ambystoma mexicanum. Classification (NCBI taxonomy): domain Eukaryota; kingdom Metazoa; phylum Chordata; class Amphibia; order Caudata; family Ambystomatidae; genus Ambystoma; species Ambystoma mexicanum. The sequence goes on from NC_090924.1 coordinate 721,160,269, forward strand.
CTCTGGCCTGGGGTTGCCACTGGTGCCAGATGTTGAAGTGCCCGACATGGCAACCCCAGAGGCAGGTGTGGGTGGGCAACTGGGTCCTGGGGCTGGGCTGTAGAGCGATGTAATACCAGTCGGGAGTCTTCTGTTCCAGCAGGGGTGGACACAGCAACTGGACCCCTGCAGATGGCTGATGTGCAGGCACCAAATGGCAGGGCACGGTGGCAGCAGGCAGGCAGGCAGGCAGGCAGCAGCAGATGGCACGTGGGAGGCTGCTCGGGGCACTGGGGGGCAGTAACTCGGCCTTCTGGGCAGGAGCGTGGGCTTCCGTGTGTTTTCGCGTGGCCAGCTTGATACGGAGTGATTTGGCACGTGAAAATCCTGCACGTCAGCGTGAAATCCGAGGAAAGGCCCTTAGCGCGTAAGCGCGTCAGCACGCATACGCGATTCTATTGGACCAGAGTCCCTCAGCGCGTACGCGCGTCTGTGACGTGACCCGCACAGGAGTTCCCCACTCAGCACGTGATGACGGGGCACACGTGGAGATACTGCACGTCCGAGTGTCATCGCGTGTAATTGGACAAAAGTGCGCGTACACGCGATTGGCCTATGTACGTGTATTTAATGGGTGCGCGGCCACTTACACACGCAAGTACGTCAGCGACCCTGTATCACGTGGTGCGTGTGAATTTCCACACGCTATTGGACTGTGAACTGGTTTCCAGGGGTGCGCGGGTCACACGCTGTATCCCGTGGTGCGTGTGAATTTCCACACGCTATTGGACTGGGAACTGGATTCCAGGGGTGCGCGGGTCACACGCTGTATCCCGTGGTGCGTGTGAATTTCCACACGCTATTGGACTGGGAACTGGTTTCCAGGGGTGCGCGGGTCACACGCTGTATCCCGTGGTGCGTGTGAATTTCCACACGCTATTGGACTGGGAACTGGATTCCAGGGGTGCGCGGGTCACACGCTGTATCCCGTGGTGCGTGTGAATTTCCACACGCTATTGGACTGGGAACTGGTTTCCAGGGGTGCGCGGGTCACACGCTGTATCCCGTGGTGCGTGTGAATTTCCACACGCTATTGGACTGGGAACTGGATTCCAGGGGTGCGCGGGTCACACGCTCGCCTAGAACACGCGCTAAGCATAAATTGCGGACTTTAACAATAACAAGCTCAGACGCCAGGATGAACATACCGTTCCTAGCAGCAGTGGCAGTGGGCTACCAAAGGAGGAGGAGGAGGATAGTCAGGGCCAGAATATTCACACCCAGAACCAGCCTTTTCGGGATGCCTGATGACCAGGTGTATGGGAGGTACAGGTTTCCACCACACATCATACTGGACCTGGTGAGTGAGTGGGAGGATGACCTCACATCACCCACCCTGTGCTCCCAAGCACTCAGCCCCCTGGAGAAGGTCCTCAATGTACTGCACTTCTTAGCCACTGGATCATTTCAGCGGACAAGTGCCATAGTGGGTGGGGTGTCACAGGCCACCCAGTCACGCTGCCTACACCAGGTCTTGAACATCATGACTGCACGGCCATCAGTCCGCAGGCACATATACCTGCCCAGAACACCTGCAGAAAGGCATGCTGCCGCCCTGGATTTTTACGCAGTGGCACGATTCCCCAAAGTGCTAGGTGCCATCGACTGCACCCATGTGGCTCTACGTCCCCCCAGGGCATCTGAGCACATCTATAGGAACCGCAAGCACTGGCATTCCATCAACGTGCAGGTAGCATGTAATGCCAAGGGAATCATCACCTCAGTATATGCCAACTATCCCGGCTCCACCCACGACAGCTTCATTTACCGAATGTCCACCCTAAGCCGGGACCTAGAAGCTGGGCGGCATGGCGATACATGGCTGCTTGGTGAGTATGTATGCCACTGCACATGCATGCATGTTGGATACTGAGCAAGGTCACAACCTCACCAATGATACCAATCCCCACCTCCACAGGGGACAGTGCCTACCCTCTCAGCCCCCACATGATGACGCCAATTCGGAACCCCACCACGCCACCCCAGGTAAGATTTAACACAGCCCACATAACAACCAGGGGCATAGTGGAGCGCACATTCGGAGTGCTGAAGTCACGCTTTCGCTCCCTTGACCGTTCTGGCGGGCAGCTGTTATACGCTCCCCCAGTAGTGTGCAGGATCATAGTGGCAGCATGTGTCCTGCACAACATTGCAACACGCCGGGGCCTGGCCGTGGACATGGTGGTGGCCCCACATCCCCAACCACATGCACAGCCGCTGCGCATGGGAGGGGAAAGGGCACGGGGGAGGCAGCCCGTACACAGCTAGTGGCAAATTACTTCACATAGAAATCACACCCCTGTGGAGTGCACACTGCCCTGGCACATTCCATCTGACAATCAATGATGACTCAACCTGACACTGATCCTGAATGTGTGGAGAATGAACCGGGAATTCCATGTCAGCCTGAGATTGTTCACCTGGAAGTGTCACAATGTGTGCATCCCTACCCACACAGACACCACCAATGCAGTTTTGTGAAGTTACACATTGAAGCAGCTAAAATGAATACCCACTTGCAAAATGCAACAAGAGGACAGTGCCATGTCAGCCAACCCCACCCCAGCACTGCCACACGACACACCGTGCCATGTCATGCTAATTGCAGGTAAACAAAGTAATCCCCACAACATGACATCACTCTCACTATGTACAGTGGCACTATTAGAAACCTGCAACACCTGAAATGCTCACAGCAATGCCGGACCAACAACATACTTGAGCACGTAGTACCATTAACATGACATCAAAAAGGTTACATATTAGTAGTCTCACCACCTGGAAATGCCTGCACTCCCACCACTACCAACTGTGCAGTGTTGGCGCCATGTAGAGTTGTAGGTGCACTGCTGCCAACATGGTCCCCTTCGCCAGACTAGAGGTCCTTGTGTGGACTTGAGGAAGGGACCTGCAAATTGGGAGGTAGACACAGAAGAAGAGTTACACATCAATGCAACATGCAGTGTACAACACAACAGCAATATGCACTATGAATGTATACACAGTATTGACTACAGACTGGCCACACAGCTCATGGGAGTCCAACGTCACTGTGTAATTCACTGTCACTTGGGCACACCCTTTGCAAGCCCATGGAAACGGGAAGCAGGAGGGGTGTGTGTGACTCAAACCCAAGCATCTGAACCAAATACATTACAAGCCTGCATGTGCCCAGCCACAATGCAGCGTATGCCCACAGGAACCACGGAAGCCAACAGATCGGAGCCAACAGATCGGAGCCAACACATCGGAGCCAACACATCGGAGCCAACAGATCGGAGCCAACACATCGGAGCCAACAGATCGGAGCCAACAGATCGGAGCCAACAGATCGGAGCCAACAGATCGGAGCCAACAGATCGGAGCCAACAGATCGTCCCAAAAAAATTGGGAATAAAAGAAATCAAAATAAAAATAAAAATAAGAAACAATCAAAAATGGCCATTGATGGGCCCGGGGGGGTTGGGGAGGCCACCCAGGAGGTCCGAGGACAGGATGCACACCAGAACCCACCTGCGTGGATCCTGGGAAGATAAAACACCTCCATGGGCTCATGGCCCACAGGGCTACCCTATTGTGGGAGTGTCACTGCTGTCGCTATTATCACCCTGTGCAGCTGCATCCGGAGGTGGTTGCACTATGGGAGGCAGCCCACGCAAGGCCCTAGTCTGCTCCTCCATGGCTGCAAGCATGCGGGTGTGGTAGGTCTGGTTCTGGAGGATGAGTGTGCGGAGGTCCCCATGTAACAACTCACGGGATGCCCGGACCTCCGCCCTCGTTGCCTGCATCTCAGCTGAGAGCGTACGGGTGAGATGCTCCAGCTGCTGTTCTGTCCTTTGGTGTGTTGAAGCCTCAAGCTCAACAAGAGTCGTCCTGAGGTGTAGGAGCTCCTGCCTCAGGGCTTCCCTGTGGCCCTGGGACTCAATGGAGATGGCCTCCTGCAGAGTCGCCAGTGCCGCCCGCCTGTCCCTGTTGGACCCTAACATGTCCTCCCTGTGTGACTGGCAGATGGAGTCGGTTGCCTGCTCTAGTCGCTCCATCAGCCTTTCTGGGGGGACAATGGAAGTGGCCACCCTATCCATGGCCTGAGCCATCATCTCGGATGATGCAGCCTGTTGGGTAGCCATACCATAAATGGATTGCTCCCATGCGGTATTGCCGGGTGGCGTACGGCCACCACGTCGGCGGGCACCACACCTGTCTGGGGCAAGGCGAACTGCGCCTTGCTGTGCCGGCACTGCCTGAGGCTGCAGGACTGCATTCCCCCTCTGATCTGCTGGCCCAGGAACAGGATCAGATGTCGCGGAGTGTGACCCTGCATCCGTAACCACCTAAGGCGTAGCTGCCAACACTGACATCCCCATGGAGGGTACTGACCCTGGACAGGTGGGTGAGACAGAACAGAATCCCTCCCTGGAACACTCACCAGCGACGGCACGTAGGTCTCATCCGAATCAACACCTGAGTACAGCTCGGGGGAGGTGCAGCCAGAGACACCCCTTGAGAGCACGACCTGCAGCACTTGTGGGTTCTCCCCCACCACCACACCACGTCCCTCACTGGTGGTTGGTCGGCCCTGGGACACCTCCTGGGTCTGCACCATCTCCACAACCCCAGCAGTATCAGGTGCGTCTTCCCCTGCAAAGACATGAAAACAAAGTAATGGAAACGGGCATTAGCACCATGGCACACATTGAGGGCTGAGAAGCAAGAGAACCAGTACTTGATTGACACATGTCCCACATGACTAAAACCCTCCCATGCATGCACCCTCACTGCGTATGAAGTGCAGGCAAATGGCACACACTGATGACACCAAGATGGAAGATGAACAAATTTTCTGCATGCTGCCTGGCAGTGGCATCACACATTGGCCTGTGATTGGCAGGTGAAACACACATGCCATCACACAGATGGCATGTACCATTGCTATTGAGTGAAGATGGAGAGGAGGGCAGCACCTATTCATTCAGTCCAGTTCCCGCATGTAATAGCTTTTCTGATTCTAACAGGTCAGATTTTTCACCTGGAGCTGCCAGTCTGAAATGGTCAAATAGCACAGGGACATGTGTGTACAAATGATATCCAGGTAACAAAGTCACTCCACTTTACCATACCCATGTCAGACATGTGACTAGTGGACAGCGACATGCCTAGTGAAAGTGGTGGAATGCAAACAAACTGACTGAATGAACAGTGAAAAATAAGCAAATATGTTGTGTCAAGGTGACACTTCAAGGGCAACTGGCGTGAAGTTGTGCTAGATGTCTACTGTTGGCAGAAGGGATACTGCTATGGCCAAATGCAGCTGCGCAGGAAGTATTGCATGAAGCACATGGCTGACCCATCCGACTGAGGCGCACACACTCTCACCTGGCACCCAAACAGAAGCCCTCACACACACACCATGCACATGTATGACACACACATGCATGTGCACTCACCGGACAATGCCTCGTAATCAGCCAGATCTCCCACGCCTTGGATCTGTTCCTCCGTGACGTAGGTCCCAGCGACTGACTCATGTGGAGTGAGTTCCATGTCTACTACTGGAGACCCACCTCCAGTCACTAGAGTTGCGGCATGACTTGAGGCCAGCTTACTCTTTGCCCTGCGCTTTAGGTCATTCCAGCGCTTATAGCAATCATTGGCTGTGCGCCTCACGATTCCAAGGGCACTTACGATGTCCGCAACGGTCTGCCAGTGTGCCTGGCGTTGTGCAGGTGTGGTCTTGGATCCTGCAACAATGACCATCTCGTTGTCATGTCCGGACACATACTCGACAAGTGCATTCAGTTCGTCATCCGTGAAGCTGGGCTTCCTGGACGGGCCGGACTGTGTAGCCGTGTCTGGGGCATCAGCCTGTGCCGGACGAGCACTCTTCCTCTTCCGCTTGGAAGGTGGTGGTGATCCTGAGTGTCCTGCGCCGCTCTGGACACTAGGGGCAGGAGCCCTGGTGGACTCTGTATCAGGAGTGTGGGATTGCACACTCAGCATGGGAGTTGGTGCAGGCATTGGCTCTAGTGTGATGGTGTCAGGGGGAATGTCAGCAGCATGGACTAGGACCGACACTGTCCTGGCTGGGTGTGTGAGGGCTGGGGTGGATGGATCCGCAGCTGCCCCTGCAGCCACTCCGCCCTGCCTCCTTGGTGCAGCAGATGACCTTGCTGCCCCAGATCCACGTGGCATGATGGCATCAACGTGCACCAGCGCACGTGTCGTAGCCCTGCTGACCTGGAAGTCAGCCATGGAGTCAGCCAGGTCTGGTGCCACAATGGGCTGGTCCAACAAGGGCTGAGCATGGATGGTGTCAGCCACTTCAGCCTCAACGGGAGGGGGGGGGGGGGATGATGGGTGCCCTTGACTGGTCCTCCACACATGGGTGGACAGGCTCACCCTGCAAGTTACGACCACGTCCCCTACCGGATCCACCACGGCCACCACTTGTGGCTCTTCCACCTTTGCCACCCTTACGGAATCCTCGCCTCCCAGCCATGGCACTGATATTAATGTGCGTATGGGAGTGGCTGTAGACAATTGTCCTGGGCAATTGGGGGTCAAAGGGGTTGGGTACCAGATGGTAATTGTACCCTAGTGCTCTAGCACGGCTGATTGTAACCCCTGGGGAAAGATGACGGGTCACGCAACGCACAGGAGGCCCAAAAAAGGGAGATGACGTGCACGCAACCCCTCCTAGACCACGTGTGCAGAAAGAAAAACCTGCACTACGCTGTGGCACCCAGTAACACAAGAATGAACTTATGCGTGTCACACGCAGCCTAGAATGACCTCTGAAGGGGTAGGCTACACACGGGGCAAGCACAGAAGTTGGATACGTGCGTGACTCACCGTCTGCCAGGTAAAAGAGCGTGAAGAATGAGCGCGTTTGGCTGGCTAAACCCCCGCCAAAAGAAGATGTGTACGCTGTCTGAGAAGACAGGACAACAGTAGAAGGGGACACTGTTTGAGGGAACAGGCCCAGGTAAACCAGTCAAAGAGAAAAAAGAGAAAAATCTGTCAGAGGTAACAGGGAATACGAACTGGAAACGCCGTGAAGTAAATCGCGTGTGAAACGACAAGAAGTACAGATTTCACCCACTCGCTCTCCACGAAAAGCACGTACAAGGAAATGGTGTTCTACATGTACCTTATATACAGGCCCACACGTACAGCGTCACTTACGCGGCGTGTACGTTCACCAATCACACGCTTTGTCACTCCTGCGTGTAGATCCATTTTCACCAATCACACGCTTTGTCACTTCCGCGTGTAGATCCATTTTCACCATTCACACGCTTTGTCACTTCTGCGTGTAGATCCATTTTCACCAATCACACGCTTTGTCACTTCTACGTGTACATCCATTTTCACCAATCACACGCTTTGACACTGGGACGTGTCACGCAACAATTTCCTGCACGTGCAGGTGACTATAGGCGCGCATATGCTGTTGACGGGTTTACGCGCTAAGGGCCTTTGCTGACGTGTGGGATTTCACTACCTATCAGGCTGTCCACGCGTTCACACACGAGAGACCACGCTCCTGGCCAGGAGGCGAAATTACTGCCCCCCAGAGCCCTGAGCATGCTCCCACCTGCCATCTGCTGCTGCCTGACTGCCTGCTGGCCACGTGCCCCACAGTGCTGGTGGGTGGGGGTGTTGGGAGACATGGGTGGGGGCCTGGTGGAGGGTGCCCCTGCACTGGTGGGGGTGGTGGGAGACATGGGTGGGGGCTTGGTGGAGAGTGCCCCTGGTGGCGGGGGGGGGTGGGGGTGGTGGGAGACATGGGTGGGGGCCTGGTGGAGGCTGCCCCTGGTGGCGGGAGGGTGGGGGTGGTGGGAGACATGAGTGGGGGCCTGGTGGAGGCTGCCCCTGCACTGCTGGGGGGTGGGGGTGCAGGGGGACATGAGCAGGTGTGCAGGGTAGTCCCCTGTTTTGTAGGCTGCCTGCAGGGGCCGTGGAGGGTGTACAGGGAACACCTGTGAGGACCCACCCAGCCTAATCGCGTGTGATGATTCCCGCGTACCCCTGTAATACACTTACCCTGGCTAATCGCGTGTTAAACTTCCCGCGTACCCCTGTAATACACGTACCCTGGCCAATCGCGTGTTGAACTTCCCGCGTACCCCTGTAATACACGTACCCTGGCCAATCGCGTGTTAAACTTCCCGCATACCCCTGTAATACACGTACCCTGGCTAATCGCGTGTATAACTTCACGCGTACCCCTGTAATACACTTACCCTGGCTAATCGCGTGTTAAACTTCCCGCGTACCCCTGTGATACACGTACCCTGGCCAATCGCGTGTTAAACTTCCCGCGTACCCCTGTAATACACGTACCCTGGCTAATCGCGTGTATGACTTCACGTGTACCCCTGATATGCACGTTACCCGCTTTGCGTTCCTTGTTTGGCTGCCCTGTAAACTGGTCCAGGGTTAGCGCAGCCCTTTGCGATGATTTAGCGATTTTGATGGCTTTTCCTTGCGCGAGGGCGTTCTTGGGGGCGTTACTGGCGCTGCTGCAGGGTCGCTGCGATACTCTGCGCCACGGCTGGTTTGGGAGCATGAAATCCATGAATACGCTGTGCGCGGAAATCGGTTTTAGCGCACGTGCCTGGCGCAGTCAATCGCACGCGGACACTCTGCGCCAGCCGCTTGCGACACTTTTCAGCGAAATTCTATGAATTACCCTGTTAATCTCTCTTCTTTTCTATGTGGAACATTATAAATTCGGTAGTAATGGACACATATGCAATATTTCTGCATTAAACATGTCTTAACACATGTCCACCTGCTTTTATGAGAGTTTATTATCGCCACACAAAATTGTTAATGAATGCCATTGTTACTGGAATTTCCCCGTGGAGTAGCATGAGGCTCCAAAATGGGGAATACATGAAGGATCCACATGATTCAGAATCATTTCGGTATTTCTAGCGTGAAGGTCACGAAACTCGTAATCGCATCCCGTGCATCATTGTTTATTTTGACCAAATCTCATCTGCTTTCCTCTCCTCGTCTTTCTTTCTATAGTTTTCTTCTTACGTGTTTGCGTTCTTCTTTCTTGGAGACTGAAATAAGCGAAAGGAAAGGCAGAATGAAAAAAAAAGCCTCTGCGTCAGTGGTTCAGCGTGCAGAGTAAGATCTCAGAGGAGTCTGGTGATTGGATGCGTTTGTGTATCCGACATAAAATAACTGTTGCGAAAATAAAGGAGTGCAAATGAAGGGCAGTGAAACATTTATGTTATGCAATATGTGTGCAAAGTTTGCACCAGCTGGAATTTACCACCAGCTAAAAAAATCTGACCTATATTGTTTCAATGATTTTTTGCACCAGGGTAGATTTGACATTAGTCCTAGGACTAAGGCAATAATTACTTGGATGCAAAAATGCATTTAAATAATATGTTTCTTGCAATTGCACTTACATTTGTGTAAAGCTATGTGTTGCACAGATTGCGAGTACACAAACACTCTTCCTTTTACCCTAATTCACGCTCTGCCTATAAAATAAAGAATTCTGTTATGTAACCACTTTCCCACCAACCATCTTTCGGATCTGATGTTTAAAGACATTAAGGTAAATGCACAGTACCTGAATTCAATACATATGAGTACAGTGATTAGAATTGCCATGTGCGAGTGTGGAATGCCAGCGTGCTTGATTTCTGAAGCGCTCTAATGACTTTGCTCTTTGTAGTGTCCCGTTGATGTCATTGTGTTTCTAGCATTGAGGACATCTTTATGAGTCCTCCTTTGGTAGTTACAGTACAAGCACATGACAACCTCTAACAATTACTTCCTTTGATTCATATTTAATTGTGAGGATTGTACCACATGTCATACAACGTCGACACTGTTATGACTCACGTTCTTTTGTACGGCTCTAATAAGATGGAAGACATTCCTTTGTAGCTCTGGGCTTTCACTTACATAGTCTACCAATTAGCCATGTCAGTATGAGCATTGTATGCGCGGTACCTTTCTACTCAACATGTGCATTTCTAATCCCAGGATCCTCGAAGACTGGATAATTCAAAGATGTATTTTTAATGAGGGCAGAGGTAGGAGCTATGTTACAGAAAGTGCAATGGATACAAAAAGCAATGAAAACTTGAGGGTGGAATTATTTTTGCCCGCACATGACATATTTGTTTTATAGAAGTGGGCAACCATTACCAAAGTCGAATACTACATTTAGTATTTAACTTGACTTTTTATAGTATTCAAAGACTATGGCTAGTCTTTTTTAGTATTCCATAGTATTTGCTTCAAACAGCATATTATATGAAGGTTATTCAGGGTACTGATACTAGTCGGTTACGCACAGAATACAAAAAAAAACAAAACGTGTTTCTAGTCTTTTAGTCTGTAGTATTGAATACTACATTACCACTATGGACCACTACTGAGAAGACAAAGGAACAGATGAAAATAAGGTCTTTGGTGAGGGAAAATACTAAGTTAGGTTGTGAAGGTGATTTGCTGAGGAACTCTGGGGCATTGCACATGCAAATGAGTAACAATCCACGCCAAAGGGCCAGTTACTGAACATATGGGACTTGAAGCATATCTTTTTTTATCCAAATACCAGGGATACCCCACTAGTCCACTATAGGAACTCGGGGGCAGAAAGAAATCAATATTCGACAATGGTCATGAAGGTCAATCTATAGTCACACTTCCTGTTGTTTATATTAAAAAGTGTTCTTATTTAAAAGAAAATGTCGTTTAAAGAGAGATATTCCAATTCCATCTCAAATCATCAAAAACAGAAGCTACATAAATTTGGAAAGTAGGTATATTTTCTGTTTTTTATTATTACATTATTTCTGCTTGCCATCAACCACAACATACATGATATGATATGACATTTATAAAGCACCTATACCCAAGTGTTTCAAGGGGTGACGAGGCAATGGAGGGGGAACAGAGGGACGACAGACAACAATCTTACTAGGCCAGGTGTCATTCAGATCGCGCAAGTGCATGGGAAGTGGGAAGGGGAAAAGTGTGAGGGGAAGGGGGAGGGGAAAGTGCAGTATATGGGATAATAGAATAAATAAGATAAATAAAAAATACGGCCAGCTGGTGGCAAGTGCAAGGTAAGTGCAGAAATAAGTGCTGGTAGGGGACTGTAGGGATACAGAAAAAGAGTCCCCAGGTGCGGGGGTTGCCAGGGAGGCAGTGCAGGTGTGCAACTGTCGGGGCCTGGGCCCGACATCAGAAGGGTGGCCAGGTAACCAGTGCGGTTTCAGTTACAGCCAGTTATTCAGCAGGGGAGCCGGAGAGAGAAAGCCGAAGCAAAGAGGAAGGTTTTAAGGGGCTTCCAGAACCAGAGATTGTTCAAATCAAGTTTCAGGGAGGCAGGGAGGCTGTTCCAGAGGGAAGCCCCAAGTCCAGCCTAGAGAGAACCACAGCACCCCTACACTCAAATAAACAGCATAACTTTGCTAATAGAAAATACTACATTAGACAATAACAAAACCACACCATGCATACCAATAAAGTGGATATCAAACTTATAAGAAAATGCAGTAATAACAGATTCAAAATAGTCTTAATTTGATAACCAATCCACATCACATCAGTAGTGGGTTTGCTTATATATATATTCACTAAAAAAAAACTTTGTTAAGGGGACGTTATGGTTAAGTTGCGCTACTAAAAACCTGTGAAATTCCCTAAAGAAACTTTATAAAGGTGACATTATGGTTCAATGTACAATCGAAAACCCCCTGAAATTCGACAGTTATGGTAGGCTAAGCAACCATAACTGCCCGCACCACTGTGCACTGCTAACACTAACACCCAGGACATCAAAGATGACAAATCTGCATCCCCCTGTATTCCTGTGTGTATTTTTAGAAAGTTTTTGTATATTTGTTGTAGAGGAAGGGTTTGAGTAAAAAAAGTTTTTTTAAAAAGACTTAAAATGTTCGCGAACAGCGTGCCTGTTCGAGCTAGCCGTAAGCAATAGAATATGAATGTTCTAACGGCAATACACCTACCCGTACCAATGCCAACCAAGATGGAACTGATCTTACAATGCACCATCTGTGCAAGTTGTGCTTAAATGAACAGAATGGGGCATGCTAAGGACATTACACCTCTCCGTACCGCTCACAAACGAGATAAAACATGTTCCTAGAACATACCAGGTGTCCGGGATGTATGTAAATGAGCAAAATGGGAGTGTTCTAAGGACACTATACCTGTCCGTATCGTCCTCAGTCAAGAGGGAACCGTCCGTAGAACAGGCGCGGTGGCCGGCATGTTCATTGTCAAACAAAATGGAGGTGTCCTAAGGACACTGGACCTGTCCGTACAGTCATTAGATCAGGTACACACATGCGCAGTACACCCATAAGTACTGTGAACATCCCACCTGTCCCTAACTGTCCGTCTCACTTGTGTCGCACTTTTAATTAGTTGCAGGACCCGAACACTGTCCGTAGAACACTGGCGCAAATGTGCACGTTTGTTAGTCTGCATTTGCTGTCCAGCCGGCACGCTTTTCTCTCGCGGATGTGTTCAGGACGTCATCATGTGACCGCACCCACGCTGTGCGTGTGGACTAATTTGCTCACTTTGTCTGCTTCCACAACATTGCAAAATAACTTATACACACATGGGAAATTATTTTTCAGTATAACATCATCACCATTTGACATGTCCCATACAATAGCTCTACCTGTGAACGTATCGTTTAAAATTTTTGCAGCGCTTTTGAGTGATCAAAATGGTCACAAGCCGCACCCCTCGACCCCTATAAATGGCCACACCCCCGAGCTCATCTTCATTGTGCTTCTGGCTATAGCAATTAGAGTGCTGCCTTTACTGCTGTAGCAACCATTAGGCAACTAATCCTTATGACATCCATGGCTACTGTTGCTTCATTAGCCTCAGCACCACCCCCAAACCCTCCACTCCCACCACCTCCCCAAGGGCCTGCAAAGGGATATACGGGTGAGATCGAGGAAGAAGAGGAAGGAGAGAATGAAGTGGAGGAACTCCACACTACAAACATTCGCCGGGAGTCGTGGGTGTGGCGGTTGTTTTCCGTTTTTTGGGAACGTACCGAAAGCACGTGCAAACCTGGTCTGGTGCAACCAGTGCCAGTTGGTGCTGAGTCGAGGGAGACCTGGTGCGTACAGCTTTGAAACGACAACCATGAAGTGACAGCTAACTTTGTTCCACACTGCGGACATTCGCAAGGTGGTGCCATGTGAACGTAGTAGATTGAGTTCCTCCACAGCATCCTCCGTGTCCGATCCTCTCACCACAAGAGACACTCCTGTGGAGGAGCGCATCCCTCCAGCTGCCTCACAAGCCATTGGCGATGCTGTTGACCCTTACCTTTCGAGGGTCACACTATTGTGTGTATACTGTGACGCATTACTCTGCAGGGGGGAGAGTCTTCGAAGTGCTTTTGAGGCTATGGTCACTGAGCACCAGAAGAACTGCTCACTACCTAAGTGAAGCCCACCCTATATCTTTCTCTCTCCACCTCGCCCTTCTTATCCCAGTGGTTGGTCTCCCTTCCTTACTCTTCTTTGCCCTCCTCTCCCAGTGTGTCTTGTCCATAAAAGTAGTAAACTGGAAATTTACAAAAACTACAAAAAAGTCTCATTTCAGAGCCGCCTTTCTCAGTTTAACAATAGAACGATCAAGTGACCGTTGTAGGCCCCCGCACATTTTTGGAAAAGTCCGCCGACAGTCGTAGGACACACAAAAATGTAGGGTGCAAGCAAAGCAAAACCAATGAACTTTTCGCTGGGAGTAAGTGGTGGCTCTGAAAAGAGCCTTTCAGTGGTGTGTGTGCTTCAAAAACTGTAGGTTGGAAAAAACGGATTGCCAAATAGGTGACTATGATTCCAAAAAAGTTGCAATGCATGTTGTAGATTGCGAAGAAAAATCTGATTGCCAGCATATGTGAGATGGACTCCATCTCTGCGAAAAATGAAAGAGCTGTGAAACAAAATGTTTTCATTGTGGAATGAGGACATGCCAACATCTCTTGGAAAGGCACAAACAGCCTTATTCACATTGCGCCTCGCTTTCTCCATTTGTGGACCAAATGCAGAAGAACGCAGCCACTGTTGTCTTTGTGCAATACGGGAAAAAACTATTTGGCAATTTGGAAACATATCCATGACTTTCTCAAGTCCTTCCTTCATTGCAAATTGCAAAGAAATTCCAGAGACATGGCCTAAACTGTTTCCTCCGCAATTAATGATGAGTATATCAGGATGACGCTCTGTCTGTAAAGTAGCGCAGAGAGGTATCAAGTCCAGCCACCTCATTCCACGCATGCCATGCCAGTGCACTTCCACATGAGGAAATCCAAGATCTGCAGATAGACTGCAACTTTCTGCATGCACCTTCAACCAATGTATCCATGAGTCTCCCAAAATCCAGATAATCTGTTTTCGAGCACACAGAGCCATGGCTGTCTGGTCTCCTGTCAGGGAAAAAACGTTCTCACTAAATTTCTCCATACAGAACACACCCACTGACCTTTACTGACCAATCCCTACCTTTGCATATTCTCATTTGCATGCGTCTCCACCCAGAATCCCTGTTGGTAATAGGTGGCGCCTGCAACCTACTGCCATGTTCACGGACACGTACAGGATCAGAGCGTGACGATTGTACATTTAAATATTATTCCCCTTTTCTCCTTTAAGGTGGGCTCTGAAAAGAGCTGTTTTTTTTCTTTTGGGCAGATGCCTTAGAGAGACCTGTTATTTTGTTTTTTTAAAAATATTTTTTATTCTTACTTTACTCCTACAACATTTACAGAACCTTCTCCAAAGCAAGCCTCACATTCCAAAAGAACATGGCATTTCCCAAAGAAGATAACGCAACACCATCTGCTTCAAAATAAGCCACATTACTGGGAACAATGTTCTTGTGGCTGCAGAAAAACATACCAGCACGTAACATAAAAGCATGCATGCCACGATTGATATTACACCTCCCAATACTTTGATCAGGACAGAAAACAGAACTGTTGTCCCATTTTCCTCTAGGGAGTAACCCAGAAAAAAATTATTTTGCAGTTGGAAAGATGTTCAGGACTGCTTGAACCAACTGTTCCAAATCTTTCAACAAAGTACGTGAACTCACGCAGCCCAAATGGCAAGCACCGTAGTGCAAAAGTACCACATGAGGAGTGGTCATCGTACGCATCTTGGTGCAAACTTGGAGAATTGCCGCAACATTGCGATCAGTCTCAGCGCTCCACACCACCTCCATTCCTCTCACATCAAAATGATGTGCCACATGCCTACTTTCGGCATAGTGCTGTAAACCATGGACAAAAATATCTCCAAGGACCAAAACCCTGCCCCTATGCACCTTTGCCATCTTCAGTATATGCACCGTCTTTCAACACAAAAGATCGATGTGAACATCTGATTGGCTGATGCCCACATTCCCCTTTCCATGCTGATTTTCTGTAGAAACCCGTATGTGACACGCCCTACCCACGGACAAGCGTTGTCTACGTGCGTCATGTAACTCTTAGCCAGTCCTTCTACCCTTTCCAAATCACTCACAAATCCATTTCCTCATTGGACACAGCTAAGCAGTCACATAATTATCCACCAATCACATTAACCATCCCTACATCTAACTCTGTCATCAAAATTTCGCACTTCAAATGTACTATTGATCACTCTGAATGCAAGTCGCATATCATTGCAAATCACCTACTTCAAATACTACTGTGCAAGTGTCGCAGATTTCTACGTACAGCTCTATGCATCCACACATGCATGCGTATAAAAAATGCATATTTTAATCAGAGAACATGTGCAACCCTTATGATTTCATTTAAACAAATTAATGCCACTAAATCTGCATAGCCAATACATACCAACGCTCCCCCTTTAAGTACAAGATGTCAGATTTTTCATTGACAAACCGCACTACTTCTTACTGTCTCTCGCATAACCTATACATATGTTACAACCCTCCCTATTTAGTGCGAAACTCAATTTTCCATTAGAAAATGGCACCATTTTTTACTGTGTACCGCCTACATAAATGCTACTTCCAATGCGTTCGTATAAGAAAAAGTAAACGCTCCGGATTGCTGTGGTGACATCTTCCTTCGAGGGTCTCCCGATTTTTCTAAATCGTACTTATAATATGAACATACAGAAATGTTTCCCATTTACTATAATGACCTATCGCTTACAAACCTCTCTGCTATAGATAACACAGTTTAAAAGAAACAAGGCATTTTCGTAACCTAAAAATTGTACTAATTTCTGAAGCACGTGCAACTGACATACTGCAAGTAACATAGAAAGGCAGCACGTAGTGAAGAGAAATGCACACATGCACTGTGTTGAAATATCAAAGGAGAATACTCCGACAAAAAATGCAAAATTAACGTGTACAGTAACATCACTGCTTTAAATACACAAAGTTACTAACTTCTTATTTTTACAATTGCAGTGAAGACTACTCTCCTGAAAATCAACAGCATCTACACTGCAAACAACATATCCGAAGAACCTGTTCATTCTGCAAAAAAAGTAAGTACAGCACGACCTTTATATTCTAACTATTCCTCAAACAGACTGTGTGGGTTATGTATTTAATTTGCGCACCAAAGCAAACGGTGATTTCTGAACCATTCCACCCACAAATCCCCATATATTAAACATAGAATAACAGGCAGAATGAGTCACAAATCCCTGTATGTTTGGAACTCAAATACCATACAGAACCCTTAGAATGTTAGAACTAGAAAACAAATAGCTGTTTCAATTTTATGCCAGTACGTTCACTAATAATGCTTCTCCTCACCACTAGCCCACTTTCTAATCTCATCTGAAGCACATTGTAGTAGTATGCAAACAGAAAAATAGCCTTCCCAAATCATTGTAAGATGCCAATGCACATTCACACACCACCACAAAGAGCTTGCCCATCAAACTCATTCATGCATGCACACAGCACACATACATTGTACAACAGACCAAACCATGCCTTCCTTTTTTCAATAGACCCCAAAAAATGCCTACCAAAAAGCAAGTCCATAGAAAGGAATGCAGAAGTAGAGCAAATTTTTTTAAAAAAGGGTCCAACCTAACCAACCATCTGTAGCAGAGTTTCTAGAGAATGTTGGGACAAAACAGCTAATACAGTCATTTAGCAAAACAAAGGAAACTTCAACCACCGAAACTTTACCTCCTCCAACAAAATGTGGCACGAAACACAAAACTCTTCACAAAAAATCGGCTACCAGTACTGCTAACAATGCTCCTATTAATCCTGATATCGTAACAAGAACCTATATTAAAAAAAGTATTTTAGCAAAAATGTTTTGCCACAGAGTCCTTCAGAATCTAATAAGAAGAGGACCAAAATCATCCTCAACCCTTAAAACCTACCGTAGAAAATTAATCCTACAAGCTCTCGTGGACAGTGCAATCATTCTCAAAAGGAAGTTGTTTACATTAGTGTTAAATAGAATGAAACCACTAACAAAACGAAATGCCAAACTACAACAGAAACTTATCAATAAACGGAATGTGAACAAAAATAACTTCTTACAGATTTGTGGAGGTGAATGGAGTTACACAACAACCACAGAACCATATTTTAATGAAGAAGCACACAAACAAAATCAAACAAACACAATTGCCATCCATAGCAGTGGACGAGGGAATGAAAAAATCAATAATAGCATCATGGAACAAGAAACACTCCTTAGAAAAGTATCCCCTGAAAACTGAGAATCACCTCTCAATTCGACTGAACCAGACCGTCCAGTATACAAATGGCCGTGCACGTCAATGTGTGCCATTCCTAACAAATCTTTCAAATCTTTACGTCAGTTCCTCAATCAGTATGTGAAAGGTAAAGACAAAATTAAAATGAAAGTGCTGCAAAATATGGATATCTGTCCAGTGCGCAAATACACAGGACTACAAGGACATTCATTAGCCTGCATTTCTGGACCTATTTGCAAAAGCACCTTCTATGATATCAAAAGGATATCAATACATCATTCAAATGTAAGAAATCTAGTGTATAAAATATAATATGCTAAAAGTCCAGCTTCAGAATTAGCCAATTTAAATAACACTCTTCTGCATGGTACACCCAAATATCTACAAGAAGAAATTGACTATCCCGAGAAAATATTTTGGAAGTGAAAGCCACTTACAAAATGCAATAGTTTTAGAACAGACTACCAACATTTCTGCACATAGCAACCTTCTATTACACACATTCAAAAAAGAAATAGTAAAATTTAAAAGTGCATCGGCTGAAATACCAAACCATGTGTGTGTGTGTTGCCGCAGAACGTTTTACAAAAGGAACACAAAAAATATAGACATAGCATACAATATAGAAGACAATGAAGATTCCAAATGGTTTGAATTAGCTCTCTACATTTCAGCCGAAAACAAATAACAAATAAGTGAACCCCTAATATCTTGTAGTTACTGTACTACAAAACTAGACAACAACCAAACTCCTTCACGTGCTACCACAAATAATTTGGAATTGTTCCCACTACCAAAAACCCTGCAACAACTCAATTTGTATGAGAGCATCATAATTCGAACAGTTACCCATTTCAAGCAATGATATGCCTTCACCCAAAAACAGCAAAATTACCTCCCTCTGAATTGGTGAAAGGCATTTGTGGCAAAGTAGTTTATTTGCCATTAGATCTAACAGAAAATGTACACACTCTAGGAGTGCAACGTTCAATAGAGCATTCTTTAATTGTCTTGGTAAATGGTGTACCAACAAAAGACGAAAACATTTGGCAACAACTGGTGGACTAACATAAAGTTAGACAAGCCTTGCAATATCTAAAAGACAATGGCCCTCATTACGACCCTGGCGGAAAGTAACTGACCTGACCGCCATAGCGTAAATAGCGTTTCCGCCATTGCACGATGGAGTAAAGTGCGGCTAATTCTGACCCATCGGGCACGAGCATTACGCCATGGCGGAAGTGCAAAGTCCGCGATGGCGGAAATGACCCCAAAACGCCCCTCACCGCCGTCGTACGGCGCCCTAGGTGCAATTCCGCCACCCATCATAGCGGTCACCGTAATGAGCGGTAATCGCGAAATACGGTGACCGTAAATATACGGAAACGGAAGTAAAAACATGGGGCTGGAACGGGAAACAGCACGCCGTACACCTATAAAATCAGAATCCCAACACAACCATCAAAAATCCGACCCTGAGACACATCCCAACCCGTTAGCCACCCTAGTTAAAACAATCAAAATGGAAAAAGTTGCTAAAAAAGCGTGCGACCGCAAGCAGCAGGTCCACTTCTCCCATGAGGAACTCACCGTGCTCACAGAGACCCTCCAGGAGAATGCTGCCGTCGTCTTCTCAACGCAAATGACCAGGACGGCACTTGCGAACAAGAAGGCCATATGGGCCCTGGTGGCACAGCGGGTAAGTGCGGTGGGGACCGCACCCCGCAACCCACAGCAATGCAGAAAGCGATGGGACGACTTGCGGATACGCGTACGGAGCATACCATCAGCCAACCGTAACATTGCCACAGCTACCGGGGGAGGATCGGAATCACCCATCAAGTTGACCCCCTGGGAAGAAATCTGTGCCTCCACCATTGGAATGGAGAGTATAGAGGGAGTCGGAGGGATGGAGAAAGGAGTGCAGACATCCGAAGAATCAGGTAGGTGGGCCAAATAAAACAATGCTAAATCCACAATGTCCAATCATGTGAAGTACCATGTGTCCACATAGTGCAACAGAAACACATGTCCAGGAGAACGTCCACATACATTGGCCTGATAGCGCACTTTAAAAGTCACATTAAATACATAAATAATTACAAATCCTAAAAACACCCTCTACACGTGCAGCATGCACACCCTAACTGCAGGCTGCAAAACAACTGCATCCTCAATCCACACAAAAATGAAACCACCTCCAAGGCCCTGACCCAAATCACCCTCAGGTACCACCCCAATGCATGTGATACATTGCCATTCCAATTTCCACAGACCCATAAATAACGCTCGCCCTCCTTTACTCCACCACAGGGTCCGATTCAAACGACGAGCTTCAGGACACCCCTACCAGCACACCTGCAAAGAGGGCCAAGACCAACGGCCAAAGACCCTCCACCTCAGCTGCACGGATCAAGACACGGCAGCAGCACAAATCAAGTGGCAGCACACAGGAGGGGACTCCAACAGGCACCCTAGCAGCCAGCATGCCCACAACAGCAGTACCACAGGTCCCCCCAATGGATGCCACAGAAGGCACTGCTTCTGGTGGCAGCAGCACCATAGGTGACACTGCATTAATGGCAGCATGCTCCGACACAGAAAACGGTGCTGTCGATGTAGGACCCATCCATGACCTGTCTCAATCCCCCTGTTTGTTTCATCCCGTACACCATGAGGATACCACGCAGGGGCACCCACAAGACGACGACTGGCCATCCCCCACAAGCCCTGTGGCAAGGCAACATGAGGTGATCAGCCCCTCTGTGACACCACCGCAAATGGGCATGGCCCAGCAGAGGCAACAGTCCCTCGACCAGGTGATCGTGCAACAGCAGCAACTGGCCACGCTCCTCAAGGAGCATGCTGATGAATGTGGGGGTTCTAAGGCAGCCATAGAAACATCTACTGAGACACTTAGGGCACAAATGGAGCGAAGTACAGAGACACTAAGGGTACAAATGGAGAGAAGCACCGAGAGCCTGAGGGGCGAACTGCATGCGACGTCCAAAGACGTATGTGGTGAACTTGCCGCTGTGCCCCGTGTGCTCACTGAGCTCTCACAAACCCTTAGGGACATGCATGGACGTGAGCAGGCAGAGACATCATCCGTTGCAAGTTCCGTCCAGGGCAGCCCCCAACGTAGATCTGGGAGGAACCTGCGCTCCACAGGCAGGGGTGCCCCTGATACCCGGAGAGGGGGCTTGCAATAGCGTCTGCCCACTGACAATGAGCATCTTTGGACACTGGTGTTCGGGGGGGAGGTAGGAGGGTGGAGGGGGGGTGTTGGGCTTTCTTGGTTGGCGGGTCGATGGGGTGTGTAATATAATTTCACATATGCTATAAACATTTCATAATCATCCAATGAGATGTGTGGACATTGATCTTTGTGTACGAGGCCTTTATAGGCGTACAGTCCACATTGTGCATGTTCCAGACACACACAGTGCCACAAGTCCCGTGTCCATGTATCAGCCACCAGGCGTGAGTGCTAGAAGCATGAATCTATGATATTCTGACGAATTTCACGGGCCTCCTGTGCCTCGCGGACTCCTTCAGGTGCTGCCACATCCCCACCCTCATCATGACCATCTTCAGGTGCTTGCAGTTCTGCGTCAGGGGGCATGGGCACATTTCTACGTACGCACATGTTGTGTAGCATGACACATGCCATGACCATCTTTGCAACCTTCTCATGGCGGTACAGGAGTGCCCCACCAGACCTGCTGAGACAGCGGAAACGAGCCTTCAGTAGGCCGAATGCCTGTTCTATGACTACACGGGTACGTGAGTGGGCATGGTTGTAGTCCTCCTCATGCTGGTTCTGTGGGTTCCGGAGTGGTGTAAGGAGCCATCTCTTCAGTGGATACCCGGCATCACCTGTATGTGGACAATAAAGGATGTTTGTGGAATGACATTGCTACGTACGCATCCCCCCCCCTTCCTGCCAGGTCATTGCCGCATCACATACCCTACATTATCATGCATGAAATGAGACTCACCGAGTAGCCAGGATCTGTTCCCTGCGTGTCGCTCCATGTAGCGTGGTATTGTAGAGTTCCTCAAGACCATAGAATCATGGGTTGATCCAGGAAATCGGGCACAACAATGTGTAAAGATCCTGTTGGAGTCACACACCATTTGTACATTAAGAGAATGATATTGTTTCCGGTTGCGGTACTGGACCTCCATGGCATGTGGGACAACCAATTCCACATGGGTGCAGTCGATGGCACCAATGCAACCCGGTATGCCGGCAAGTACATGGAATCCCACTTTTGTGTTTGTAATCTCCTGCTCCGAGCGTGGTAAAGAGATGTAGTCGTCTGCGTGCTTCAGGAGGGCATCGAGCACTTGCAATAGTGTCCGTGACAACAGTGGCTGTGAAATGCCATGCAACTGTCTGACTGTGTGCTGGTAGGTGCCTGTGGCCAGGAAGTGGAGTACAGACACCACCTTCAGTAGGGGTGGGATGGCGGTTGGGCTATCTATCATGCTGACAAGGTCAGCGTGTGTCATGTTCACAATGGCGGTTATGGTGTCCCGGTCCAAACGGTAGAGGGTGTGGATCTGCTCAGCAGTGAGGTTGAACGGATGAGCTCGGAGGCGTGGGATTGCGGGCTGCCTGCGTGGTGGTAGTGGCTGTGCTGGTGGGCCTTGCTGGCCCTGCCTTGCCCTCCTCCTCCTCCTGCGTCTCCTCTGTGCGGCCGGTTGTTGTAGTAGTTGGTGTTCGTCTTCTTCTTGAAGTTGGAGTCCTTGCAGTGCTATCAGGTCTCCCAGGGCCAACATTGCTAGTCCTGCCGGTAGCATTTTGGAGTGGGTGTGGTTGTGGGAGGGGGTTGGGTGTGCAATTTATGTGTTTTCAGGCTGTATAGCCTCCACCTGTGGTGATTCATTCCACCTGTGCCAGCTGCAATCCCCTTTGGGCGAGCATGTCCCGCACACAACGCTGCAATTTGACGCATGGCATCTTGCTATTACAATCATGTATTTAATCCCGATGGCAGTGAAATATTGGTTTATATGTTCATTCTGCTATGGTCCCATTGTATCACATACTATCTTTGCAGTCGCGAACAAACTTGTGAAGGGTCAGTGGAATGTAGTACTCGATTAACGGTGGACCCTCATGCAGCACTGTACCGAGGTTCACCGATGGGCGGGGCGTCCCATTTGTGAGTGAAGCCAGTTGCCATTTTCACACACTGCCGCACTACATGGATGAATTTGTGATTTCAAGCGGTCACAGATGCCTTTTCGACGTGATGTTGCAAATGAGGAATTCGAAGGACAGCGCTTTCGGTTTTCAGCTAGCGGCGAGGAGACGCCCACAGGTCTGACTGCAAATATAACGTTCTATTGTTTAATGTCCTTGGGACAGGGGCCATGGCGAGAATGCAATGATTGATATGAATAGTATGGGATGCGCAATAGCGTAGTGGACGATAAGGCAGGACGTTCCCAAATACATGTTACTTCACAATACTAGAATTCCGGGCTGGGGCACAGTGGATTTTGCAGACTGCATTACGCACAGACTCTATGGAAATTTCATATGTTATGTGAGTAAATAATCAGGCGTTTTCATACCGGGATGAGGGAATGATGTATGGATGCATGGACAGATGATTTAATTGAGAGTTTGCCATGTACATGGCTTTTTGGAATCTATCCCCTTCCCCTGCGCTATGTGATGCAGAGCTGCCATAGTGGGACCATCGTCTATCTGCCCTTGTTGAACCCTCCCTGTCTCGACGCGCCTTCAAACACTTGTGTCTATGCACGTTACTAATCCCATCTAATGGATTCTGTTTTAACAGACGCATGCACACAAACACTCGTTTGTAATAGTGTTTTCAACTCGATTTATATAGTTATGATTCGCAAGTGATTTTTGGGTGGAAATAATCCTTTTGAGTGGGCTAGCATGCATATGGCTGTAGATTTAGTGTGATCATTGAAGTGAGTAATACAAATGAAGTTCTGATGCCCATACTATTCTTTTTCATTTCATTTGGGTGACAGGTATCTCCTCCGCTTTTGCCGCTGCCATCTGTATGCCACTCCTGCAGATGGCTTTTACTCCCGACACCTGCTGCTTCGAGTTAATCAGTGGAGCACCATTACGATCTTATGGGACGATCGCCAATGGGCCACATGCCCTTACGCAGTACTAGTGGCTAGGAGCAACATATCAACCTTTCAGCTGGACTAGTGCCTACCTAATGGGACGGCCCTGCGGTTCTAGGCGCTTCCATGTTGCCTTTTTGAACGTGAATGTAGCCCCTGTGTACCATGAAGGAACAGGGCGTCACACAAGAAGAAGCTGGTCATTTATTGCGGATGCAGCCCAAAGTAATGAAAAATATTTTGGAGTTTATGACCTAATAGCTGTATGGGCTTGGTGAATTTGATGTGCATTAAAATTTTATTCTGATATTAACCGTGTAGCGTTATTCTTTGCAAGTAATGTAGCATATTCCTATTTGTGGAGCGATGTATTGTGAGAAGATCTGCATTGGGTTCCGGCTTCTGAGTATAGTTGCGTGGTACTGTACTGGCCGCGTTTACCTACGAAGCCCAGTAAGGTCAGGGATAGGGGCTGCCATTATGACTGTTTTAATGATGTCATGCTCAGGGGCGGGGGATTAGCTTTTGTGTAACAGATGCCGGTCAGCCAGGTGGATTGGTGGAATTATGTGATTATCAGAAAATGGCTGGTCACAGGTGCCTGTGTTTGCGTGCGTTTCTTGGAGGGAGACTGAGGTCATGTCCATTGGAATAGCTTCTGTATTCGTGCCATCTGTGCCCTGCAGCTCCCATTGGCCCCTCTTGAGATGAGCCTGGCTGCTCAGTCACTCTGCCAACTTGTGTGGTACATGCTTATGCTGATGGTTGGTTTGTTTACTGGCAAGAGTACAGGGCTGGTGCAGTCTCCCTCAGGATACTGCTTTGAATGTTGCCTTACACTGGTGTCAAGCGATGGGGGCCTGTTGTTGTTTTGTCTCATATTTCAGTTCATATTGCTGTACTTGAACCTTCACATGCCTGTGCTGCAACAGTACGGCAATGGTGACATGCCAAATATGGATGGCCACTCACAAGGCACTTGGAGCCCCTACATTCATTTGTTCGTTGGCATGCATGGGTGACTTGTACATTTCACTGGTTGCATTGTGTAACTTCATTGCACCTACGAGGAGTTGTGCAATGTGGGCAGGGAGTGGTGTACAGGCACTCAGTAGGGCCATTTACGGTTGGTTCACGATGCCGTAATTCTCACCATGGCGGAATGGTACTTTCCGCCATGCTTGATGGCGATAAGTAAATGTCCGCTAGGGTCAGAATTCGCGGACCGTTGCGCCATGGTGGTAATTACGGTTTTGCATGGTGCGCGTGCGCGTACTTGGTGCAGTTAGCGTTGGCGTTCACTACGGTATCGCTAATGGCATCGTACTTTACGGTGACGGGTCATAATCGCACCGAGTGGTATTCGATGGCGGTATTACATTTCCGCCATCGTTTTTCGATTTCCGCCAGGGTCGTAATGAGGCCCAATAACAAATACTACAAGGAAACAAATATTGAAGAAAGTTTAAGGGAAACAACTTAAATAATTGAAGAGTCATCAGAAACTGGACAATTCAAACTTCTGGATCCTGCTGCAGTATCCACTCTTTTGGACCAGTACACAATTCATCCATTGCATTCCAATGAAAGCATAGATGATGCGCTAGAAACTTACCAAATGTGACAAACCAAAGGTTCACCAATGAGTATATGGGAAAAAAGTATAGAACCACGTGCTTTTCCACTGCTATTTCCTACTGGCAAAGGTGGAAGATACGATGATAGACCCACTCAGATTACAGCATCAGAATATCGCTCAATACGAATATATTCGCCAGATCCCAGGTTTAGAAAAAATGTGGAATCCATATTCCACCTACTCTTTGAAAGTGAACTAGCAACCCTATGTTACAGAGTTGCACACATTTTGATATCTGAACCCACTTTCAAAATATGTCAGCTACGCAATTAATACAAAAAGTACCAGAAAAAGATGAGGGTTTACAATCAAGTATAACAAATTTGTTTGCAAACATGTGTGGTACAAAAGAATACTGGTTCCGACGGCACAGAGACGTACATTGTATGATCAGTAACCTTGGACCACCGACTTGGTTTGTTACACTAAGTTGTGCAGCATATGCATGGGAAGATTTACATGAGTTCCTACGCATATCAATCAAAAACAAAACCAACATACATTAATTAACACCAGTTAATGTGTCAAGATATTTCCATCATCGTTTCATTGCTATGCTACACTTTATTTGCAATAAAACTGTTCCTCCCCTCGGAGAAGTGCAGCACTTCTTTTGGAGAAAAGAATACCAAACGAGAGGAGCACCACATATTCACATGCTTTTATGGATCAAAGGTGCACCTAAATTTGGTCACGACACTGATGCCACTGTTTTGCAGGTCATCCAAAAATATGTCACTTGTGAAATCCCTTCACAATGGTCACATAGTGACCTGCACAGGCAGATTTTACAATTTCAAAGAAACGAAGGTGGCAAATATTGTCGGCGCAAATACAAAAACAAAGGGAAATACTACACCAAATGCTGGTTTGGTTGGTGTCCAGTCATTTGGTCGACTTAAAACTGGTCGAATGACATTTGGTCGACGCAATTTGGTCGAAAACCAAATGGTTGAATTTTTTTTTTTAATTATATATTTATTTTTCGGGTTTTCATTTTTAAAAAAAAGGGTTTTTTAGAAAAAAAAGAGGGTTGGGGGGAACCCCCCCCAAAAAAAGGAGTGAAATAAAAAAAATAAAAAAATTCGACCATTTGGTTTTCGACCAAATTGGTTCGACCATTTGTCTGGTCGACCAATTTTTTTCAACCAAATTTCTGGTAACCATTTGGTTTCCCTAGACCAGTTACAGAAACATGTGAAGTGAACAACTTCAGTTCGACATAGTGTGAAAGGTAAATCACCTAAGAACACGTATTACATAAAAAGAACCGAAGAATCTAAATATATCAATGATTACAATGCAATCTTCGCCCTCTTACGGAATGCAAACATAGATGTGCAGTACATTGCAGACAATTCCACTGCTTTGTACAATATGTTACAGCCTACTTAACAAAAGCAGAAAAAAAAACAGAGCTTCAAGACCTCTGGGATGACTTATCATCAGACAAAACACTATCTCAGAAATTGTACAGCCTAGGCATAAAAATGCTCTTTCATAGAGAATGTGGTGCCTATGAAGTGGCAGATCATTTAATCGGTACTGATTTCTATGGGAAATCAGACAACATAGTATGGCTAAGTCTTGGTCCTGCTAAATCTAGAAATCATCTGAGGACATAGAAACAATTGCCAGAAATGATCCCAACAGCCAAGCCATTTTAAAAAACAATTTACTGGACTCATACTATCTGAACAGGATTAGCACTTTGTGTCCATACCTCATAGCTCAAAACTTTGCATACAAAAATAATATAAAACCCGATGAAAGCAAAGGCAGATATAGAGTCACAGATTGTGAAGGCATCTTAGTGAAACTTACCAAACGAAGCTTAATTAATCATGTTAAATTGTCATTAAAAGCTCCTCAACAGAAAGAACTATATTACATGTCTCTGCTACAACTTTTTTAAACCATGGAGAAAAGAGAAAGAGATACTAGATAACTATGACTGCTATGAAGATGCTTTCAAAGCAAATCAAAGCGCTATCACCGATGTGAACTTTACGCAGTACAAAACAATGTTGCACAATGAACAGCAACACGAAGAAGAACTTCAGGCCCAACTAGATAAGGACTCACTCTTCCGACAGTAGTCAACATTCTGTACCAGGAAGTCAAGAACCACTAGGACAGCCACTAATAGTAAATGAGGCAGAATTAGCTATGACAGAAGTGGAAAACACTATGGCCCTCATTACGACCCTGGCGGAAATCGAAAAACGATGGCGGAAATGCAATACCGCCATCGAATAGCGCTCGGTGCGATTATGACCCGTCACCGTAAAGTACGATGCCATTAGCGACACCGTAGTGAACGCCAACGCTAAATGCACCAAGTACGCGCGCGCGCGCCATGCCAAACCGTAATTAGCACCATGGCGCAAGGGTACGCGAATTCCGACCCTAGCGGACATGTACTCAACGCCATCAAGCACGGCGGAAAGTACCATTCCGCCATGGTGAGAAGTACGGCATCGCGAATCAACTGTAAACGGCCCCACTGAGTGCCTGTACACCGCTCCCTGGCCACATAGTACAACTCCCCGTAGGTGCAATGAAGTCACAATGCAACCAGTGAAATGTACAAGTCACCCATGCATGCCAACGAACAAAAGAATCACAAGAGGGGCCAATGGGAGCTGCAGGGCACAGATGGCACGAATACAGAAGCCATACCAATGGACATGACCTCAGTCTCCCACCAAGAAACGCACGCAAACACAGGCACCTGTGACCAGCAATATTCCGATAATCACATCATTCCACCAATCCACCTGGCTGACCGGCATCTGTTACACAAAACCTAATCCCCCGCCCCTGAGCATGACATCATTCAAACAGTCATATTGGCAGCCCTCACCCCTGACCTCACTGGGCTTCGTAGGCAAACGCGCCCAGCACAGTACCACGCAACTATACTCCGAAGCTGGAACCCAATGCAGATCTCCTCACAATACATCGCTCCCCAAATAGGAATATGCCACATCACTTGCAAAGAAGAACGCCACACGGCCCATATCAGAATAGAAATTTAATGCACAACAAATTCACCAAGCCCATACAGCCATTAGGCCATGAACTCCAAAACACATTTCACCATTGTGGGCTGCATCCGCAATAAATGACCAGCTACTTCTTGTGTGACGCCCTGTTCCTTCATGGTACACAGGGGCTACATTCTCGTACGAAAAGGCAACATGGAAGCGCCTAGAACCGCAGGGCCGTCCCAATAGGGAGGCACTAGTCCAGCTGAAAGGCCGAAATGTTGCTCCGAGCCACTAGTACTGCGTAAGGGCATGTGGCCCATTGGCGATCGTCCCATAAGATCGTAATGCTGCTCCACTGATTAACACGAAGCAGCAGGTGTCGGGAGTAAAACCCATCTGCAGGAGTGGCATACAGATGGCAGTGGCAAAAGGGGAGGAGATACCTGTCAACCAAAAGAAAAGAAAAAGAATAGAATGGCCATCAGAACTACATTCGAACAACTCACTTCAATGATCACACTAGATCCACAGCCATATGCATGCTAGCCCACTCCAAAGGATCATCACCACCCCAAAACCACTTGCGACTCATAACTATCCATATCGAGGTGAAAACACCATCACAAACGAGTGTACCTGTGCATGCGTCTGTGAAAACAGAATCCATCAGATGGGATTGGTAACGTGCATGGACACAAGTGTCTGAAGGCGCGTCGAGACAGGGAGGGCTCAACAAGGCCAGATAGACGATGGTCCCACTATGGCAGCCCTGCATCACATAGCGCAGGGGAGGCGGACAGATTCCAAGAAGCCCTGTACATGGCAAACACCGTATCAAATCATCTGTCCATGCATCCATTCATCATTCCCTCATCCCGTAATGATAACGCCTGTTTCCATACTCACATAACATGTGAGAATTCCATTGAGTCTGTGCGTTATGCAGCCTGCAAAATCCACTGTGCCCCAGCCCGTAATTCCAGTGTTGTGAAGTAACATGTATTTGGGAACGTCCGGCCTCATCATCCACTTCGCTATTGCGCATCCCAAACTATTCATATCAATCATTGCATCCTCGCCATGGCGCCTGTCCCAAGGACACTGAACAATAGAACGTTATATTTGCAGTCAGACCTGTGGGCATCTCCTCGCCGCTAGCTGAAGACCGAAAGCGCCGCCCTTCGAATTCCTCATTTGCAACATCACGTCGAAAAGGCATCTGTGGCCGCTTGAAATCACAAATTAATCCATCTAGTGCGGCTGTGTGTGAAAATGGCAACTGCCTTCACTCACAAATGGCACGCCCCGCCCGTCGGTGAACCTCGGTACAGTGATGCATGAGGGTCCACCGTTACTCGAGTACTACGTTCCACTGACCCTTCACAAGTCTGTTCGCGACTGCAAAGAATGCATGTGAAACAATGGGACCATAGCCGAATGAACATATCAACCAATGTTACACGGCCATCGGGTACTAATACATGATTGTAATAGCAAGATGCCATTCCTCGAATTGCAGCGTTGTGTGCGGGACGTGCTCGCCCAAAGGGGAGAGCAGCTTGCACAGGTGGAATGAATCACCACAGGTGGAGGCCATACACCCTGAAAACACATAAATTGCACACCCAGTCTCCTCCCACAACCACACCCACTCCGAAATGCTACCGGCAGGACTCGCGATGTTGGCCCTGGGGGACCTGATAGCACTGCAAGTACTCCAACTCCAAGAAGAAGACGAACACCAACTACAACCGGCCGCACGGAGGAGACGCAGGAGGAGGAGGAGGGCAAGGCAGGGCCAGCAAGGGCTACCAGCACAGCCACTACCACCACGCAGGCAGCCCGCAATCCCACGCCTCCGAGCACATCCGTTCAACCTCACTGATGAGCAGATCCACACCCTCTACCGTTTGGACCGGGACACCATAGCCGCCATTGTGGACATGACACAGGCTGACCTTGTCAGCATGATAGATAGCCCAACCGCCATCCCACCCCTACTGAAGGTGGTGTCTGTACTCCACTTCCTGGCCACAGGCACCTACCAGCACACAGTCGGACAGTTGCATGGCATTTCTCAGCCACTGTTCTCACGGACACTATTGCAAGTGCTCGATGCCCTCCTGCAGCACGCAGACGACTACATCTCTCTACCACGCTCGGAGCAGGAAATAACCAACACAAAAGTGGGATTCCATGCACTTGGCGGCATACCGGGTTGCATTGGTGCCATCGACTGCACCCATGTGGAATTGGTCGTCCCACATGCCATGGAGGCCCAGTACCGCAACCGAAAACAATTTCATTCACTGAATGTACAAATGGTGTGTGACTCCAACAGGATCATTACACATTGTTGTGCCCGATTCCCTGGATCAACCCATGATTCTATGGTCTTGAGGAACTCTACAATACCACGCTACATGGAGCGACACGCAGGGAACAGATCCTGGCTACTCGGTGAGTCTCATTTCATGCATGATGATGTGGGGTATGTGATGCGGCAATGACCTGGCAGGAAGGGGGGGGGGTGCGTACGTAGCAATGGCATTCCACATAATTCGTTTATCGTCCACATACAGGTGATGCCGGATATCCACTGAAGAGATGGCTCCTCACACCAGTCCGGAGCCCACGGGACCAGCATGAGGAGGACTACAACCATGCCCACTCACGTACCCGTGTAGTCATTGAACAGGCATTCGGCCTACTGAAGACCCGTTTCCGGTGCCTCAGCAGGTCTGGCGGGGCACTCCTGTACCGCCATGAGAAGGTTGCAAAGATGGTGATGGCATGTGTCATGCTCCACAACATGTGCGTACGTAGAAATGTGCCCATGCCCCCTGACGCAGAACTGCAAGCACCTGAAGATGGTCATGATGAGGGTGGGGATGTGGCAGCACCTCAAGGAGTCTGCGAGGCACAGGAGGGCCGTGAAATTCGTCAGCATCTCATGGATGCATGCTTCTAGCACTCACGCCTGGTGGCTGATACATGGACACGGGACTCGTGGCACTGTGTGTGTCTGGTACATGCACAATATGGACTGTACGCCTATGATGGCCTAGTACACAAAGATCATTGTCCACACATCTCATTGTTTGATCGTGCATTGTTTATGGCATATGTGATATCATGTTGAACACCCTATCGACCCGCCACCCAAGTGAGCCCAACACACCCCCTCCACCCTCCTACCTCCCCCCCGAACACCAGTGTCCAAAGATGCTCATTGTCAGTGGGCAGTCGCTATTGCAAGCCCCCTCTGCGGGTATCAGGGGCACCCCTGCCTGTGGAGCGCAGGTTCCTCCCAGATCTACGTTGGGGGCTGCCCTGGACGGAACTTGCAACGGATGATGTCTCTGCCTGCTCACGTCCATGCATGTCCCTAAGGGTTTGTGAGAGCTCAGTGAGCACACGGCGCACTGCGGCAAGTTCGGCACATACGTCTTTGGACGTCGCATGCAGTTCCCCCCTCAGGCTCTCGGTGCTTCTCTCCATTTGGACTCTCAGGCTCTCGGTGCTACTCTCCATTTGGACTCTCAGGCTCTCGGTGCTACTCTCCATTTGGACTCTCAGGCTCTCGGTGCTACTCTCCATTTGGACTCTCAGGCTCTCGGTGCTACTCTCCATTTGTGCCCTAAGTGTCTCAGTTGATGTTTCTATGTCTGCCTTAGTGCCCCCACATCCATCGGCATGGTCCTTGAGGAGCGTGGCCAGTTGCTGCTGTTGCACGATTAACTGGTCGAGGGACTGTTGCCTCTGCTGGGCCATGGCCATTTGCGGTGGTGTCACAGAGGGGCTGTTCGCCTCATGTTGCCCTGCCACAGGGCTTGTGGGGGATGGCCAGTCGTCGTCTTGTGGGTGCCCCTGCGTGGTATCCTCATGGTGTACGGGATGGAACAGACAGGGGGATTGGGACAGGTCATGGATGGATCTGACTTCGACATCCCCGTCTTCTGTGTCGGAGCATGCTGCCATTAATGGGGTGTCACCTATGGTGCTGCTGCCACCAGAGGCAGTACCTTCTGTGGCATCCATTGGGGGGACCTGTGGTGGTGCTGTTGTGGGCATGCTGGCTGCTGGGGTGCCTGTTGATGTTCCCTCCTGTGTGCTGCCACTTGATATGTGCTGCTGCCGTGTCTTGATGCGTGCAGCTGAGGTGGAGGGTCTTTGGCCGTCGGTCTTGGCCCTCTTTGCAGGTGTGCTGGTAGGGGTGTCCTGGAGCTCGTCGTTTGGATCGGACCCTGTGGTGGAGTAAAGGAGGGCGAGCGTTATTAATGGGTCTGTGGGAATTGGAATGGCAATGTATCACATGCATTGGGGTGGTACCTGAGGGTGATTTGGGTCGGGGCCTTGGAGGTGCTTTCATTTGTGTGTGGAGTGAGGGTGCAGTTGTTTGGCAGCCTGCAGTTAGGGTGTGCCTGCTGCACGTGTAGTGGGTGTTTTTGGGGTTTTTACTTATTTATGTATTTATTGTGAGTTTTAAAGTGCGCTATCAGGCCAATGTGTGTGGACGTTCTCCTGGCCATGTGTTGCTGTTGCTCTATGTGGACACATGTGAGTCACATGATTGGACATTGTGGATTTGGCATGGTTTTATTTGGGCCACCTACCTGATTCTCCGGATGTCTGCACTCCTTTCTCCATCCCTCCGACTCCCTCTATGCTCTCCATTCCAATGGTGGAGGCACAGATTTCTTCCCAGGGGGTCAACTTGATGGGTGATTCCGATCCTCCCCCGGTGGCTGTGGCAATGTTGCGGTTGGCAGAAAGTATGCTACGGACGCGTATCCGCAGGTCGTCCCACCGCTTCCTGCATTGCTGTGGGTTGCGGGGTGCGGTCCCCACCGCACTTACCCGCTGTGCCACCAGGGCCCATATGGCCTTCTTGTTCGCAAGTGCCGTCCTGGTCATTTGCGTGGAGAAGACGGCGGCGGCATTCTCCTGGAGGGTCTCTGTAAGCACGGTGAGTTCCTCACGGGAGAAGTGGACCTGCCGCTTGCGGTCGCACGCTTTCTTCGCTACTTTTCCCATTTTTCTTGGTTTCACTAGGGTGGATGACGGGTTGGGATGTGTCTCAGGGTGGTGTTTTTAGTGGTTGTGTGTATTTTGTGGTTTTATAGGTGTACGGGGTGTTGTTTCCCGTTCCGGGCCCATGTTTTTACTTCCGTTTCCGTATATTTACGGTCACCGTACTTTCCGGTTGGCCCTCACTGCGGTGTCCGCTATGATGGGTGGCGGTATTGCACCTAGGGCGCCGTACGGCGGCGGTGTGGGCCGTTTTGGGGTCATTTCCGCCATCGCGGACTTTGCACTTCCGCCATGGCGTGGTGCTCGTGCCCGATGGGTCGGAATGGGCCGCACTTTGCTCCATCGTGCAATGGCGGAAACGCTATTTACGCTGTGGCGGTCCGGTCAGTCACTTTCCGCCAGGGTCGTAATGAGGGCCTATGTGTCACTATCAAGAAAATATAGAAGACTTAACTGTATAACAAGCAAAACTTAACAAAGATCAGCGCACCATTTTTGGAGACTTAACAAAACAAATTTCACATGGTGTACAACACGAAAATAAAGAATGTACCTGCCAAAATTACAAACCAATACTGCTATACGGCACTGGTGAATCTGGGTCAGGAAAAACATTCTTAATCAAAATCATCAGCAAGTTCCTTCAGCAATTGACAAACAACAAACTGTAAGCTGTTGTAACTGCCCCCACAGGTTTAGCTGCCTACAACATAGGCGGTGTCACTTTACATCGATTACTACTTCTTCCAGTAGAACACCAAAACAAATAAGACTATTACATACTTTCTGCAGAAGCTGCAATGGAACTAAGCAAAGTATTAAAGCAAATGAAAATGCTACTAATAGATGAAGTGAGCATGGTCTCCAACCTAATGTTGGCTTTGATTCACCTCAGATTGCAAGAAGTACTTAAAACAACTACAAAGAACTCTTTGCAGGGAAACACATTGGGCCTCATTACGACCCAGGCGGACTTCGCGGTGCTAAATGCACCGCGAAGCATGGCGGAAAGCCGCCGATAGCGCCATGGGGGTTGGCGGATTTACCGCCCCATTCCGACCTCGGCGGAGCGGTAAATCCCCAATCCCCATTCTGCCCTTCCCCATTCCCATTTTTGCCCCATAGGGTATAATGGGAGTGGGGAAGGAGTTAATTACGCCACCGTAAAATACGGTGGCGTAATTAACAACGAGGTCCCGTAGCGCCATGGTTTTCTCCGGCTGGTAAAACCAGGCGGAGAAAACCTCCATGGCGCTACGGGAACTCGTAGTATGGCGGAGAGGTACGCCATGCACTACGCTGGCGTAATACCCTCTCCGCCAGGGTCCTTATGAGGCCCATTATCATTTTCGGAGATCTTCTACAATTGACACCAGTGAAAAGTGAACCTATTTTTAAAACCGTAGGACACAAACTCTGCCGTAAAACTGTTGGCAGCATAGGAAATGTCAACCATTGGCAACATTTCCAATACAGAGAATGAATACAAAACATGCAGCAATGTGCAGATCTCACTTATGCCAACATCCTAAAAAGTATTAGAGTTGGTGTACTATCTCAGGAAGCACAAGCAATATTGAAAAACTGGCACATTCATGCACTTTACGGCGATAATGCATGTGCTACTGATGTTATGGAACAATTAGCGGACAAAAATGTCAATTGTATGGTCTTAATGCCAACTCTTGCAAGCTGTGTGAAATTCAATGAAACAATGTTAAATAAAGAAATACAACCAATAATTGAACTTTGCACCACAGACAAACTAGACGTACATGGCATGACACTACCCATTTGTGAGCAAGCCACAACAAGACTAAGTAGTTTAGAAAATTCCATATCCAACACAGCTGGGTTGAAAAAAATATTAAAATTATCCTTAAATTGTAGAGTAATGCTTAAACGTAACCTTGACGTGGAGCAAGGGCTAGTTAATGGGGCACTGGGTACAGTTGTTGGCTGTCAATCATACCCACGTGACAACAACATTCAGTTTGTCAATATTTGCTTTGACAAACTTTCAGAAGTGAAAAGGATAGGGCGCTCAACTGCTCGATTCCTTACGTTAAAAGACATGTATGTACGTAGAGAACAATTATAACTCTTGCATATGCACTCACCATTCATAAATCCCAAGGTTTTACCCTAGACAAAGCATTGATAGATATAGAAACACACAGGGTAATTCAAAGAATTTCGCAGAAACGTGTCGCAAGCGGCTGGCGCAGAGTGTCCGCGTGCGATTGTCTGCGCCAGGCACGTGCGCTAAAACCGATTTCCGCGCACAGCGTATTCATGGATTTTAGGCTCCCAAACCAGCCGTGGCGCAGAGTATCGCAGCGACCCTGCAGCAGCGCCAGTAACGCCCCCAAGAACGCCCTCGCGCAAGGAAAAGCCATCAAAATCGCTAAATCATCGCAAAGGGCTGCGCTAACCCTGGACCAGTCTACAGGGCTGCCAAACAAGGAACGCAAAGCGGGTAACGTGCATATCAGGGGTACGCGTGAAGTGATACACGCGATTAGTCAGGGTATGTTTATTACAGGGGTACGCGGGAAGTTCTACACGCGATTGGCCAGGGTACGTGTATTACAGGGGTACACGTGAAGTTTTACACGCGATTAGCCAGGGCACGTGTATCACAGGGGTACGCGGGAATTATCACACGCGATTTGGCTGGGTACGTGTATTACAGGGGTACACGGGAAGTTCTACACACGATTCGGCTGGGTACGTGCATTACAGGGGTGCGCAGGAATTCTCACATGCGATTTGGCCAGGTACGTGTATTACAGGGGTGCGCGGGAATTATCACACGCGATTAGGCTGGGTGGGTCCTCACAGGTGTTCCCTGTACACCCTCCACGGCACCTGCAGGCAGCCCACAAAACAGGGGACTACCCTGCACACCTGCTCATATCCCCCTGCACCCCCACCCCCCAGCAGTGCAGGGGCAGCCTCCACCAAGCCCCCACCCATGTCTCCCACCACCCCCACCCCACAGCAGTGCAGGGGCAGCCTCCACCAGGCCCCCACTCATGTCTCCCACCACCCCCACCCCCCAGCATCCAGGGGCACCCTCCACCAGGCCCCCACCCATGTCTCCCACCACCCCACCCCCCAGCCACCAGGGGCACCCTCCACCAGGCCCCCACTCATGTCTCCCACCACCCCCACCCCCCCAGCCAGCAGTGCAGGGGAAGCCTCCACCAGGCCCCCACTCATGTCTCCCACCACCCCCACCCCCCAGCATCCAGGGGCACCCTCCACCAGGCCCCCACCCATGTCTCCCACCACCCCCACCCCCCAGCCACCAGGGGCACCCTCCACCAGGCCCCCACTCATGTCTCCCACCACCCCACCCCCCAGCATCCAGGGGCACCCTCCACCAGGCCCCCACCCATGTCTCCCACCACCCCCACCCCCCAGCCACCAGGGGCACCCTCCACCAGGCCCCCACTCATGTCTCCAACCACCCCCACCCCCCAGCAGTGCAGGGGCAGCCTCCACCAGGCCCCCACTCATGTCCCCTATCACCCCCACCCCCCCGCCACCAGGGGCACCCTCCACCAGGCCCCCATCCATGTCTCCCACCACCCCCACCCCCCAGCAGTGCAGGGGCAGCCTCCACCAGGCCCCCACTCATGTCCCCTATCACCCCCACCCCCCCGCCACCAGGGGCACCCTCCACCAGGCCCCCATCCATGTCTCCCACCAGCCCCACCCCCCAGCAGTGCAGGGGCAGCCTCCACCAGGCCCCCACTCATGTCCCCTATCACCCCCACCCCCCCACCACCAGGGGCACCCTCCACCAGGCCCCCATCCATGTCTCCCACCACCCCCACCCCCCAGCCACCAGGGGTACCCTCCACCAGGCCCCCATTCATGTCTCCCACCACCCCCACCCCCCAGCCTCCAGGGGCACCCTCCACCAGGCCCCCATCCATGTCTCCCCCCACCCCCCAGCAGTGCAGGGGCACCCTTCACCAGGCCCCCACCCCTGTCCCCTATCACCCCCACCCCCAGCAGTGCAGGGGCACCCTCCACCAGGCCCCCACTCATGTCCCCTATCACCCGCACCCCCCAGCCACCAGGGGCACCCTCCACCAGGCCCCCATCCATGTCTCCCACCACCCCCACCCCCCAGCAGTGCAGGGGCACCCTCCACCAGGCCCCCACTCATGTCCCCTATCACCCCCACCCCCCTGCCACCAGGGGCACCCTCCACCAGGCCCCCATCCATGTCTCCCACCACCCCCACCCCCCAGCAGTGCAGGGGCAGCCTCCACCAGGCCCCCACTCATGTCCCCTATCACCCCCACCCCCCCGCCACCAGGGGCACCCTCCACCAGGCCCCCATCCATGTCTCCCACCACCCCCACCCCCCAGCAGTGCAGGGGCACCCTCCACCAGGCCCCCATCCATGTCCCCTATCACCCCCACCCCCCAGCCACCAGGGGCACCCTCCACCAGGCCCCCATCCATGTCTCCCACCACCCCCACCCCCCAGCAGTGCAGGGGCACCCTCCACCAGGCCCCCACTCATGTCTACCACCACCCCCACCCCCCAGCCACCAGGGGCACCCTCCACCAGGCCCCCATCCATGTCTCCCACGACCCCCACCCCCCAGCAGTGCAGGGGCACCCTCCACCAGGCCCCCATCCATGTCCCCTATCACCCCCACCTCCCAGCCACCAGGGGCAACCTCCACCAAGCCCCCATCCATGTCTCCCACCACCCCCACCCCCCAGCAGTGCAGGGGCACCCTCCACCAGGCCCCCACTCATGTCCCCTATCACCCCCACCCCCCAGCCACCAGGGGCACCCTCCACCAGGCCCCCACCCATGTCTCCCACCACCCCCACCCCCCAGCAGTGCAGGGGCACCCTCCACCAGGCCCCCACTCATGTCCCCTATCACCCCCACCCCCCAGCAGTGCAGGGGCACCCTCCACCAGGCCCCCACTCATGTCCCCTATCACCCCCACCCCCCAGCCACCAGGGGCACCCTCCACCAGGCCCCCACCCATGTCTCCCACCACCCCCACCCCCCAGCAGTGCAGGGGCACCCTCCACCAGGCCCCCACTCATGTCCCCTATCACCCCCACCCCCCCGCCACCAGGGGCACCCTCCACCAGGCCCCCATCCATGTCTCCCACCACCCCCACCCCCCAGCCACCAGGGGCACCCTCCACCAGGCCCCCACCCATGTCTCCCACCACCCCCACCCCCCAGCAGTGCAGGGGCACCCTCCACCAGGCCCCCACCCATGTCTCCCACCACCCCCACCCCCCAGCAGTGCAGGGGCACCCTCCACCAGGCCCCCACTCATGTCTCCCACAACCCCCACCCCCTAGCCACCAGGGGCACCCTCCACCAGGCCCCCATCCATGTCTCCCACCACCCCCACCCCCAGCCACCAGGGGCACCCTCCACCAGGCCCCCACCCATGTCTCCCACCACCCCCACCCCCCAGCAGTGCAGGGGCACCCTCCACCAGGCCCCCACGCATGTCTCCCACCACCCCCACCACCCAGCAGTGCAGGGGCACCCTCCACCAGGCCCCCACTCATGTCTCCCACCACCCCCACCCCCCAGCCACCAGGGGCACCCTCCACCAGGCCCCCATCCATGTCTCCCACCACCCCCACCCCCCAGCAGTGCAGGGGCAGC
This sequence comes from Ambystoma mexicanum, assembly GCF_040938575.1. Lineage (NCBI taxonomy): Eukaryota > Metazoa > Chordata > Amphibia > Caudata > Ambystomatidae > Ambystoma > Ambystoma mexicanum. Next base: position 721,199,533 of record NC_090924.1, read on the forward strand.
CTCCACCAGGCCCCCACTCATGTCCCCTATCGCCCCCACCCCCCCGCCACCAGGGGCACCCTCCACCAGGCCCCCATCCATGTCTCCCACCACCCCCACCCCCCAGCAGTGCAGGGGCACCCTCCTCCATGCCCCCACCCATGTCCCCTATCACCCCCACCCCCCCGCCACCAGGGGCACCCTCCACCAGGCCCCCATCCATGTCTTCCACCACCCCCACCCCCCAGCAGTGCAGGGGCAGCCTCCACCAGGCCCCCACTCATGTCCCCTATCACCCCCACCCCCCCGCCACCAGGGGCACCCTCCACCAGGCCCCCATCCATGTCTCCCACCACCCCCACCCCCCAGCAGTGCAAGGGCACCCTCCACCAGGACCCCACCCATGTCTCCCACCACCCCCACCCCCCAGCCACCAGGGGCACCCTCCACCAGGCCCCCATCCATGTCTCCCACCACCCCCACCCCCCAGCAGTGCAGGGGCACCCTCCACCAGGCCCCACTCATGTCTACCACCACCCCTACCCCCCAGCCACCAGGGGCACCCTCCACCAGGCCCCCATCCATGTCTCCCACAACCCCCACCCCCCAGCAGTGCAGGGGCACCCTCCACCAGGCCCCCATCCATGTCCCTATCACCCCCACCCCCCAGCCACCAGGGGCACCCTCCACCAGGCCCCCATCCATGTCTCCCACCACCCCCACCCCCCAGCAGTGCAGGGGCAGCCTCCACCAGGCCCCCACTCATGTCCCCTATCACCCCCACCCCCCCGCCACCAGGGGCACCCTCCATCAGGCCCCCATCCATGTCTCCCACCACCCCCACCCCCCAGCAGTGCAGGGGCACCCTCCACCAGGCCCCCACTCATGTCCCCTATCACCCCCACCCCCCCGCCACCAGGGGCACCCTCCAGCAGGCCCCCATCCATGTCTCCCACCACCCCCACCCCCCAGCCACCAGGTGCACCCTCTACCAGGCCCCCACCCATGTCTCCCACCACCCCCACCCCCCAGCAGTGCAGGGGCAGCCTCTACCAGGCCCCCACTCATGTCCCCTATCACCCCCACCCCCCCCACCAGGGGCACCCTCCACCAGGCCCCCATCCATGTCTCCCACCACCCCCACCCCCCAGCAGTACAGGGGCAGCCTCCACCAGGCCCCCACTCATGTCCCCTATCACCCCACCCTCCCGCCACCAGGGGCACCCTCCACCAGGCCCCCATCCATGTCTCCCACCACCCCCACCCCCCAGCAGTGCAGGGGCACCCTCCACCAGGCCCCCACTCATGTCCCCTATCACCCCCACCCCCCCGCCACCAGGGGCACCCACCACCAGGCCCCCATCCATGTCTCCCACCACCCCCACCCCCCAGCCACCAGGGGCACCCTCCACCAGGCCCCCACCCATGTCTCCCACCACCCCCACCCCCCAGCAGTGCAGGGGCAGCCTCCACCAGACCCCCACTCATGTCCCCTATCACCCCAACCCCCCCGCCACCAGGGGCACCCTCCACCAGGCCCCCATCCATGTCTCCCACCACCCCCACCCCCCAGCCACCAGGGGCACCCTCCACCAGGCCCCCACCCATGTCTCCCACCACCCCCACCCCCCAGCAGTGCAGGGGCAGCCTCCACCAGGCCCCCACTCATGTCCCCTATCACCCCCACCCCCCCGCCACCAGGGGCACCCTCCACCAGGCACCCATCCATGTCTCCCACCACCCCCACCCCCCAGCAGTGCAGGGGCACCCTCCACCAGGCCCCCATCCATGTCCCCTATCACCCCCACCCCCCAGCCACCAGGGGCACCCTCCACCAGGCCCCCATCCATGTCTCCCACCACCCCCACCCCCCAGCAGTGCAGGGGCACCCTCCACCAGGCCCCCACTCATGTCCCCTATCACCCCCACCCCACAGCCACCAGGGGCACCCTCCACCAGGCCCCCACCCATGTCTCCCACCACCCCCACCCCCCAGCAGTGCAAGGGCACCCTCCACCAGGCCCCCACCCATGTCCCCTATCACCCCCACCCCCCAGCCACCAGGGGCACCCTCCACCAGGCCCCCATCCATGTCTCCCACCACCCCCACCCCCCAGCAGTGCAGGGGCACCCTCCACCAGGCCCCACTCATGTCTACCACCACCCCTACCCCCCAGCCACCAGGGGCACCCTCCACCAGGCCCCCATCCATGTCTCCCACCACCCCCACCCCCCAGCAGTGCAGGGGCACCCTCCACCAGGCCCCCATCCATGTCCCTATCACCCCCACCCCCCAGCCACCAGGGGCACCCTCCACCAGGCCCCCATCCATGTCTCCCACCACCCCCACCCCTCAGCAGTGCAGGGGCAGCCTCCACCAGGCCCCCACTCATGTCCCCTATCACCCCCACCCCCCCGCCACCAGGGGCACCCTCCATCAGGCCCCCATCAATGTCTCCCACCACCCCCACCCCCCAGCCACCAGGGGCACCCTCCACCAGGCCCCCACCCATGTCTCCCACCACCCCCACCCCCCAGCAGTGCAGGGGCAGCCTCTACCAGGCCCCCACTCATGTCCCCTATCACCCCCACCCCCCCCACCAGGGGCACCCTCCACCAGGCCCCCATCCATGTCTCCCACCACCCCCACCCCCCAGCAGTACAGGGGCAGCCTCCACCAGGCCCCCACTCATGTCCCCTATCACCCCCACCCTCCCGCCACCAGGGGCACCCTCCACCAGGCCCCCATCCATGTCTCCCACCACCCCCACCCCCCAGCAGTGCAGGGGCACCCTCCACCAGGCCCCCACTTATGTCCCCTATCACCCCCACCCCCCCGCCACCAGGGGCACCCTCCACCAGGCCCCCATCCATGTCTCCCACCACCCCCACCCCCCAGCCACCAGGGGCACCCTCCACCAGGCCCCCACCCATGTCTCCCACCACCCCCACCCCCCAGCAGTGCAGGGGCAGCCTCCACCAGACCCCCACTCATGTCCCCTATCACCCCAACCCCCCCGCCACCAGGGGCACCCTCCACCAGGCCCCCATCCATGTCTCCCACCACCCCCACCCCCCAGCCACCAGGGGCACCCTCCACCAGGCCCCCACCCATGTCTCCCACCACCCCCACCCCCCAGCAGTGCAGGGGCAGCCTCCACCAGGCCCCCACTCATGTCCCCTATCACCCCCACCCCCCCGCCACCAGGGGCACCCTCCACCAGGCACCCATCCATGTCTCCCACCACCCCCACCCCCCAGCAGTGCAGGGGCACCCTCCACCAGGCCCCCATCCATGTCCCCTATCACCCCCACCCCCCAGCCACCAGGGGCACCCTCCACCAGGCCCCCATCCATGTCTCCCACCACCCCCACCCCCCAGCAGTGCAGGGGCACCCTCCACCAGGCCCCCACTCATGTCCCCTATCACCCCCACCCCCCAGCCACCAGGGGCACCCTCCACCAGGCCCCCACCCATGTCTCCCACCACCCCCACCCCCCAGCAGTGCAGGGGCACCCTCCACCAGGCCCCCACTGACGTCCCCTATCACCCCCACCCCCCAGCAGTGCAGGGGCACCCTCCACCAGGCCCCCACTCATGTCCCCTATCACCCCCACCCCCCAGCCACCAGGGGCACCGTCCACCAGGCCCCCACCCATGTCTCCCACCACCCCCACCCCCCAGCAGTGCAGGGGCACCCTCCACCAGGCCCCCACTCATGTCCCCTATCACCCCCAGCCCCCCGCCACCAGTGGCACCCTCCACCAGGCCCCCATCCATGTCTCCCACCACCCCCACCCTCCAGCCACCAGGGGCACCCTCCACCAGGCCCCCACCCATGTCTCCCACCACCCCCACCCCCCAGCCACCAGGGGCACCCTCCACCAGGCCCCCACCCATGTCTCCCACCACCCCCACCCCCCAGCAGTGCAGGGGCACCCTCCACCAGGCCCCCACCCATGTCTCCCACCACCCCCACCCCCCAGCAGTGCAGGGGCACCCTCCACCAGGCCCCCACTCATGTCTCCCACCACCCCCAGCCACCAGGGGCACCCTCCACCAGGCCCCCATCCATGTCTCCCACCACCCCCACCCCCCAGCAGTGCAGGGGCAGCCTCCACCAGGCCCCCACTCATGTCCCCTATCACCCCCACCCCCCTGCCACCAGGGGCACCCTCCACCAGGCCCCCATCCATGTCTCCCACCACCCCCACCCCCCAGCAGTGCAGGGGCACCCTCCTCCAGGCCCCCACCCATGTCCCCTATCACCCCCACCCCCCCACCACCAGGGGCACCCTCCACCAGGCCCCCATCCATGTCTCCCACCATCCCCACCCCCCAGCAGTGCAGGGGCAGCCTCCACCAGGCCCCCACTCATGTCCCCTATCACCCCCACCCCCCCGCCACCAGGGGCACCCTCCACCAGGCCCCCATCCATGTCTCCCACCACCCCCACCCCCCAGAAGTGCATGGGCACCCTCCTCCAGGCCCCCACCCATGTCCCCTATCACCCCCACCCCCCCACCACCAGGGGCACCCTCCACCAGGCCCCCATCCATGTCTCCCACCACCCCCACCCCCCAGCAGTGCAGGGGCAGCCTCCACCAGGCCCCCACTCATGTCCCCTATCACCCCCACCCCCCCGCCACCAGGGGCACCCTCCACCAGGCCCCCATCCATGTCTCCCACCACCCCCACCCCCCAGCAGTGCAGGGGCACCCTCCACCAGGCCCCCACTCATGTCCCCTATCACCCCCACCCCCCCGCCACCAGGGGCACCCTCCACCAGGCCCCCATCCATGTCTCCCACCACCCCCACCCCCTAGCCACCAGGGGCACCCTCCACCAGGCCCCCATCCATGTCTCCCACCACCCCCATCCCCCAGCAGTGCAGGGGCACCCTACTCCAGGCCCCCACCCATGTCCCCTATCACCCCCACCCCCCCACCACCAGGGGCACCCTCCACCAGGCCCCCATCCATGTCTCCCACCACCTCCACCCCCCAGCAGTGCAGGGGCAGCCTCCACCAGGCCCCCACTCATGTCCCCTATCACCCCCACCCCCCCGCCACCAGGGGCACCCTCCACCAGGCCCCCATCCATGTCTCCCACCACCCCCACCCCCCAGCAGTGCAGGGGCACCCTCCATCAGGCCCCCACCCATGTTCCCTATCACCCCCACCCCCCAGCCACCAGGGGCACCCTCCACCAGGCCCCCATCCATGTCTCCCACCACCCCCACCCCCCAGCAGTGCAGGGGCACCCTCCACCAAGCCCCACTCATGTCTACCACCACCCCTACCCCCCAGCCACCAGGGGCACCCTCCACCAGGCCCCCATCCATGTCTCCCACCACCCCCACCCCCCAGCAGTGCATGGGCACCCTCCACCAGGCCCCCATCCATCTCCCCTATCACCCCCACCCCCCAGCCACCAGGGGCACCCTCTACCAGGCCCCCATCCATGTCTCCCACCACCCCCACCCCCCAGCAGTGCAGGGGCAGCCTCCACCAGGCCCCCACTCATGTCCCCTATCACCCCCACCCCCCCGCCACCAGGGGCACCCTCCACCAGGCCCCCATCCATGTCTCCCACCACCCCCACCCCCCAGCAGTGCAGGGGCACCCTCCACCAGGCCCCCACTCATGTCCCTTATCACCCCCACCCCCCCGCCACCAGGGGCACCCTCCACCAGGCCCCCATCCATGTCTCCCACCACCCCCACCCCCTAGCCACCAGGGGCACCCTCCACCAGGCCCCCACCCATGTCTCCCACCACCCCCACCCCCCAGCAGTGCAGGGGCAGCCTCTACCAGGCCCCCACTCATGTCCCCTATCACCCCCACCCCCCCGCCCCCAGGGGCACCCTCCACCAGGCCCTCATCCATGTCTCCCACCACCCCCACCCCCCAGCAGTGCAGGGGCAGCCTCCACCAGGCCCCCACTCATGTCCCCTATCACCCCCACCCCCCCGCCACCAGGGGCAACCTCCACCAGGCCCCCATCCATGTCTCCCACCACCCCCACCCCCCAGCAGTGCAGGGGCACCCTCCACCAGGCCCCCACTCATGTCCCCTATCACCCCCACCCCCCCGCCACCAGGGGCACCCTCCACCAGGCCCCCATCCATGTCTCCCACCACCCCCACCCCCCAGCCACCAGAGGCACCCTCCACCAGGCCCCCACCCATGTCTCCCACCACCCCCACCCCCCAGCAGTGCAGGGACAGCCTCCACCAGACCCCCACTCATGTCCCCTATCACACCCACCCCCCGCCCCTAGGGGCACCCTCCACCAGGCCCTCATCCATGTCTCCCACCACCCCCACCCCCCAGCAGTGCAGGGGCAGCCTCCACCAGGCCCCCACTCATGTCCCCTATCACCCCCACCCCCCCGCCACCAGGGGCACCCTCCACCAGGCCCCCATCCATGTCTCCCACCACCCCCACCCCCCAGCAGTGCAGGGGCACCCTCCACCAGGCCCCCACTCATGTCCCCTATCACCCCCACCCCGCCGCCACCAGGGGCACCCTCCACCAGGCCCCCATCCATGTCTCCCACCACCCCCACCCCCCAGCCACCAGGGGCACCCTCCACCAGGCCCCCACCCATGTCTCCCACCACCCCCACCCCCCAGCAGTGCAGGGGCAGCCTCCACCAGACCCCCACTCATGTCCCCTATCACCCCCACCCCCCCGCCACCAGGGGCACCCTCCACCAGGCCCCCATCCATGTCTCCCACCACCCCCACCCCCCAGCCACCAGGGGCACCCTCCACCAGGCCCCCACCCATGTCTCCCACCACCCCCACCCCCCAGCAGTGCAGGGGCAGCCTCCACCAGGCCCCCACTCATGTCCCCTATCACCCCCACCCCCCCGCCACCAGGGGCACCCTCCACCAGGCCCCCATCCATGTCTCCCACCACCCCCACCCCCCAGCAGTGCAGGGGCACCCTCCACCAGGCCCCCATCCATGTCCCCTATCACCCCCACCCCCCAGCCACCAGGGGCACCCTCCACCAGGCCCCCATCCATGTCTCCCACCACCCCCACCCCGCAGCAGTGCAGGGGCAGCCTCCACCAGGCCCCCACTCATGTCCTCTATCACCCCCACCCCCCCGCCACCAGGGGCACCCTCCACCAGGCCCCCATCCATGTCTCCCACCACCCCCACCCCCCAGCAGTGCAGGTGCAGCCTCCACCAGGCCCCCACTCATGTCCCCTATCACCCCCACCCCCCAGCATCCAGGGGCACCCTCCACCAGGCCCCCACTCATGTCTACCACCACCCCCACCCCCCAGCCACCAGGGGCACCCTCCACCAGGCCCCCACCCATGTCTCCCACCACCCCCACCCCCCAGCAGTGCAGGTGCACACTCCACCAGGCCCCCACTCATGTCTACCACCACCCCCACCCCCCAGCCACCAGGTGCACCCTCCACCAGGCCCCCATCCATGTCTCCCACCACCCCCACCCCCCAGCAGTGCAGGGGCACCCTCCACCAGGCCCCCACTCATGTCTCCCACCACCCCCACCCACCAGCCACCAGGGGCACCCTCCACCAGGCCCCCACTCATGTCCCCCTGCCCACAGGCCCTGACAATCCTCAAGCATGTGCCTCATGGCCAGCCACCACAGCCCAAAGACACAACCAAGTATTACATGTGCCCATGATACTACTCCAATGGAAACAATGTAAATCAACACATGTGTCTCACACACACACAATGGTTGCAAGGGAACCTGAAAACCCATATCATGACATCCATGAAAACAATGAGATGAAACCACACATTGAAGAATGAAAAAATAAAAATAATGTATTAAAAACAACAGCAATGGCTATCAAAATCAACCAAAATACACAAGTAAAATAATTTAAAAATTAAGCAGGCTGTCTCTATTCAAAATGAAATCAATAAATGACAATACGAAAAAATATCTTCCAAAGTTCAAGTCCATGAAAAGTAAATGAAGCTAAAAAAGAAATAGAAAACCATTGCTCCATGGGAAAAAATATTAACAGTCAAAAAAATATCCAAATCCAAAGTCCAACTATGTACAAAGTATTCAGGGTCCATCATCCCAAGAGAAGAAATGAAACCTACCAAAAAACCTATCTAAAATGGAACTATATACAAAAGGTGGAGCAGTGTCCGTCGACTCCAAAGAAAAATAAACTGGAAAGGAAACCTATCACTAAATAACTATATACAATGGCGGCGGGCCAGTCCAGCGGCTCACTTAGTGGTGTTCCGGGCCAGGGCATCATCAAACTCCTCGTCTATGTCCCGGAGGCGGTCCTGTTCCATGGCCCCGAGGGTCCGCAGGGACGCCGACATGTTCACCTCCAACTCCCTGCGGATTGCCTCGAGGCACTCGGCCCGCCTCAGGGCCCTCCGCATGGAGTTCTCCGCCCTGACCATCGTGAGCCGCGCCTCTTCTGCCTGCCGCCACTCCGCATCTATGGCGTGGCACAACCGCTGCCACACGGAAGACACTTCCCGTCCAGGGTCCTCCTGCCCTCCGGCCGATGCCTGCCCCTCCGATGTTGAAGGCTCTGAGCTATCGTGGCTCCCACCTACAGCCTCCTGCTGCTGCAGCTGCTGCTGCCCATGTGCCCTGTCCGATGGTGCCTGCACATCCTCCTCCAGCTGGGGTGCAGTCGTTGACGTGGCTACCCCTGCTGGACGTCCGACTCCCGACTGTGGCAGGGATCTGTTGTCCACCAGCCTGGCCGCACGGTCGGAGGCAGCTCCACAGGGCACCCAGGTGACACATGGGTGGGAAGATATTCATGGAGGACGACTGGGGCATAGGGGGTTCTGTGGAGAAGGGGGTCAGAACAAGGTCCAGGAAACAGAGGAATCCAGCCCTGGTGAGCTGTCCCAGTGGGTCAACGCGGTCAACGAGCCATGCGAGAAGACGTGCAGACTCATCATGTAAAGACTGCAGGTCAGCTCGCATGGCCCGTTGACGCAACGCCACCCCACCCTGGACAGGCACAACCTGGTGCAGGATAGCCACATCCGCAGGGAGTGGAAGGCCAGGTGTCGGGCCAGGTGTCGTAAGCCAATCCTCTCCCTGAGAACGGGTCTGGAGGTAGGCATCCCCGCTGATGCAAGATGATGCAGTGACAGGAGCAGGGACAGGATTGCACACAGGCACCTCCGCGGCGGCCTGTGCTGCCTCCTGTCCCTGATCCTGCACTGCACCACTTGCACCAGTGGAAACCCCACCTCCAGACCCCGCCACTGTCGCTTGCACGGCCTCCTCCTCCACCAAACCCCCCACCAACCTGGATGACTCCGTGCCATCTTCCCCCGTTGGGCCCTGTGGGGTCCCAGCTGCCCCTTCTGCTGCAGAGGAGTCCAACTCCAACCTCCGCCTCTTGGACCTCCCCTCGGCAGCTGCGGCCTGGGACGCGGCACAGGACTCCTCACTCCCCGACGAGATCACAACCTGGGAGGGGATCCGGGCCTTGCGTCTCCGGCTGGTGGTGCGACCCCTGCCGCTGTGCTCCACAGCACCTTCTCCGCCCTCTTCATCAGTTGACGCTGCAGACAGGGAGAAAGAAAACGCAGGCATCAGGGCACTGTAAAATGGACTCATACACACATGACAGTTATACATGAGTGGCATTGGTAAACCTCAGACATGGCATCACAATCCCCAACACACATGTCATTTCAACTTGCACACATGAGCCATACCACAGCCATAATGCAACAGCCAGCACCATCCATTCACATACAACAGCATGAGCAGCCAAAGGTCATCCACACATCACATGCAACATAGGGAGTACACTACACATGCACACACAACACCAAACTTGCATGCATGTGTACACCTCCGCCAACTGTCGCATTGTTTTGATCGACATCCATGTCACACCTGACAATCATTCCTCCACATCCTGTGCCATGCAAGCCCACACACACAAGCACCATCCATGTGTCACACATGAGACCCCTCGCATGTGTCACCCTCACGGCCCTGTACACCCCCCCTACTTGGCCACATAAAAATACATGTTCAACCTGCACACTCCTGGCACACCACCACACGCACAGCTTACAATCAGTATGCATGTACACTTACCACTCGACTCCAGACGGGTCTGCTTCTCAAGGACCTGGATGTGGAGTGCTGGGGATATGCGTTCCAGGACCCTCATCTGATCTTCCGACAAGTGGCCCCGGCGCCCCTTAGCATCCGCTGCCTTCAGGAGGTGCCGGGCCTTGTTGAGGGTCCTGGACCTGAAGTCCTCCCAGCGCTTCCTGACACGTTCGTAGTCGCGGACTGCCACCTCCTCCGCGTTGATGGCAGTCACGATGTCCATCCAGATCCGAGTCCGTCCTTCCTTGTCGGCGCGCAACCTTCCGAAGAGGGCATCATACTGCCCCAGGACATGCTCCACCAGGACACCAGCTTCGGTGGCAGTGAAGCTGGTGCCCCTCTGCCTCCGTGGCCGGGGGTTGCCACTGGTGCCAGATGTTGCAGTTCCCGACATGGCAACCCCAGAGGCAGGAGTGGGTGGGCAAGTGGGTCCTGGGGCTGGGCTGTGGGGCGATGGAAAATCAGTCGGGAGTCTTCGGTTCCAGCAGGGGTTGTCACAGCAACAGCACCCCTGGCTGATGTGCAGGCAGCAAATGGCAGGGCACGTGGACAGCAGGCAGTCAGGCAGCAGCAGATGGCAGGTGGGAGCGTGCTCATGGCTCTGGGGGGGCAGTAATTTGGCCTTCTGGGCAGGAGCGTGGTCTTCCGTGTGTGAACACGTGGCCAGCTTGATACGGAGTGATTTGGCACGTGAAAATCCAACACGTCTGCGTGTAATTCGAGGAAAGGCCCTTAGCGCGTAAACGCGTCGCCAGCGTATGTGCGTCTATGAAGTCACGTGCACGTTGAATTGGGCACACGTTGGAAAATGTTGCGTGTGAAAAAAATGAAAGACACGTCCGAGTGTCAAAGCGTGTAATTGGTGGGAATGGGCCTAGCGCGTACACGCAGAAGTGACAAAGCGTGTAATTGGTGAAAATGGACCTACACGCAGAAGTGACAAAGCGTGTAATTGGTGGAAATGGCCCTACACGTAGAAGTGACAAAGCGTGTAATTGGTGGAAATGGCCCTACATGCAGAAGTGACAAAGCTTGTAATTGGTGGAAGTGGCCCTAGCTCGTACACGCCGAGTAAGTGACGCTGGACGTGTGGGCCTGCATAAAAGGTACGTGTTGAACACCATTTCCTTGTACGTGCTTTTCGTGGAGAGCGAGTGGGTGAATTCTGTACTTCTTGTCGTTTCACACGCGATTTACTTCACGGCGTTTCAAGTTCGTATTCCCTGTTACCTCTGACAGCTTTTTCTCATTTTTCTCTTTTACTGGTTTACCTGGGCCTGTTCCCTCAAACAGTGTTCCCTTCTACTGTTGTCCTGTCTCCTCAGACAGCGTACAAATCTTCTTTTGGCGGGGGTGTTGCCAACCAAACGCGCTCCTTTTTCACGCTCTTTTACCTGGCAGACGGTGAGTCACGCACGTATCTAACATCTGTGCTTGCCCCGTGTGTAGCCTACCCCTTCAGAGGTCATTCTAGGCTGCGTGTGACACGCATACGTTCATTCTTGTGTTACTGGGTGCCACAGCGTAGTGCAGGTTTTTCTTTCTGCACACGTGGTCTAGGAAGGGTTGCGTGCACGTCATCTCCCTTTTTTGGGGCTCCTGTGCGTAGCGTGACCCGTCATCTTTCCCCAGGGGTTACATTCAGCCTTGCTAGAGCACTAGGGTACAATTACCATCTGGTACCCAACCCCTTTGACCCCCAATTGCCCAGGACAATAGTTTACAGCCACTCCCATACGCACATTAACATCAGTGCCATGGCTGGGAGGCGAGGATTCCGTAAGGGTGGCAAAGGTGGAAGAGCCACAAGTGGTGGCCGTGGTGGATCCGGTAGGGGACGTGGTCGTTACTTGCAGGGTGAGCCTGTCCCCCCATGTGTGGAGGACCAGTCAAGGGCACCCATAATCCCCCCACCCACCCTCCCGTTGAGGCTGATGTGGCTGACACCATCCATGCTCAGCCCTTGTTGGACCAGCCCATTGTGGCACCAGACCTGGCTGACTCCATGGCTGACTTCCAGGTCAGCAGGCCTATGACACGTGCGCTGGTGCACGTTGATGTCATCATGCCACGTGCATCTGGGGCAGCAAGGTCATCTGCTGCCCCAAGTAGGCAGGGCGGAGAGGCTGCAGGGGCAGCTGCGGCTCCATCCACCCCAGCTCTCACACACCCAGCCAGGACAGTGTCGGTCCTAGTCCATCCTGCTGACATTCCCCCTGACACCATTACACTTGAGCCAATGCCTGCACCTACTCCCATGCTGAGTGTGCAATCCCACACTCCTGATACAGAGTCCACCAGGGCTCCTGCCCCTAGTGTCCAGAGCGGCGCAGGACACTCAGGATCACCACCACCTTCCAAGCGGAAGAGGAAGAGTGCTCGTCCGGCACAGGCTGATGCCCCAGACACGGCTACACAGTCCGGCCCGTCGAGGAAGCCCAGCTTCACGGATGACGAACTGAATGCACTTGTCGAGTATGTGTCCGGACATGATAACGAGATTGTCATTGTTGCAGGATCCAAGACCACACCTGCACAACGCCAGGCACACTGGCAGACCGTTGCGGACATCGCAAGTGCCCTTGGAATCGTGAGGCGCACAGCCAATGATTGCTATAAGCGCTGGAATGACCTAAAGCGCAGGGCAAAGAGTAAGCTGGCCTCAAGTCATGCCGCAACTCTAGTGACTGGAGGTGGGTCTCCAGTAGTAGACATGGAATTCAGTCCACATGAGTCAGTCGCTGGGACCTACGTCACGGAGGAACAGATCCAAGGCGTGGGAGATCTGCCTGATTACGAGGCATTGTCCGGTGAGTGCACATGCATGTGTGTGTCATCCATGTGCATGTTGTGTGTGTGAGGGCTTCTGTTTGTGTGCCAGGTGAGAGTGTGTGCGCCTGAGTCGTATGGGTCAGCCATGTGCTTCATGCAATACATCCTGCGCAGCTGCATTTGGCCATAGCAGTATCCCTTCTGCCAACAGTAGACATCTAGCCCAACAGCACGCCAGTTGCCCTTGAAGTGTCACCTTGCCACAACATTGTTGCTTATTTTTCTCTGTTCATTCTGGCAGATTGTTTGCATTCCACCACTTTTACTAGGCATTTCTCAGTCCTCTAGTCACATGTCTGACATGGCTATGGTAAAGTGGAGTGACTTTGTTACCTGGATATCATTTGTTCACACATGTCCCTGTGCAATTGGACCATTTTGGACTGGCAGCTCCAGGAGAAAAATCTGACCTGTTTGAATTAGAAAAGCTATTACATGCGGGAACTGGACTGAATGAATAGGTGCTGCCCTCCTCTCCATCTTCACTCAATAGCAATGGTACATGCCATCTGTGTGATGGCATGTGTGTATCACCTGGCAATCACAGGCCAATGTGTGATGCCACTGCCAGGCAGCATGCAGAAAATGTGTTCATCTTCCATCTTGGTGTCATCAGTGTGTGCCATTTGCCTGCCCTTCATATGCAGTGAGGGTGCATGCATGGGAGGGTTTTAGTCATGTGGGCCATGTGTCAATCAAGTACTGGTTCTCTTGCTTCTCAGCCCTCATTGTGTGCCATGGTGCTAATGCCTGTTTCCATTTCTTTGTTTTTATGTCTTTGCAGGGGAAGACGCACCTGATACTGCTGGGGTTGTGGAGATGGTGCAGACCCAGGAGGGGTCCGAGGGCCGACCAACCACCAGTGAGGGACGTGGTGTGGTGGTGGGTGAGAACCCACAAGTGCTGCAGGTCGTGCTCTCAAGGGGTGTCTCTGGCTGCACCTCCCCTGAGCTGTACTCAGGTGTTGATTCGGATGATGAGACCTACTGTGCCGTCGCAGGTGAGTGTTCCAGGGAGGGATTCTGTTCTGTCCCACCCACCTGCACCAGGGTCAGAACCCTCAATGGGGATGTCAGTGTTGGCAGCTACGCCTTTGGTGGTTACGGATGCAGGGTCACACTCCGCGACATCTGATCCTGTTCCTGGGCCAGCAGATCAGAGGGGGAATGCAGTCCTGCAGCCTCAGGCAGTGCAGGCACAGCAAGGCGCAGTTCGCCTTGCCCCAGACAGGTGTGGTGCCCGCCGACGTGGTGGCCGTACGCCACCTGGCAATACCGCATGGGAGCAATCCATTTACGGTATGGCAACCCAACAGGCAGCATCATCCGAGATGATGGCTCAGGCCATGGATAGGGTGGCCACTTCCATTGTCCCCCCTGAAAGGCTGATGGAGCGACTACAGCAGGCAACCGACTCCATCTGCCAGTCACACAGGGAGGACATGTTGGCGTCCAACAGGGACAGGCGGGCGGCACTGGCGACTCTGCAGGAGGCCATCTCCATAGAGTCCCAGGGCCACAGGGAAGCCCTGAGGCAGGAGCTCCTTCACCTCAGGACGACTCTAGTTGAGCTTGAGGCTTCAACACACCAAAGGACAGAACAGCAGCTGGAGCGTCTCACCCGTACGCTCTCAGCTGAGATGCAGGCAACGAGGGCGGAGGTCCGGGCATCCCGTGAGTTGTTGCATGGGGACCTCCGCACACTCATCCTCCAGAACGAGACCTACCACACCCGCATGCTTGCAGCCATGGAGGAGCAGACTAGGGCCTTGCGTGGGCTGCCTCCCATAGTGCAACCACCTCCGGATGCAGCTGCACAGGGTGATAATAGCAACAGCAGTGATACTCCCACAATAGGGTAGCCGTGTGGGCCATGAGCCCATGGAGGTGTTTTTTTTTCCCAGGATCCACACAGGTGGGTTTTGGTGTGCACCCTGTCCTCGGACCTCCTGGGTGGCCTCCCCAACCCCCCCGGGCCCATCAATGGCCATTTTTTATTTTTTTTTATTTTTATTTTTATTTTTATTTTTCCCAATTTTTTTGGGACAATTTGTTGCCTTCCGTGGTTCCTGTGGGCATACGCTGCATTGTGGCTGGGCACATGCAGGCTTGTCATGTATTTGGTTCAGATGCTTGGGTTTGAGTCACACACACCCCTCCTGCTTCCCGTTTCCATGGGCTTGCAAAGGGTGTGCCCAAGTGACATTGACGTACATGGTGACATTGGACTCCCACTACATGTTTGGGGAGTCTAGTCAATACTGTGTATACATTCCTAGTGCATATTGCTGTTGTGTTGTACACTGCATGTTGCATTGATGTGTAACTCATCATCTGTGTCTACCTCCCAATTTGCAGGTCCCTTCCTCATGTCTACACAAGGCCCTCTAGTTTGGAGATGGGGTCCATGTTGGCAGCAGTGCACCTACAACTCTACATGGCGCCAACACTGCACAGTTGGAAGTGGTGGGAGTGCATGCATTTCCAGGTGGCGAGAGTACTAATTTATTACATTTGTGATGTCATGTTAATGGTAGTACCTGCTCAAGTGTGTTGTTGGTCCTGCATTACTGTGAGCATGTCAGGTGTTGCAAGTTTCAATTAGGTACACTGTACATTGTGACACTTGTGTCATGTTGTGGGGATTACTTTGTTTACCTGCAAATAGCATGACATGGCACGGTGTGTCGTGTGGCGGTGCTGGGGATGGGTTGGCTGACATGGCACTGTCCTCTTGTTGCATTTTGCAAGTGGGTGTTCATTTTAGCTACTTGAATGTGTTTCTTCACAAAACTGCATTGGTGGTGTCTGTGTGGGTAGGGATGCACACATTGTAACACTTCCAGGTGAACAATCTCAGGCTGATATGGTTTTCACGGTTGATTCTCCAGACATTCAGGATCAGTGTCAGGTTGAGTCATCATTGATTGTCAGATGGAATGTGCCAGGGCAGTGTGCACTCCACAGGGGTGTGATTTCTATGTGAAGTAATTAGCCACTAGCTGTGTACGGGCTGCCTCCCCCCGTGCCCTTTCCCCTCCCATGCGCAGCGGCTGTGCATGTGGTTGGGGATGTGGGGCCACCACCATGTCCACGGCCAGGCCCCGGCGTGTTGCAACGTTGTGCAGGACACATGCTGCCACTATGATCCTGCACACTACTGGGGGAGCGTACAACAGCTGCCCGCCAGAACGGTCAAGGGAGCGAAAGCGTGACTTTAGCACTCCGAATGTGCGCTCCACTATGCCCCGGGTTGTAATGTGGGCTGTGTTATATCTTACCTGGGGTGGCGTGGTGGGGTTCCGAATTGGCGTCATCATGTGGGGGCTGAGAGGGTAGGCACTGTCCCCTGTGGAGGTGGTGATTGGTATCATTGGTGGGGTTGTGACCTTGCTCAGTATCTGACATGCATGCATGTGCAGTGGCATTCATACTCACCGAGCAGCCATGTATCGCCATGCCGCCCAGCTTCTAGGTCCTGGCTTAGGGTGGACATTCGGTAAATGAAGCTGTCGTGGGTGGACCCAGGATAGTTGGCATATACTGAGGTGATGATTCCCTTGGCATTACATACTACCTGCACGTTGATGGAATGCCAGTGCTTGCGGTTCCTATAGATGTGCTCTGATGCCCTGGGTGGACGTAGAGCCACATGGGTGCAGTCGATGGCACCTAGCACTTTGGGGAATCGTGCCACACCGTAAAAATCCAGGGCGGCAGCATGCCTTTCTGCAGGTGTTCTGGGCAGGTATATGTGCCTGCGGACTGATGGGCGTGCAGTGATGATGTTCAAGACCTGGTGTAGGCAGCGTGACTGGGTGGCCTGTGATACCCCACCCACTATGGCACTTGTCCGCTGAAATGATCCAGTGGCTAAGAAGTGCAGTACATTGAGGACCTTCTCCAGGGGGCTGAGTGCTTGGGAGCACAGGGTGGGTGATGTGAGGTCATCCTCCCACTCACTCACCAGGTCCAGTATTATGTGTGGTGGAAACCTGTACCTCCCATACACCTGGTCATCAGGCATCCCGAAAAGGCTGGTTCTGGGTGTGAATATTCTGGCCCTGACTATCCTCCTCCTCCTCCTTTGGTAGCCCACGCCCACTGCTGCTAGGAACGGTATGTTCATCCTGGGTCTGAGCTTGTTATTTAGTTAGCGCGCAAATTTATGCGTTGTGCATGTTGTAGGCGAGCGTGTGACCCGCGCACCCCTGAAATCCAGTACCCAGTCCAATAGCGTGTGGAAATTCCCGCGCACTCCGGGATACAGGTGCGCTGACGTACTTGCGTGTGTAAGTGCCCGCGCACCCCTGAAATACACGTACATAGGCCAATCGTGTGTACGCGCACTTTTGTCCAATTACACGCGATGACACTCTGACGTGCAGTCTTTCCACGTGTGCTCCGTCATCACGTGCTGTGTGGGAAACACCCGTGCGGGTCACGTCACAGACGCGCTTACGCGCTGAGGGCCTTTGGTCCAATAGAATCGTGTATGCGTGCTGACGCGCTTACGCGCTAAGGGCCTTTCCTCGAATTTCACGCTGACGTGCAGGATTTTCACGTGCCAAATCACTCCGTATCAAGCTGGCCACGCGAAAACACACGGAAGACCACGCTCCTGCCCAGAAGGCCGAATTACTGCCCCCCAGTGCCCCGAGCAGCCTCCCACGTGCCATCTGCTGCTGCCTGCCTGCCTGCCTGCTTCCACCGTGCCCTGCCATTTGGTGCCTGCACATCAGCCATCTGCAGGGGTCCAGTTGCTGTGTCCACCCCTGCTGGAACTGAAGACTCCCGACTGGGATTACATCGCTCCACAGCCCAGCCCCAGGACCCAGTTGCCCACCCACACCTGCCTCTGGGGTTGCCATGTCGGGCACTTCCACATCTGGCACCAGTGGCAACCCCAGGCCAGAGGGGCACCAGCTTCACTGCCACCGAAGTTGGTGTCCTGGTGGAGCATGTCCTGGGGCAGTATGATGCCCTCTTTGTATCGTCCCGCGCCAGCAAGGAAGGACGGGAGAGGATCTGGGCCGACTGTGTGGTTGCCATCAACGCGGAGGGGGTGGCAACCCGCGACGTCCAGAAGATCAAGAAGCGCTGGGAGGACTTGAGGTCCAGGACCCTCGTGAAGGCCCGGCGCCTCGTGGAGGGGGGCCGGGGCCGCATGATTTCCATCCAGATGAGGGTCCTGGAACGCGTACGCCCAGCGCTCCACGCCCAGATCCTTGAGAGGGAGACCCGTCTGGAGTTGAGCGGTAAGTGTCCAAGCATTGCTGTGTGAGACAGGGCATGTTGCAGTGTGCTGGTTCTCTGATACTTGCCTGTATGTGTGACATAGGCCATGTATGCATGTATGTGTGCAGGGACATCATGGTAATGCATGTGCGACCAATGATGTGTGAACCACATGGTTGTTGCAGGTGTTTAAATGCCACATGGGGAGCCCTATGCAGATTTTAAACATGAGAGCATGCCAGTCTCTGTTCCTGGACATGGGTGGGGGTGAGGGATGGGTGCTGATGCCAGGTACATATATGGTAGCCATGTCTGTGTGCCTGACCTGCGTGTCTGTGACTTGTGCATGCCATGGATGCATGACACATGTGTGTGACAATGCACAGATTCACTGATGCAGCCTAGTTACCCTTGTATCTGCTGTGTTTGGGGTGTATGGGGCCAGATGGATGTGACTGAGGTGAAGTGTGTGCATGTGATAGGCATGACCCATGATGCATGTGAGTTCCATATCATTGTATGTTTCAAGAGTCCATTGGACATGTATGGAAATGTCCATGGCATGCACCATGCCTGTTACTGTGTGTGTTTTGCCTGGACTGACCCATGTGTTGTGGAGGGACATGATGGAAGTGTACTTTGACAGTAGTACTCATCTGCTATTGCTTCCTGTCTAGGGGACCATTGTACAGTACCCTGATGCTTGTGTTCTTTGTCTCCCTCTACGCAGCGGCTAGTGAAGAAGAGGGCGGAGACGGCGCTGTGGAGCAAGGCGGCGGGGATGTCCCCACGGCTGCAGCGGAAGGGGTGGGTGAGCCCCCACAGGGGCCTGCTACGGTGGAAGACGGTGAGGAGCCATCCAGGTTGGTGGTTTTCACAGAGGAGGAGGAGGCCGCCACAGGGGCACACATGGGGCCTGTTGGGGGCATCCCTGCTGGTGCAAATGGTGCAGTCCAGGGCCAGGGGCAGGATGCAGCACAGGTCACCGTGGAGGGGCCTGTGCATGTCGCTGTCCCTGACCCTGTGAGTGCACCACCATGCACCAGCAGGGTTGCCCCGTCCCAGGCCCGTCCCCAGGTATAGGGGATGTCCATGTCACCTGACTCCCCTCCACCTGCGGACGAGGGGACCCGTGTCCGTATGGAGAAGGTCCTGATTGGGGTTGCGATGCACGCAGGTGCAATTCGTGATGACGTGCGTGCTTCCCGGGAGGAGCACGCACATCATCACGAAGAGCACCGTGCCGACGTGGCCCAATTGGGATCTTCCATGTTCGGGGGTTTCCTGCATGTGTCGGCCAATCTGGCGGCCCTCTCCTCCTCTGTGGAGGCTATACGCCAGTCGTTCTCCTTGCCGTCTTCCGGCCCAGATGCCACCAGGGCCCCCTGTGGACCTGCCCTGACCTATGCAGCCAGCTCGGTGGGGATCCCATCCCTGCCACAGTCGGGAGTTGGAGGTCAAGCAGGGGTGGACACCACAGCAACTGTACCCCAGCAGATGGAGGATGTGCCGGCATCATCAGGCAGGGCACGTGCACGACGGCGTCGGTGGATTCCATCAGCCTGGATGCTGTCGTGCTGGCAGAGGCAGTTGCGTCGGAGGCAGCAGCAGAGTCAATGTGGGAGGCATCATGGCTCGGGGCCATCAACATCGGAGGGGCAGGCATCGGCCGGAGGGCAGGAGGACCCAGGACAGGAAGTGTCTTCCGTGTGGCTGCGGTTGGGCCAGCAGATTGGTGCGGAGCGGCAGCGGGCGGAAGAGGAGCGGCTTACGATGGTCAGGGCGGAGAACTCCATGCGGAGGGCCCTGAGGCGGGCCGAGTGCCTCGAGGCAATCCGCAGGGGGTTGGAGGAGCAGATGGCGTCGTCCCTGCGGACCCTCAGGGCCATGGAACAGGACCGCCTCCGGGACATAGACGAGGAGTTTGATGATGCCCTGGCCCGCAACACTACGGAGTGAGCCGCTGGACTTGCCCGCCGCCTTTGTATATAGTTCTTTAGTTTTAGGTTTCATTTGTTTATTCTTATGATTTGGAGTCGACGGACACAGCTCCACTTTTTGTATATAGTTGCATTTTTGTTAGGGTTTTTTGTAGGTTTCCTTTGTTCAGTTGGGCTCATGGACCCTTGGATATTTTGTACATAGTTCTTCATTGGATTGTTTTATTTTTTAATTTTTTATTTCTTCTCCATGGAGCAATGGTGTTTAGATTTATTATTTTTTTGTCGGATTGATTTCATTTTTTTTTGATTTGGTGTTTTTAATTTTTTGGGACGGACATGCACCTTTTCTTTTTTTCATTGGCATTGTAGTTTGTTTCATTTCATTTGCATTCTTATTTTTTAATACAATTTTGTTTTCATACTTCACTGTGTGGTATCATCTCATTGGTTTCATGCATGTCATGTTGGGTGTTTTCCAATTCATTTGCAACCATTGTGTGTGACAGACATGGGTTCATTTGCTTTATGTACGTTGGGGGTGTAACATGTGATTTCCATTTCCATGTGGGTGAATGGGTTACTTGGTAGGGCCTTTTGGCTGTGGAGGCTGACCATTACGCACATGGTTGGTGATTGTGAGGACCTGGGTGCAGGGAGACATGGATGGGGGCCTGGTGGAGGGTTCCCCTGGATGCTGGGGGGTGGGGGTGATACGGGACATGAGTGGGGGCCTGGTGGAGGGTGCCCCTGGATGCTGGGGGGTGGGGGTGATAGGGGACATGGGTGGGGGCCTAGTGGAGGCTGCCCCTGCATTGCTGGGGGGTGGGGGTGGTGGGAGACATGAGTGGGGGCCTGTTGGAGGGTGCCCCTGGATGTTGGGGGGTGGGGGTGATAGGGGACATGAGTGGGGGCCTGGTGGAGGGTGCCCCTGGATGCTGGGGGGTGGGGGTGATAGGGGACATGAGTGGGGGCCTGGTGGAGGGTGCCCCTGGATGCTGGGGGTGGGGGTGGTGGGAGACATGAGTGGGGGCCTGGTGGAGGGTGCCCCTGGATGCTGGGGGGTGGGGTGGTGGGAGACATGAGTGGGGGCCTGGTGGAGGCTGCCCCTGCACTGCTGGGGGGTGGGGGTGGTGGGAGACATGAGTGGGGGCCTGTTGGAGGGTGCCCCTGGATGTTGGGGGGTGGGGGTGATAGGGGACATGAGTGGGGGCCTGGTGGAGGCTGCCCCTGCACTGCTGGGGGGAGGGGGTGGTGGGAGACATGGGTGGGGGCCTGGTGGAGGCTGCCCCTGGATGCTGGGGGGTGGTGGGAGACATGAGTCGGGGCCTGGTGGAGGGTGCCCCTGGATGCTGGGGGGTGGTGGTGATAGGGGACATGGGTGGGGGCCTAGTGGAGGCTGCCCCTGCACTGCTGGGGGGTGGGGGTGGTGGGAGACATGGGTGGGGGCCTGGTGGAGGCTGCCCCTGGATGCTGGGGGGTGGGGGTGGTGGGAGACATGAGTGGGGGCCTGGTGGAGGGTGCCCCTGGATGCTGGGGGGTGGGGTGGTGGGAGACATGAGTGGGGGCCTGGTGGAGGCTGCCCCTGCACTGCTGGGGGGTGGGGGTGGTGGGAGACATGAGTGGGGGCCTGGTGGAGGCTGCCCCTGGTGGCTGGGGGGTGGGGGTGGTGCTAGACATGAGTGGGGGCCTGGTGGAGGGTGCCCCTGGATGCTGGGGGGTGGGGGTGATAGGGGACATGAGTGGGGGCCTGGTGGAGGCTGCCCCTGGTGGCTGGGGGGTGGGGGTGGTGGTAGACATGAGTGGGGGCCTGGTGGAGGCTGCCCCTGCACTGCTGGGGGGTGGGGTGGTGGGAGACATGAGTGGGGGCCTGGTGGAGGCTGCCCCTGGATGCTGGGGGTGGGGGTGGTGGGAGACATGGGTGGGGGCCTGGTGGAGGGTGCCCCTGCACTGCTGGGGGGTGGGGGTGGTGGGAGACATGGATGGGGGCCTGGTGGAGGGTGCCACTGGATGCTGGGGGGTGGGGGTGGGGGTAGACATGAGTGGGGGCCTGGTGGAGGCTGCCCCTGCATTGCTGGGGGGTGGGGGTGGTGGGAGACATGAGTGGGGGCCTGGTGGAGGCTGCCTCTGGTGGCTGGGGGTGGGGGTGGTGGTAGACATGAGTGGGGGCCTGGTGGAGGGTGCCCCTGGATGCTGGGGGGTGGGGGTGATAGGGGACATGAGTGGGGGCCTGGTGGAGGGTGCCCCTGGATGCTGGGGGGTGGGGGTGATAGGGGACATGGGTGGGGGCCTGGTGGAGGCTACCCCTGCACTGCTGGGGGGTGGGGGTGGTGGGAGACATGAGTGGGGGCCTGGTGGAGGGTGCCCCTGGATGCTGGGGGGTGGGTGTGATAGGGGACATGAGTGGGGGCCTGGTGGAGGGTGCCCCTGGATGCTGGGGGGTGGTGGTGATAGGGGACATGGGTGGGGGCCTGGTGGAGGCTGCCCCTGGTGGCTGGGGGGTGGGGGTGGTGGTAGACATGAGTGGGGGCCTGGTGGAGGGTGCCCCTGCACTGCTGGGGGGTGGGGGTGGTGGGAGACATGGGTGGGGGCCTGGTGGAGGGTGCCCCTGGTGGCTGGGGGGTGGGGGTGGTGGGAGACATGGATGGGGGCCTGGTGGAGGGTGCCCCTGGTGGCTGGGGGGTGGGGGTGATAGGGGACATGAGTGGGGGCCTGATGGAGGCTGCCCCTGGTGGCTGGGGGGTAGGGGTGGTGGTAGACATGAGTGGGGGCCTGGTGGAGGGTGCCCCTGGATGCTGGGGGGTGGAGGTGATAGGGGACATGAGTGGGGGCCTGGTGGAGGCTGCCCCTGCACTGCTGGGGGGTGGGGGTGGTGGGAGACATGGATGGGGGCCTGGTGGAGGGTGCCCCTGGTGGCTGGGGGGTGGGGGTGATAGGGGACATGAGTGGGGGCCTGGTGGAGGCTGCCCCTGGTGGCTGGGGGGTGGGGGTGGTGGTAGACATGAGTGGGGGCCTGGTGGAGGGTGCCCCTGGATGCTGGGGGGTGGGAGTGATAGGGAACATGAGTGGGGGCCTGGTGGAGGGTGCCCCTGGATGCTGGGGGGTGGGGGTGATAGGGGACATGAGTGGGGGCCTGGTGGAGGCTGCCCCTGGTGGCTGGGTGGTGGGGGTGGTGGTAGACATGAGTGGGGGCCTGGTGGAGGGTGCCCCTGGATGCTGGGGGGTGGGGGTGATAGGGGACATGAGTGGGGGCCTGGTGGAGGGTGCCCCTGGTGGCTGGGGGGTGGGGGTGGTGGGAGACATGAGTGGGGGCCTGGTGGAGGCTGCCCCTGGTGGCTGGGGGGTGGGGGTGATAGGGGACATGGGTGGGGGCCTGGTGGAGGCTGCCCCTGCACTGCTGGGGGGTGGGGGTGGTGGGAGACATGGGTGGGGGCCTGGTGGAGGGTGCCCCTGCACTGCTGGGGGGTGGGGGTGGTGGGAGACATGGGTGGGGGCCTGGTGGAGGCTGCCCCTGGATGCTGGGGGGTGGGGGTGGGGGTAGACATGAGTGGGGGCCTGGTGGAGGGTGCCCCTGGTGGCGGGGGGGTGGGGGTGGTGGGAGACATGAGTGGGGGCCTGGTGGAGGCTGCCCCTGGATGCTGGGGGTTGGGGTGGTGGTAGACATGAGTGGGGGCCTGGTGGAGGCTGCCCCTGCACTGCTGGGGGGTGGGGGTGGTGGGAGACATGAGTGGGGGCCTGGTGGAGGCTGCCCCTGGATGCTGGGGGGTGGGGGTGGTGGGAGACATGGGTGGGGGCCTGGTGGAGGGTGCCCCTGGATGCTGGGGGGTGGGGTGATAGGGGACATGGGTGGGGGCCTGGTGGAGGCTGCCCCTGCACTGCTGGGGGGTGGGGGTGGTGGGAGACATGAGTGGGGGCCTGGTGGAGGCTGCCCCTCGTGGCTGGGGGGTGGGGGTGATAGGGGACATGGGTGGGGGCCTGGTGGAGGCTGCCCCTGCACTGCTGGGGGGTGGGGGTGGTGGGAGACATGGGTGGGGGCCTGGTGGAGGGTGCCCCTGCACTGCTGGGGGGTGGGGGTGATAGGGGACATGGGTGGGGGCCTGGTGGAGGCTGCCCCTGCACTGCTGGGGGGTGGGGGTGGTGGGAGACATGAGTGGGGGCCTGGTGGAGGCTGCCCCTGGTGGCTGGGGGGTGGGGGTGATAGGGGACATGGGTGGGGGCCTGGTGGAGGCTGCCCCTGCACTGCTGGGGGGTGGGGGTGGTGGGAGACATGGGTGGGGGCCTGGTGGAGGCTGCCCCTGCACTGCTGGGGGGTGGGGGTGGTGGGAGACATGGATGGGGGCCTGGTGGAGGGTGCCCCTGGATGCTGGGGGGTGGGGGTGATAGGGGACATGGGTAGGGGCCTGGTGGAGGGTGCCCCTGGATGCTGGGGGGTGGGGGTGATAGGGGACATGAGTGGAGGCCTGGTGGAGGGTGCCCCTGGATGCTGGGGGGTGGGGGTGGTGGGAGACATGAGTGGGGGCCTGGTGGAGGGTGCCCCTGCACTGCTGGGTGGTGGGGGTGGTGGTAGACATGAGTGGGGGCCTGGTGGAGGCTGCCCCTGCACTGCTGGGGGGTGGGGGTGGTGGGAGACATGAGTGGGGGCCTGGTGGAGGGTGCCCCTGCACTGCTGGGTGGTGGGGGTGGTGGTAGACATGAGTGGGGGCCTGGTGGAGGCTGCCCCTGCACTGCTGGGGGGTGGGGGTGGTGGGAGACATGAGTGGGGGCCTGGTGGAGGCTGCCCCTGCACTGCTGGGCGGTGGATGTGGTGGGAGACATGAGTGGGGGCCTGGTGGAGGGTGCCCCTGCACTGCTGGGTGGTGGGGGTGGTGGGAGACATGGATGGGGGCCTGGTGGAGGGTGCCCCTGGATGCTGGGGGGTGGGGGTGGTGGTAGACATGAGTGGGGGCCTGGTGGAGGCTGCCCCTGCACTGCTGGGGGGTGGGGGTGGTGGGAGACATGGGTGGGGGCCTGGTGGAGGGTGCCCCTGGATGCTCGGGGGTGGGGGGTGATAGGGGACATGGGTGGGGGCCTGGTGGAGGCTGCCCCTGCACTGCTGGGGGGTGGGGGTGGTGGGAGACATGAGTGGGGGCCTGGTGGAGGCTGCCCCTGGTGGCTGGGGGGTGGGGTGATAGGGGACATGGGTGGGGGCCTGGTGGAGGCTGCCCCTGCACTGCTGGGGGGTGGGGGTGGTGGGAGACATGAGTGGGGGCCTGGTGGAGGGTGCCCCTGCACTGCTGGGGGGTGGGGGTGGTGGGAGACATGGATGGGGGCCTGGTGGAGGGTGCCCCTGGATGCTGGGGGGGTGGGGGTGATAGGGGACATGGGTGGGGGCCTGGTGGAGGGTGCCCCTGGATGCTGGGGGGTGGGGGTGATAGGGGACATGAGTGGGGGCCTGGTGGAGGGTGCCCCTGGATGCTGGGGGCTGGGGGTGGTGGGAGACATGAGTGGGGGCCTGGTGGAGGGTGCCCCTGCACTGCTGGGGGGTGGTGGTAGACATGAGTGGGGGCCTGGTGGAGGCAGCCGCTGCACTGCTGGGGGGTGGGGGTGGTGGGAGACATGAGTGGGGGCCTGGTGGAGGGTGCCCCTGCACTGCTGGGGGGTGGGGGTGGTGGTAGACATGAGTGGGGGCCTGGTGGAGGCTGCCCCTGCACTGCTGGGGGGTGGGGGTGGTGGGAGACATGAGTGGGGGCCTGGTGGAGGGTGCCCCTGCACTGCTGGGGGTTGGGGGTGGTGGTAGACATGAGTGGGGGCATGGTAGAGGCTGCCCCTGCACTGCTGGGGGCTGGGGGTGGTGGGAGACATGAGTGGGGGCCTGGTGGAGGCTGCCCCTGGATGCTGGGGGGTGGGGGTGGTGGTTGACATGAGTGGGGGCCTGGTGGAGAGTGCCCCTGCACTGCTGGGGGGTGGGGGTGGTGGGAGACATGGGTGGGGGCCTGGTGGAGGCTGCCCCTGGTGGCTGGGGGGTGGGGGTGATAGGGGACATGAGTGGGGGCCTGATGGAGGCTGCCCCTGGTGGCTGGGGGGTAGGGGTGGTGGTAGACATGAGTGGGGGCCTGGTGGAGGGTGCCCCTGGATGCTGGGGGGTGGAGGTGATAGGGGACATGAGTGGGGGCCTGGTGGAGGCTGCCCCTGCACTGCTGGGGGGTGGGGGTGGTGGGAGACATGGATGGGGGCCTGGTGGAGGGTGCCCCTGGTGGCTGGGGGGTGGGGGTGATAGGGGACATGAGTGGGGGCCTGGTGGAGGCTGCCCCTGGTGGCTGGGGGGTGGGGGTGGTGGTAGACATGAGTGGGGGCCTGGTGGAGGGTGCCCCTGGATGCTGGGGGGTGGGAGTGATAGGGAACATGAGTGGGGGCCTGGTGGAGGGTGCCCCTGGATGCTGGGGGGTGGGGGTGATAGGGGACATGAGTGGGGGCCTGGTGGAGGCTGCCCCTGGTGGCTGGGTGGTGGGGGTGGTGGTAGACATGAGTGGGGGCCTGGTGGAGGGTGCCCCTGGATGCTGGGGGGTGGGGGTGATAGGGGACATGAGTGGGGGCCTGGTGGAGGGTGCCCCTGGTGGCTGGGGGGTGGGGGTGGTGGGAGACATGAGTGGGGGCCTGGTGGAGGCTGCCCCTGGTGGCTGGGGGGTGGGGGTGATAGGGGACATGGGTGGGGGCCTGGTGGAGGCTGCCCCTGCACTGCTGGGGGGTGGGGGTGGTGGGAGACATGGGTGGGGGCCTGGTGGAGGGTGCCCCTGCACTGCTGGGGGGTGGGGGTGGTGGGAGACATGGGTGGGGGCCTGGTGGAGGCTGCCCCTGGATGCTGGGGGGTGGGGGTGGGGGTAGACATGAGTGGGGGCCTGGTGGAGGGTGCCCCTGGTGGCGGGGGGGTGGGGGTGGTGGGAGACATGAGTGGGGGCCTGGTGGAGGCTGCCCCTGGATGCTGGGGGTTGGGGTGGTGGTAGACATGAGTGGGGGCCTGGTGGAGGCTGCCCCTGCACTGCTGGGGGGTGGGGGTGGTGGGAGACATGAGTGGGGGCCTGGTGGAGGCTGCCCCTGGATGCTGGGGGGTGGGGGTGGTGGGAGACATGGGTGGGGGCCTGGTGGAGGGTGCCCCTGGATGCTGGGGGGTGGGGTGATAGGGGACATGGGTGGGGGCCTGGTGGAGGCTGCCCCTGCACTGCTGGGGGGTGGGGGTGGTGGGAGACATGAGTGGGGGCCTGGTGGAGGCTGCCCCTCGTGGCTGGGGGGTGGGGGTGATAGGGGACATGGGTGGGGGCCTGGTGGAGGCTGCCCCTGCACTGCTGGGGGGTGGGGGTGGTGGGAGACATGGGTGGGGGCCTGGTGGAGGGTGCCCCTGCACTGCTGGGGGGTGGGGGTGATAGGGGACATGGGTGGGGGCCTGGTGGAGGCTGCCCCTGCACTGCTGGGGGGTGGGGGTGGTGGGAGACATGAGTGGGGGCCTGGTGGAGGCTGCCCCTGGTGGCTGGGGGGTGGGGGTGATAGGGGACATGGGTGGGGGCCTGGTGGAGGCTGCCCCTGCACTGCTGGGGGGTGGGGGTGGTGGGAGACATGGGTGGGGGCCTGGTGGAGGCTGCCCCTGCACTGCTGGGGGGTGGGGGTGGTGGGAGACATGGATGGGGGCCTGGTGGAGGGTGCCCCTGGATGCTGGGGGGTGGGGGTGATAGGGGACATGGGTAGGGGCCTGGTGGAGGGTGCCCCTGGATGCTGGGGGGTGGGGGTGATAGGGGACATGAGTGGAGGCCTGGTGGAGGGTGCCCCTGGATGCTGGGGGGTGGGGGTGGTGGGAGACATGAGTGGGGGCCTGGTGGAGGGTGCCCCTGCACTGCTGGGTGGTGGGGGTGGTGGTAGACATGAGTGGGGGCCTGGTGGAGGCTGCCCCTGCACTGCTGGGGGGTGGGGGTGGTGGGAGACATGAGTGGGGGCCTGGTGGAGGGTGCCCCTGCACTGCTGGGTGGTGGGGGTGGTGGTAGACATGAGTGGGGGCCTGGTGGAGGCTGCCCCTGCACTGCTGGGGGGTGGGGGTGGTGGGAGACATGAGTGGGGGCCTGGTGGAGGCTGCCCCTGCACTGCTGGGCGGTGGATGTGGTGGGAGACATGAGTGGGGGCCTGGTGGAGGGTGCCCCTGCACTGCTGGGTGGTGGGGGTGGTGGGAGACATGGATGGGGGCCTGGTGGAGGGTGCCCCTGGATGCTGGGGGGTGGGGGTGGTGGTAGACATGAGTGGGGGCCTGGTGGAGGCTGCCCCTGCACTGCTGGGGGGTGGGGGTGGTGGGAGACATGGGTGGGGGCCTGGTGGAGGGTGCCCCTGGATGCTCGGGGGTGGGGGGTGATAGGGGACATGGGTGGGGGCCTGGTGGAGGCTGCCCCTGCACTGCTGGGGGGTGGGGGTGGTGGGAGACATGAGTGGGGGCCTGGTGGAGGCTGCCCCTGGTGGCTGGGGGGTGGGGTGATAGGGGACATGGGTGGGGGCCTGGTGGAGGCTGCCCCTGCACTGCTGGGGGGTGGGGGTGGTGGGAGACATGAGTGGGGGCCTGGTGGAGGGTGCCCCTGCACTGCTGGGGGGTGGGGGTGGTGGGAGACATGGATGGGGGCCTGGTGGAGGGTGCCCCTGGATGCTGGGGGGGTGGGGGTGATAGGGGACATGGGTGGGGGCCTGGTGGAGGGTGCCCCTGGATGCTGGGGGGTGGGGGTGATAGGGGACATGAGTGGGGGCCTGGTGGAGGGTGCCCCTGGATGCTGGGGGCTGGGGGTGGTGGGAGACATGAGTGGGGGCCTGGTGGAGGGTGCCCCTGCACTGCTGGGGGGTGGTGGTAGACATGAGTGGGGGCCTGGTGGAGGCAGCCGCTGCACTGCTGGGGGGTGGGGGTGGTGGGAGACATGAGTGGGGGCCTGGTGGAGGGTGCCCCTGCACTGCTGGGGGGTGGGGGTGGTGGTAGACATGAGTGGGGGCCTGGTGGAGGCTGCCCCTGCACTGCTGGGGGGTGGGGGTGGTGGGAGACATGAGTGGGGGCCTGGTGGAGGGTGCCCCTGCACTGCTGGGGGTTGGGGGTGGTGGTAGACATGAGTGGGGGCATGGTGGAGGCTGCCCCTGCACTGCTGGGGGCTGGGGGTGGTGGGAGACATGAGTGGGGGCCTGGTGGAGGCTGCCCCTGGATGCTGGGGGGTGGGGGTGGTGGTTGACATGAGTGGGGGCCTGGTGGAGAGTGCCCCTGCACTGCTGGGGGGTGGGGGTGGTGGGAGACATGGGTGGGGGCCTGGTGGAGGCTGCCCCTGGATGCTGGGGGGTGGGGGTGGTGGGAGACATGAGTGGGGGCCTGGTGGAGGGTGCCCCTGCACTTCTGGGGGGTGAGGGTGGTGGGAGACATGGATGGGGGCCTGGTGGAGGGTTCCCCTGGATGCTGGGGGGTGGGGGTGATAGGGGACATGGGTGGGGGCCTGGTGGAGGGTGCCCCTGGTGGCTGGGGGGTGGGGGTGGTGGGAGACATGAGTGGGGGCCTGGTGGAGGCTGCCCCTGGTGGCTGGGGGGTGGGGGTGGTGGGAGACATGAGTGGGGGCCTGGTGGATGGTGCCACTGCACTGCTGGGGGGTGGGGGTGGTAGTAGACATGAGTGGGGGCCTGGTGGAGGGTGCCCCTTGTGGCGGGGGGGTGGGGGTGGTGGGAGACATGAGTGGGGGCCTGGTGGAGGGTGCCCCTGGATGCTGGGGGGGTGGGGGTGATAGGGCACATGGGTGGGGGCCTGGTGGAGGCTGCCCCTGGTGGCTGGGGGTTGGGGGTGATAGGGGACATGAGTGGGGGCCTGGTGGAGGGTGCCCCTGGATGCTGGGGGGTGGGGGTGGTGGGCGACATGAGTGGGGGCCTGTTGGAGGGTGCCCCTGCACTGCTGGGGGGTGGAGGTGGAGGTAGACATGAGTGGGGGCCTGGTGGAGGCTGCCCCTGCACTGCTGGGGGGTGGGGGTGGTGGTAGACATGAGTGGGGGCCTGGTGGAGGGTGCCCCTGGATGCTGGGGGGTGGGGGTGATAGGGGACATGAGTGGGGGCCTGGTGAAGGGTGCCCCTGGATGCTGGGGGGTGGTGGTGATAGGGGACATGGGTGGGGGCCTAGTGGAGGCTGCCCCTGCACTGCTGGGGGGTGGGGGTGATAGGGGACATGAGTGGGGGCCTGGTGGGGGCTGCCCCTGGTGGCTGGGGGGTGGAGGTGGTGGTAGACATGAGTGGGGGCCTGGTGGAGGGTACCCCCGGATGCTGGGGGGTGGGGGTGATATGGGACATGAGTGGGGGCCTGGTGGAGGGTGCCCCTGGATGCTGGGGGGTGGGGGTGATAGGGGACATGGGTGGGGGCCTAGTGGAGGCTGCCCCTGGATGCTGGGGGGTGGGGTTGAGAGGGGACATGAGTGGGGGCCTGGTGGAGGCTGCCCCTGGATGCTGGGGGGTGGGGGCGGTGGTAGACATGAGTGGGGGCCTGGTGGAGGCTGCCCCTGCACTGCTGGGGCATGGGGGTGGTGGGAGACATGGGTGGGGGCCTGGTGGAGGGTGCCCCTGGTGGCGGGGGGGTGGGGGTGATAGGGGACATGAGTGGGGGCCTGGTGGAGGCTGCCCCTGCACTGCTGGGGGGTGGGGGTGGTGGGAGACATGGATGGGGGCCTGGTGGAGGGTGCCCCTGGTGGCTGGGGGGTGGGGGTGATAGGGGACATGGGTGGGGGCCTGGTGGAGGCTGCCCCTGCACTGCTGGGGGGTGGGGGTGGTGGGAGACATGGGTGGGGGCCTGGTGGAGGGTGCCCCTGCACTGCTGGGGGGTGGGGGTGGTGGTAGACATGGGTGGGGGCCTCGTGGAGGCTGCCCCTGGATGCTGGGGGGTGGGGGTGGTGGGAGACATGGGTGGGGGCCTGGTGGAGGGTGCCCCTGCACTGCTGGGGCATGGGGGTGGTGGTAGACATGGGTGGGGGCCTGGTGGAGGCTGCCCCTGGATGCTGGGGGGTGGGGGTGGTGGGAGACATGTGTGGGGGCCTGGTGGAGGCTGCCCCTGCACTGCTGGGGGGTGGGGGTGGTGGGAGACATGAGTGGGGGCCTGGTGGAGGGTGCCCCTGGATGCTGGGGGGGTGGGGGTGATAGGGCACATGGGTGGGGGCCTGGTGGAGGCTGCCCCTGGTGGCTGGGGGTTGGGGGTGATAGGGGACATGAGTGGGGGCCTGGTGGAGGGTGCCCCTGGATGCTGGGGGGTGGGGGTGGTGGGCGACATGAGTGGGGGCCTGGTGGAGGGTGCCCCTGCACTGCTGGGGGGTGGAGGTGGAGGTAGACATGAGTGGGGGCCTGGTGGAGGCTGCCCCTGCACTGCTGGGGGGTGGGGGTGGTGGTAGACATGAGTGGGGGCCTGGTGGAGGGTGCCCCTGGATGCTGGGGGGTGGGGGTGATAGGGGACATGAGTGGGGGCCTGGTGAAGGGTGCCCCTGGATGCTGGGGGGTGGTGGTGATAGGGGACATGGGTGGGGGCCTAGTGGAGGCTGCCCCTGCACTGCTGGGGGGTGGGGGTGGTGGGAGACATGAGTGGGGGCCTGGTGGAGGCTGCCCCTGGTGGCTGGGGGGTGGGGGTGGTGTTAGACATGAGTGGGGGCCTGGTGGAGGGTGCCCCTGGATGCTGGGGGGTGGGGGTGATAGGGGACATGAGTGGGGGCCTGGTGGGGGCTGCCCCTGGTGGCTGGGGGGTGGAGGTGGTGGTAGACATGAGTGGGGGCCTGGTGGAGGGTACCCCCGGATGCTGGGGGGTGGGGGTGATATGGGACATGAGTGGGGGCCTGGTGGAGGGTGCCCCTGGATGCTGGGGGGTGGGGGTGATAGGGGACATGGGTGGGGGCCTAGTGGAGGCTGCCCCTGGATGCTGGGGGGTGGGGTTGAGAGGGGACATGAGTGGGGGCCTGGTGGAGGCTGCCCCTGGATGCTGGGGGGTGGGGGCGGTGGTAGACATGAGTGGGGGCCTGGTGGAGGCTGCCCCTGCACTGCTGGGGCATGGGGGTGGTGGGAGACATGGGTGGGGGCCTGGTGGAGGGTGCCCCTGGTGGCGGGGGGGTGGGGGTTATAGGGGACATGAGTGGGGGCCTGGTGGAGGCTGCCCCTGCACTGCTGGGGGGTGGGGGTGGTGGGAGACATGGATGGGGGCCTGGTGGAGGGTGCCCCTGGTGGCTGGGGGGTGGGGGTGATAGGGGACATGGGTGGGGGCCTGGTGGAGGCTGCCCCTGCACTGCTGGGGGGTGGGGGTGGTGGGAGACATGGGTGGGGGCCTGGTGGAGGGTGCCCCTGCACTGCTGGGGGGTGGGGGTGGTGGTAGACATGGGTGGGGGCCTCGTGGAGGCTGCCCCTGGATGCTGGGGGGTGGGGGTGGTGGGAGACATGGGTGGGGGCCTGGTGGAGGGTGCCCCTGCACTGCTGGGGCATGGGGGTGGTGGTAGACATGGGTGGGGGCCTGGTGGAGGCTGCCCCTGGATGCTGGGGGGTGGGGGTGGTGGGAGACATGTGTGGGGGCCTGGTGGAGGCTGCCCCTGCACTGCTGGGGGGTGGGGGTGGTGGGAGACATGAGTGGGGGCCTGGTGGAGGCTGCCCCTGGTGGCTGGGGGGTGGGGGTGATAGGGGACATGGGTGGGGGCCTGGTGGAGGCTGCCCCTGCACTGCTGGGGGGTGGGGGGGGTGGGAGACATGGGTGGGGGCCTGGTGGAGGGTGCCCCTGCACTGCTGGGGGGTGGGGGTGGTGGGAGACATGGGTGGGGGCCTGGTGGAGGCTGCCCCTGGTGGCTGGGGGGTGGGGGTGCTGGGTGACATGAGCAGGTGTGCAGGGTAGTCCCCTGTGGTGTGTGCTGCCTGCAGGGGCCGTGGAGGGTGTACAGGGAATACCTGGGAGCACACAGCCAAATCGCGTGTGGAACTTCCCGCGCACCCCTGAAATACACGTGCCCAGCCAAATCGCGTGTGGAACTTCCCGCGCACCCCTGAAATCCACGTACCCGGCCAAATCGCGTGTGGAACTTCCCGTGCACCCCTGAAATCCACGTACCCTGACAAATCGCATGTGGAACTTCCCGCGCACCCCTGAAATCCACGTACCCTGACAAATCGCGTGTGGAACTTCCCGCGCACCCCTGAAATCCACGTACCCGGCCAAATCGCGTGTGGAACTTCCCGCGCACCCCTGAAATCCACGTACACGGCCAAATCGCGTGTGGAACTTCCCACGCACCCCTGAAATCCACGTACCCTGACAAATCGCGTGTGGAACTTCCCACGCACCCCTGAAATCCACGTACCCGGCCAAATCTCGTGTGGAACTTCCCGCGCACCCCTGAAATCCACGTACCCGGCCAAATCGCGTGTGGAACTTCCTGCGCACCCCTGAAATCCACGTACAGTGCCAAATCGCGTGTGGAACTTCCCACGCACCCCTGAAATCCACGTACCCTGACAAATCGCGTGTGGAACTTCCCGCGCACCCCTGAAATCCACGTACCCGGCCAAATCTCGTGTGGAACTTCCCGCGCACCACTGAAATCCACGTACCCGGCCAAATCGCGTGTGGAACTTCCCGCGCACCCCTGAAATCCACGTACACGGCCAAATCGCGTGTGGAACTTCCCGCGCACCCCTGAAATCCACGTACCCTGACAAATCGCGTGTGGAACTTCCCGCGCACCCCTGAAATCCACGTACCCGGCCAAATCGCGTGAGGAACTTCCCGCGCACCCCTGAAATCCACGTACCCTGACAAATCGCGTGTGAGACTTCCCACGCACCCCGGTGTACACGCACACGTATTTTTTTTCAGCGGGTGTCCGTGTTTGTGGGTACCCCTTTGCACGTCATCTGTCCTGGAGGGCCACAGTATGGGCCATTCATCATGGCTGTATATAGGTGCTATTTGTTGGCGCACCTTTTGGAGCACATTTCTTACAGGCGCAGAGACGCTACCGCCTGCTTTCTTGTGGCGGTCGTGTTTGTGCTTGTGCGCTGGTTTGAGCGTGCGCTTTTTTGCCCTATTCTATTCCATGAATACGTGTTGTAGGCGAGCGTGTGGGCGTTCCGCGCACTTGTACCCTGTACTTCCCCCGTGACGCCCACATTTTGGCACGTTGTTCCCCATTCCGAGTGTTACGCCCTGTGTTCCGCCTACTTTTGTTGCGTGCGCCGTGCTATGTGCGATTTTCGCTGTGGCCTGTGCGATTTTCGCTGTGACCTGGCGCACGCAGTTAGATGGCCTGTGCGCCAACGTGCGCCGCGCACTTTTTTATCGCACATCCGATGGTTTTCTCGCGCACGTCCTTCCATGAATCGATGTGCGCTGCTTTTCGTGCGATTTTCGCACTTGCACTGCGATTTTCGCTATTCCACTGCGATTCGCACGTTTTTGGCCACTTGCGCCGCGCTAATTATTCCATGAATCGGCCTGACAGTCTTTAAAGAAGGCATGAGCTATGTTACACTATCACACTTACGTACACTTGACAGTCTATTTCTAATCAACTTTGATGCAAGTAAAGTGAATGCTGATATTCCTTGCATTTTAGAATACAATAGACTGCCTTCACTGTACACCCCCATCTGAAACAATATCCTGTTCCAGAAAAAGTAAAACATTGTAAAAGAAAACTAATTCAATCAGAAATGCAACAGAATCTGACAGCAAGTCCTTCAAAGAAAACAAAAGAAGGTAAAGGTTCATCAATAACCACACGCAAAGAGGAACCTATTAGGGAACGTAAACCAGATATTTTTTCAAAGAAGGAAAAGAAACTCCGAAAAAAGCACTCAGATACGGAACTAGCTTGTCCATTCAAATTTTCAAATAAAACTGGTGTAAATTGCAATGCAAATGTAGCAATGAATATTCTATTTCAATTGCCACCAATTGTTAACAATATTTACTTACACAGTACAGAACAATTGTGTTTGCAAATGTTAGTCCTTCATAGAAATGCAACAAACAATCCTGACAACACATATAGTGTTCACAGAATAAGACAAGAATTGGACTACTGTGCAGGAATGGTGAGCTTCCCTATAAACACACAAGAAGATCCACAAGAATTTATAATGTACTTACTACAAGTACTGGAAACATACATGCAGTCTCTGTAGCAATGTCATACAGGAACCAATGCCAAATAAGCGATTTGTGTATGTATCCATACCTAATTGTGAATCCATTCCATTTCAGCAACTTGTACAGAATGCAAACCATGGCAGATTATGTACTATGTGCAATTCAGACAATCGCTCCACATTACTGATACAAACTCATACTAAGTACATAATACTTATGCTGCTACGATATAATGCAGATGGTACGAAAAACAACTGCAAGCTGACTGGATTCACACAGGGTCAAGTGTCACTTGGAAAGAAAACCTTTACAACAGTAGGTATAATCTACCATGCAGGAGCTACAACCAATGCAATACACTGCATACATTAAAAAGAGTCTACGGCCTACGGCCATGCATCCAAGACTCTAGGCCCTGGCCACAACCACTGCAGCATGTCACACCCATGGCGGCGTGCTAATCAATAGCATACCCATAGCAAAAAATAAAGTAACAACGACATGTACTCAATTTCAATGTTCGCTAACACCACGCTTGTCCTTAGAACAGTTTCAAGGACTCTGTGCACTGCACGGACTGAAATACTACCCTTATTAAACCCCTCAATTTCTGTACGCACAAACATTCCGAACAAGGCAGGCATAAAGAATACATCATTAACACCTAGCACCTGAACAAACACAGTTTTTCTCCCATCTCTTACTGTGTGAACCTCCCCAAGCACTATGACACAGCAAAAGAGGTTTCGAAATAGCATGTTGCTGCTGGTCGCCGCTGCGCTGTCGGCGGATCCAAGATGTCAGGCGCATCCAAACAATCTGACGCAGAACATGCCTCACTGCAGCCAATCGGCAGAGACATTGCGTGTTCGTGGTCATGATGCCACCCCCTTAGCCAAACGGTATCTTGTCCGCGGAGCGAACAGAGAAGTGTGACCGTGGAGCGGACATAGATATCACTAATTTGTTTGCTTTATGTTTTGGTCATTTTTTAAAAAAACTACTGGACGGATTTACATCAAATTAACAAAAGCACGATTTCG
Source organism: Ambystoma mexicanum (assembly GCF_040938575.1). NCBI lineage: Eukaryota > Metazoa > Chordata > Amphibia > Caudata > Ambystomatidae > Ambystoma > Ambystoma mexicanum. Next base: position 721,235,807 of record NC_090924.1, read on the forward strand.
GGACCAAGCCGCCACTTCTGCCGCAAATTTGGTGAAAATCCATCTAGCGGTTTGGGCTGTAGGCATGCGCAAGGTTTTTCCCATTATGTCTATGGGAGAAAAACAGACGTTTTGGGACCCCCCTATAACTTTTCTCCTCCTAGACGAATCCTCACCAAACTTTGCAAAGTAATTCAGAGTGGCCCATTTACTTGTTTTGCAAAGTTTGGTGAGGATTCATCCAGGGGAAGTGAAGTTATAGGCCACCCAAAAAAATGCTCTTCCTATGGAAACGGCAACTTAACCATAACTACACAGCCACTACCGTGGCCGTGTAATATATATGTATATATATATTCCATGGCCTCTGCGGTAGCGGCCATGTAGTTATGGTTAAGTTGCTAAACCCATAGGAAGAGCAATTTTTGGGTGGCTTATAACTTCGCTCCTCCTCCCCACCAAACTTTGTAAAAAAAAGTATATGGCCCACTCTGAAAGTTTGGTGTGGTTTGGTCCAGGGGTAGCAAAGTTATAGTGGGGGTCCCAATTTTTTTTTTTTCTCCATAGACTGAATGGAGAAACATTTTTGCGCACGCCTACAGCCCAAATCACTGGACGGATTTTCACCAAATTTGCGGCAGGAGTGGTGGCTTGCTCCCGAAAGTGTGCTTTTGTAGATTTGTTGAAAATCCGTCTAGTAGTTTTTTTAAAACGACCAAAAAGTGGGTCTCAAAAAATGTGTGATATCTATGTCCGCTCTGCGGACATTCTTCCCTGTTTGCTCCATGGACAGAACACTGATTGGATGATCGGCTTGCGTCATGTCCGCGGACATACGGCGTGTTGGCTGATTGGTTGAGGTGAAGCGTGAGGATGTTTTAGAATAAATCTTGACCTATGGCATTGCTCTGGGCAACCCTCCAGACCATCGTTCTTCGCCTGCCAAGCCATTACAAAAGGGGAAAAACCATATGCAAATCAGGCTTGGTCCCACCCCCAAAGGGGTAGTCCAGCCCGAACTGCTAGGCCACATCCCTTCTGCACGAGACCACAAGCATCCCCAAACATGTTTCGCCCTTGTTGAAACATGTCTGGGGATGCTTGTGGTCTCGTGCAAAAGGGATGTGACCTAGCAGTTCGGGCTGGACTACCCCTTTGGGGGTGGAACCAAGCCTGATTTGCATATGGTTTTTCCCCTTTTGTAATGGCTTGGCAGGCGAAGAACGATGGTCTGGAGGGTTGCCCAGAGCAATGCCAGAGGTCAAGATTTATTCTAAACCTTCCAGCCATCAACTCTTTTGTTTTGCTATTGTCACCCCGAGTGGGAAGGGTATGCCCAGACGTGGGTCCCTTGCCTGCTGGGCCTAGAGACCCAAGCTACTCCTCACTGATGACGCCCAACAAGGCTGAAACATGTCTGGGGATGCTTGTGGTCTCGTGCAAAAGGGATGTGACCTAGCAGTTCGGGCTGGACTACCCCTTTGGGGGTGGGACCAAGCCTGATTTGCATATGGTTTTTCCCCTTTTGTAATGGCTTGGCAGGCGAAGAACGATGGTCTGGAGGGTTGCCCAGAGCAATGCCAGAGGTCAAGATTTATTCTAAACCTTCCAGCCATCAACTCTTTTGTTTTGCTATTGTCACCCCGAGTGGGAAGGGTATGCCCAGACGTGGGTCCCTTGCCTGCTGGGCCTAGAGACCCAAGCTACTCCTCACTGATGACGCCCAACAAGGCTGAAACATGTCTGGGGATGCTTGTGGTCTCGTGCAAAAGGGATGTGACCTAGCAGTTCGGGCTGGACTACCCCTTTGGGGGTGGGACCAAGCCTGATTTGCATATGGTTTTTCCCCTTTTGTAATGGCTTGGCAGGCGAAGAACGATGGTCTGGAGGGTTGCCCAGAGCAATGCCAGAGGTCAAGATTTATTCTAAACCTTCCAGCCATCAACTCTTTTGTTTTGCTATTGTCACCCCGAGTGGGAAGGGTATGCCCAGACGTGGGTCCCTTGCCTGCTGGGCCTAGAGACCCAAGCTACTCCTCACTGATGACGCCCAACAAGGCTGAAACATGTCTGGGGATGCTTGTGGTCTCGTGCAAAAGGGATGTGACCTAGCAGTTCGGGCTGGACTACCCCTTTGGGGGTGGGACCAAGCCTGATTTGCATATGGTTTTTCCCCTTTTGTAATGGCTTGGCAGGCGAAGAACGATGGTCTGGAGGGTTGCCCAGAGCAATGCCAGAGGTCAAGATTTATTCTAAACCTTCCAGCCATCAACTCTTTTGTTTTGGTATTGTCACCCCGAGTGGGAAGGGTATGCCCAGACGTGGGTCCCTTGCCTGCTGGGCCTAGAGACCCAAGCTACTCCTCACTGATGACGCCCAACAAGGCTGAAACATGTCTGGGGATGCTTGTGGTCTCGTGCAAAAGGGATGTGACCTAGCAGTTCGGGCTGGACTACCCCTTTGGGGGTGGGACCAAGCCTGATTTGCATATGGTTTTTCCCCTTTTGTAATGGCTTGGCAGGCGAAGAACGATGGTCTGGAGGGTTGCCCAGAGCAATGCCAGAGGTCAAGATTTATTCTAAACCTTCCAGCCATCAACTCTTTTGTTTTGCTATCCACCATGGTTTAAACAGAGTTTACACCATGGTGGTAAAGTAGGGAATTTACCACCTGGGTTGGAATGAGGGCCAATGTGTGTTAGTTTGTTTGTTGGATTGTGCTCAGAATGTTGATATTGAAGACTGTAGGTATTTTGGGTTGTATTTATTGGTGAGGTGTTCGTTTGCATTGCTGTGTTATGTTGAGGTGTTTGTGAGTCTAAATATTATATACTTACTGTTTCCTTTGTTGAGGCTGTATGTTGAGTTTTGGCCAGGGCATGCAGTCAAGATTGTAGTGTTTGGCAACACTGCAGCATAAGATACCTATGGAGGCAAACATTTTGGATTGTGGTCTATGGTCAGGTGTTTGCTTGAATGGGTCTGTTATGCTGTGCTGTTTGTGAGTCCAATCATTATATACTTACTGTTTCACTTTTTTTGGTTGTATGCTGTTTTTTCATGACATGGGTAGTTGGAGCAGACATTTGTTTTCAATCACTGTGAGAAAAGAAAAAAACACATGTTAGTGTAGGTAGTTTATAATGAGTATTGCATTGCACAGTAGAGATTTCTGTATTTTGTCGACCCTCATAGTTAGTACTTTAGAAGTACTATAGTTCAAACCAGTGTACTGTGCAATTGGCTCAGTTCATGTGTTTGTTCAATAAATCATTGGGTCTGTGGGAAAGAAAATCCATGCTGGATTAAAAAAACATGTATACCTTGTGGTACAATATATGTATTTCATTGATTTCTGTAGGAGGAATTGAATAGGTGTATGTTTTTTTATTTGGAAGTGGTGGTAGTATTGTTGCACTTAGATAGCAGTTGGTGTATTCTATTTGTTTATTTCCTTTTCTATTTTAGTGGTATTCATCTATCTGTTGGCTTGTTGCAGATTTTTGGGGCAGTTAGATACCTGCTGGCATATTCTAACTGTTTATTTCTTGTTTTACTTTAGTGGTAATCCTTTATCTGTTTGCTTGTTTCAGAATCTTGGCGCAGTTACATACCTGTTGGCGTATTCTAACTGTGTATTTCTTGTTTCATTTTAGTGGTATTCATTTATCTGTTTGCTTGTTGAATAATCTTGGGGCAGTTAGATACCTGTTGGTGTATTCTAACTGTGCATAGTTTTCAAGTTGACGTTTTGTTAATGTTCATACACAGATTAGTTATTAAATATTGGTTTTAAGAATATTAAGTAAGCCTTTACAAGATTTGCTGGTAATCTCTGTTTTAGAGTAATGGTGGTATCATTACATTCAAACCATCCACAATTCTTTTTTTATATATGCAGTGTAGTAACCAGCATTGGTTGTGGCTCCTGCTTGGTATATTATATCTATTGTTGTGATACTTGACCATGTGTGACTCCAGTCAGCTTACAGCTGTTTTTGATTCCATCTGCATTGTAATGTAAAAGCATTACTATTATGTATTTACTATGTGTCTGTATTTGTAAGGTGGAGCGATTATCTGCATTGCAGGTAGTACATAATTTGCTATGGTTTGCATTTTATACAAGTTTCTGAAATGGAATGGATTCACAGTTAGGTATGGATACATATATGAAGCGTTCCTTAGGAACTTCTTCTTGTGCGACATAGTTGCAAGGAGTGCATGTATGTTTCCACATGTATGAAATCTGGAAGATTTCATTTATAGGTATGTTTTTGTTTTCTAGTACTTGTAGTAAGTACATTAGAAATTCTTGTGGATCTTGTGGATCTTCTTGTGTGGTTGTAGTGAATTTGATTATTCCAGCACAGTAGTCGAATTTCTGCCTTATTCCATAAACACTGTAAGTGTTGTCAGGATTGTTGGTTACATTTCTATGAAGGACTAACATTTGCAAACACAATTGGTATGTCCCGCGTAAGTAAATGTCAATAATTGGTGGCAATTGGAATAGAATATTGAATGCTACATTTGCATAGCAATTTACACCAGTTGTATTTGAAAATTTGAAAGGACCTGACAGTTCTGTGCCCAAGACATTTGTTCAGAGTGCATGTTGTTTCTTTAAAGAGGTAGCTGACTTTGTTTGTGCAGTACATTCTTCTTTGGTTGTGGTTCTTGATGAAGTAGTAGCTTCTTTTAATTTCTTTGGAGGAATTGCTGTGAGATCCTGCATAATTTGACAGTGAAGTAATTTTCTTTTACAAAGTTTTGCTTTTTGCGGTATAAGTTTTTAGATGGGGTTGTAGAGTGAGCACAGTCCATTGTAATCTAGATTGCAAGGAATATCAGCATTTACTTTACTTGCATCAAAGTATGTACGCATGATAGTGCTACATAGCTCATGCCTTCTTTACACACTGTGCTACCAATATCTATCAATGCTTTATCTAGGGTAACACCTTGTGATGTGTGAATGGTGACTGTGTATGCTATAGTTAGAGAAAATTGTTCTCTGCGTACATTCATGTCTTTGAAAAGAAGGAAGCGGGCTGTTGAGCGTCCTATCCTTTTAACTTCTGATAGTTTGTCAAAGAGAATATTGACAAACTGAATGTTGTTGTCATGTGGGTATGTTTGAAAGACAACAACTGTACCAACTGCTCCATTAACTAGTCCTTGGTCCACGTCAAGGTTACATTTAAGCATTACTCTACAGTTTAAAGCTAATGTTAATATTTTCTCCAAATCAGCTGTGTTAGAGATAGAGTTTTCTAAGTTATTTAGGTTTGTTGTGGCTTGTTGACACATCTGTAGTATCATACCATGTACGTTCAGTTTGTCTGTGGAGCAAATTTGAAGTGTTGGTTGCATTTCATTTTTTAACATTGTTTCATAAAATGTTGTACAGCTTGCAAGAGTTGGCATCAAGGACATACAGTGTACATGTGTGTGTGCTATTTGTTCCATGAGATCACTAGCACATGAGTTATGGCCATAGAGTGCATGGATGTGCCTGGTTTTATAGTACACCAACTCTAATAATTTTCAAAATGTTGGTGTATGTGAGGGCTGCAGACTGATACATGTTTTCAGTTAATTCTCTGTATTGGAAATGCTGCCAAAAGTTGACATTTTCTATGCTGCCAAGAGTTTTACGGCATAGTTTGTGCCCTTCTTCAAAGTCTGTTTTCAGGACCTCTTGTAATCTGAGGTAAATGAAGGCTAACATTAGATTGGAAAACATGCTTACTTCATCTATTAGCAGCATTTTCATTTGTTTGAAAACTCTGTGTAGTTCCATAGCAGCTTCTGGAGAAAGTTTGTAATAGTCTAATTTGTTTTGGTGTTCTACTGGAAGGAGTATTAATCAGTGTAAAGTGACACATGTTGTAGGCAGCTAAACCTGTGGGGGCAGATACAACAGCTGAAAGTTTGTTGTTTGTCAATTGTTGGAGGAACTTGCTGATGATTTTGATTAAAAATGTTTTGCCTGAACCAGCTTGACCACTCACGTATAGCAGTATTGGTTTGATGTCTTGGCAGGTAAAAATGTTTGTTTCATGCTGCACACCATGTGCAATTTGTTTTGTTATTTCTTGGAAAATGCTACACTGCTCATTGTTTAGTTGTGATTTTAGTACAGCAAAGCTCAAACTGACACATGGTGTTTTCTACTTCTGTCATGGGTAATTCTGCATCATTTGCTATAAGTGGCCGTCCAAATGGTTCTTGGCTTCCTGTTACAGAAGGTTGATAACTATCAAGAGTGTCCACAACTAGTTGCGCCTGGAAATCTTTTTCTTGTTGCTGTTCATTGTGCAACATTGTTTTGTACTGTGTAAATTTTACGTCTGTTATAGTGCTTTCATTTGATTTGAAAGTGTCTTCATAGGAGTCATAGGTATCTAGTAAATCTTCTTTTCTCCATGGTTTAAAAAGTTGTAGCAGGGACATGTAATACAGTTCTTTATGTTGAGGAGTTTTTAATGACAATTTGATATGATTAATTAAGCTTTGTTTGGTAAGTTTCACTAAGCTGCCTTCACAATTTTCCACTCTGTATCTACCTTTCTTTTCATCTGGTTTAATATTATGTTTGTATGTGCAGTTTTGGACTATGTGGTGTAGACACATGGTTTCCAAAGTGGTACTCTTGCTTGGGTAGTATGTGTCAAGTAAATTGTTTTTCAAAATGTCTTGGCTGTTGGGATAATTTTCGGCTATTATTTCTATGTCTTCATATGATGTTAGAACTCTTTTTCTAGATTTAGCAGGACCAAGGCTTAGCCATACTATATTTTCAGATTTTCCATTCAAGGAAGTACCGGTTAAATGGTCTGCAGCTTCATAGCAGCCACATTCTCTATGGGAGAGAATTGTGTTGCCTAAGCTGTACGATTTCTGTGATAGTGTTTTGTCAGATGATATGTCATCCCAGAGGTCTTGGTGCTCTGTTTTTTCTGCTTTGGTTAAGTAGTCTGTGACATATCGTGCAACTGCAGTGGAATTGTCTGCAATATACTGCACATCTATATTTGCATTCCATAGGAGGGCAATGATTGCATTGTAATCATTGATGTATTTTGATCCTTCTGTTCTTTTTATGTAATATGTGTTCTTAGGTGATTTACCTTTGACACTATGTCTAACTGACGACATGAAGTTGTTTACTTGACCTGTTGTTGAAACTGGTCTAGGGAAACCAAAGCGTCATTTGGTGTAGTATTTTCCTTTGTTTTTATAGTTGAAATGACAATACTTCCCACATTTGTGTCTTTGAAATTGTAAAATTTGTGCATGAAGGTCACCATGTGTTGTTTGTGAAGGAATTTCACAAGTGACATATTTATGGATGACCTGCAAAACAGTGGCATTACTGTCATGACCAAATTTAGGAGCATCTTCAATCCACAAAAGCATGTGGATGTGTGGTGCTCTTCTGGCTTGGTATTCTTTTCACCAAAAGAAGTGTTGCACTTCTCCGAGGGGACGAACAGTTTTATTACAAATGAAGTGTAGCATAGCAATGAAGCGATGATGGAAATATCTTGCTACATTTACAGGATCTAGAGAGCAGAGTTCTACTGGTGTCCTTATATAGATATTAGTTTTGTTTTTGTTTGCTATGCGTAGGAAATCATGTAAATCTTCCCATGCATATTCTGCACAACTAAATGTCACAAACCAAGTGGGTGAACCTAGGTTTCTTATCATACAGCGTACATCTCCATGACGTCGGAACCAGTATTCTTTTTTTACCACACATGTTTGCTAAAAGATTTGTAATGCTTCACTGTAAAACCTCATCTTTTTCTTGCACTTTTTGTAGTAATTGCGTAACTGACATATTTTGAAAATTAGTACCTGATTTCAATGTGTGTGCAACTCCATAGCATAGAGTTGCTAGTTCACTTTCAAAAAGAAGGTGGAATATATATTCCATATTTTGTCTGAATCTGGGGTCTTCAGAATACATTCGTAAAGAGCGGTATTCTGATGCTGTTATTTGTGTGGGTCTATCATCGTACCTTCCTCCTTTTCCAGTAGGAAAGAACAGAGGAAAGGCACGTGCTTCTATACTTTTTTCCCATATGCTGATTGGAGATCCTTTGTCTTGTCGCATTTGGTACGTTTCCAGTGCATCATCTATGGTGTCTTTAGAGTGTAATGGGTGAATTTTATAATGGTTTAAAATATTGGATTCTGTAGCAAGATCTAGAAGTTGAAATTGACCAGTTTCGGATGAATCTTGAAATATTTCAGTGGTTTCCCTCAGGTTTTCTTCAATATTTATTTATTTGTAGTATTCTTTGTTGTCTTTTAGATATTGCAGGGCTTGTCTAACTTTATGTAAGTCCACAATTGTTGCCCTTTTTTTTTCTTTTGTAGGTATGCCATTTACTAAGATAATTAAAGATTGATCTATTGGACGTTGCACTCACCGAGTGTTTAGATTTTCTTTGAGATGTAATGGCAAATAAATTACTTTGCCACAAACGCCTTTCAGGAATTTAGAGGGAGGTAGTTTTGCTGTTTTTGGGTGAAGGCATATTATTGCTTGAAATGAGTGCACTGTTTGTATTATGATGCTCTCATACAAGTTAAGTTGTTTAAGGGGTTTTGGTAGTGGGAATAATTCCAAGTTCTTTGTGATAGCATGTGAAGGTGTTTGGTTGTTGTCAAATTTTGCAGTGCAGTAACTGCAAAGTATTAAGGGGTCATCATTTTGTATTTGTTTTCTGCTATAAGATAGAGAGCTAATTGGAACCACTTGGAATCTTCATTGTCTACTATTTTGTACATTATGAGCCTCATTACGAGGAGCGTGGTAAAAACGGGGTCATTACCGGCATGGAGGTACTAGCGGGTCCATGCTCTTATGTCGCCGCTAATAGCAGGTGATTACGAGTGCGCGCCCTCGCCTCCACCCTTGCCAGCCATGCCTCAAGGCTGATGGTGGGAGCAGCAGTGGTCGAGGGTGCTGTGACGGGGCCTGCCATGGCAGTGCTGTTCTCGTGGATGCTGCTTAGGTCTGAATCGTGCAGACAGGGATCGGCACTGCTGCAGGTGTCTGAGGGCTGAATGTGGGGTGTGGGGGTGGGCACGGGGCCTGGGGAGTGTGAACATGCCACATGCGTCAGTCCTTCCTGGTCCACATACTCCTCCTCTGCATCATCGGTGTTAGTGAGTGGGTCTACGGCATCGCCTTCCACTGGTGTAGGTGTAGGCAGCTCAGTGTCCATGGTGTCAGGCGCACTGGGTGTTGGTGTGGGCTGCGATGCTGCCCCAGAGGTGGTATTGTCACTGGCCGTTGTCTGTGGCCAGGACGTGGATGCCCTTGTGGTGAGATCCTGGCTGGCATCTTTTCCATTGGTGCCTGGGGGGGTAGAAGAGATGCCGGGCATCAGTGATGGTGGTACATGCTAGATGCATTATATGGTGCTGAGGAGTATTTAATTTATCATGCATTCATATCTTACAGGTGTGTCACACAGGGTAGTATGGAGGGGGCATTTTGGCGTTTGCTGCATGGCAGGTGGCATGCCGTTGTATTGGGGTTTGTGTGATGTATTACATGGGCATGGTCCATGTGTGTTGGCTGTGTGTTGGTAATGGGATTGGCACTCAGCATGCATTTCAGTGTGGCGGGGTTTGGCCCTCCATCTGGACAAGAATATGTTAATGTGTGTGTTGGGACATGCATTGACTTACCTAAACTCTATTTCACATCACTTGTGCTACGTCATGGTTTCCCCTACAGGGATCTGCAGGGTCACTCACCTCCATCAGCAGATGTTGCCGCACCTGTCTCCATCTCCCCAAAACCCTTGATGGACTACATCTGGATGAACGTGCTTGCCGTCTCCTCCCAACTGGTCAGTTTGGCGGGAAGGTGGCAACCCCCGCCTGTAGCCATGGCCTCCCTCCTGTTGCTTGCCAGGGTATTACGAACCCTGAGGTGGAGGTCATTCCTCATCTTTTTGCAATCCTTCACTGTCCGTGGTGTGGTTAGACTTTGCAGGCTATCTCCTCCCAGATCGCCTCTTTTTTCTGCTGCACCTTCCGCTTCAGGTTCTGCTGATTTATCTCATCAGCATGTGCAGGAAGGGTGTCTGCCAGCATATTAAGTTCTGCGTCTGAGAAACGCTTTTTGCGCAGACGGGAGGTTGTTTTAGGGGTAGCTTTCGAAATGGTGAAGGGATTGCCGCTGGTCTCCCCTAAATGCAACTGGTGGTTTGGGAGGATGGCAATGGATTGTGTTTTTAAAGATGGCCACCGCAGCATTTCCCATTCCAACGCGATGACGTTACTTCCGGGTCCGGTATAACAGGTCTCTATGTTGGACCTGCTCCGGCAATATATCGCAGATGGGGAGGACACGAGGCGTGGGATAGCGCAGGCCATAGCAGGAACCACAGCCGCCATAGCGGCGAACACAGCCACCGTAGCCCCCAACACAGCCGCTGTCAATACCTCGGCATTGTTCATGAGAGACTTTCTGGGGGCCATCACGCAGATCCTCACATCCACCCTGCTGCACATGCAGCAGCCACAACCTGCACCAGGCATGCAAATGAACACAGCTTCCTCCCCATCCACCACACCCGCTTCCTCTGCCCCCACTTCCTCTGGACCCTCCAGCCCTGTGCGTCAAACACGGTGGAGTGCGAGGCACACTGAAATGCCGCCCCCGGACAGCAAGAAGTCCCAGAAATAGTGTGGGAGAACTATAGGAGTGGGTCAGATGGTGTTGGCGGTGAATGGGAGTATTAGGGGGAGTACATTGGGGGTTCTGGGAGTTCACTGGGGGGTTTTGGGAGTACATTGGGGGGTTATGGGAGTTCACTGGGGGGTTTTGGGAGTTCACTGGGGGGTTTTGGGAGTACATTGGGGGGTTATGGGAGTTCACTGGGGGGTTTTGGGAGTTCACTGGGGGGTTTTGGGAGTACATAGTGGGGTCCTGGGAGTTCACGGGGGGGGGTTTTGGGAGTAGATTGGGGGTTCTGGGAGTTTACTGGGGGTTTTGGGAGTTCACTGGGGGTTTTGGGAGTACATTGGGGGATCTGGGAGTTCACTGGGGTTTTGGGAGTTCACTGGGAGTTTGGGGGTTGGGGGTTGCACTTTCTTCAGTTGATAACAATACACCTGTTGTGTTAAAAAAAATGCAACGGCTAGACGTTCTTCTTCTTGTTTCTATCAATTTAATGTATGACGGTGTACAGTGGCCAACTCCCCACATTCCCTGTGTGGATGTCCACATGGACACCTGGTACAATGTGTCACTGACACATATCTATCAAGGTCCCTGTGGGTCAGAAGTATTCATCAATCAGTGATTGGCGTACTGCACGGCCATCCTGTGCATCATGTACTGGCAGGGGTGCTGCTTCCCCTCCATCTTCATCCTCATTATCCTCACCCGGTGCATGCATGTCAATATCAGGTGGCAGTGGTACATTTCTCCGGACGCACATGTTGTGCAGCATGACACAGGCCATGGTGATATTTGCCACATTCTCAGGCGCATAGAGGAGTGCTCCACCAGACCTGCTCAGGCAGCGGAACCGCGCCTTCAACAGGCCAAAGGTCTGCTCAATCACTACACAGGTACGGGTATGTAGTACCCGATTGTACTCCTCCTCATGGCTGTTCCGCGGGTTCCACACAGGGGTAAGTAGCCACCGCGTCAAGGGATATCCTCATCACCTGCAGGCGAATACAGATACGTCTAGGTGAGTCACTCTTAGGTGCCACTTTCAGGATTCACAGTCATGGCCGCAGCTATTTGCTGTCGGCCTCCACATGTCCTTGTAGGTATGAACGAATATTGTATAGATGCATTCTATACTGCAATATGGTGTGGTAGTCTGGATGGCGTTGTACAGATGATGCAGGGTGAAATCATGCATGCTGATGCGGATGTACTGTGGTTGGTGGACTTTGTTTTGCCTCCCATTTCTGCTGTGTATACTACACTGTGCATGGTCACACTAGCCACATTGGCAGAGTTGCAATCTGTTCAGTCCTGCATTGCTTGAAATAACCATGGTGGCCAGGTTGTGCATTTTACATGTTGTCATTGATATGCGCAATTGGTCAAATGTGTGCCAGTGATGTGTCACGTTGGGGTTGGCAGGTTCAGGTCAGGAGTGTTTAGCTCTGCGTGTATTCTCCACTCACCGTCAATTCCCACCCAGGTGGAGTATGCATCCCCCTCCCTTTCCCACCCACGTGGAGTATGTATCCCCCCTTTCCCACCCAGGTGGAGTATGCATCACACCCCCTTTCCCACCCAGGTGGAGTATGCAACCCAACACATCATTTCCCCAAAGCTCTGCCATGGGCCAGCTAGGAAACTCACCAAGCAGCCATGCACGTGGTCCAGCATGTCGTTCCATGTGACTGGGTAGCGTGGAGTTGCGCAGCACCATGGCATCATGTATTGATCTGGGAAATCGGGTGCAGCAATCTGTGATGATCTTGCTGGAGTCACATACCATCTGCACATTGATGGAGTGGTATTGCTTGCGATTGCGGTACACCACCTCTATAGCATGGGGGACTACCAATTCCACCTGGGTGCAGTCCTGGGCATCAACACAATTGGGCATGCCTGCCAGTGCATGGAAGCCTACTTTAGTGTCGGCTATTTCCTGGGCAGTCCGTGGTAGGGATATGTGGGTGCTAGTGTGCTTCAGGAGGCCATCCAGCACTTGGTTCAGCATGCGTGAAAATAGAGGTTGCGAAATTCCCTGCAGCTGCCCCACTGTGTGCTGGTAGGTGCCTGTGGCCAGGAAGTGGAGCACAGACACCACCTTTTGTAGCGGGGGAATGGCAGTGCATATTTCCATGAGGCTGGCAATGTCATTGCCTATCATGTCCACTATGGTGGTGATGGTGTCCTGGTCCAACCGGTACAGGGTATGGATCTGGTCAGGGGTTAAATTGAATGGACTGGGTATGATCCGAGGGATTGGTGGCTGCCTAGGAGGTACTACTGGCTGCACTGGTGATAATTGCTGGGCCTGTCTCGTCCTCCTTCTCCTCCTGCATCTCCTCTGTGCTGCCTGTTGCTGCTGCTGTAGTTGTTGTTGTAGTTGCTGTTGTTGCTGCAGTTGTAGCAGTATAGGCATGTCCTCCAGCGCCATGATTGCAACAGCTAGTGGTAGCATTTTGGTGTAGGAAGGGGTGTGGTGTGTGGGTATACTCGTTTTATACTGGGCCAGGCTCCATTGAGTCCACCTGTGGTGATTGTGTGCACCTGTGGCAGTTGGCTTGATTGCTGATTGCTGTTTACGGGTGGTCCGCGATGCCTGTATGGCTGCCATCGTGCAGGCCCTGATTACCGCCTTCGGGACGCCAATATTTGCATGCCTGTGTGGGTTGTGATGTCCTCCTATTACCGGCATGCTGGTATTTACTCCCCGAAGGGGCACGTGTACAAGCCCATGCCGGTATGAGTGGGCACGGTACGGGCGGTGCCGGTATTGGCGGGTTGTCGGGTCGTAATGCTCCAGACCCATTAACGATGCCGGTATTACCATTCCGCCTTCCTTTTTTTATTACCTCCATTCTCATAATGAGGCCCTATGTGTACAGTTTTTGTTCTATTCTTATAAAAAGTCCTGCAGCAATACACACGCACATGGTTTGGTACTTAAGCAGATGTACTTTTAAACTTTTGTATTTCTTATTTGTATGTGTGTCGTACAAGGTTGACATATGTAAAGTTGTTGCTAGTCTGTTGTAAAGCAATTGCATTTTGTAATTGGCTTTCACTTGCAAAATATTTTCTCTGGATATGCTCTATTTCTTCGAGTAGTTCTTTGGCTGTACCATGTAGAAGATTGTTATATAAATTGGCTGGTGCTAAAGCAGGACTTTTGGCATAGTACAGTTTATGAACCAGATTTCTTATAGTTGTATGGTGTGTGGATATCATTTTGATATGGTGGAAGATGCTTTTGCAAACAGGTCCAGAAATGCAGGCTAATGAATGTCCTTGTAGTCCCGTGTATTTGCGTACTGGACCGGAGTCCATACTTTGTAATAGTTTTATTTTCAAATTGTCTTTGCCTTTCACATACTGATTGAGGAACTGGCGTAAACATCTGAAAGATTTTTTGGCTATGTTACACATTGATGTGCACGGCCATTTGTAGACTGGACGCATTGGTTCAGTGGAATGGAGAGTTGATACTAAGTTTTCTGGGGATATTTTTGTTAGCAGCGTTTCTTGTTCCATAATGGTATTGTTACATTTTTCATACCCTCGTCCACTGCTATGTATGGCATTTGGTTTTTTTTTTGCTTTTGTTTGTATGCTTCTTCATTGAAATATGGTTCTGTGCTGGTGGTGTGAGTCCATTCACCACCACAGATGTTTGCAAAGTTATGTTTGTTGATATTCTGTTTATTGTTAAGTTTTTTTTCAGTTAAGTACTTAGTTTTGTTAGTGTTTTCATTCTGCTTAATACTAAAATAAATAATTTTCTTTTGAGAAGGATTGCACTCTCTGTGAGAGCTTCTAGGATTAATTTTCTACAGTAGATTTGAAGGGTTGTGAGAGATGTCTCTCCTGTTTTTATAAGGTTCTGAAGGACTCTGTGGCGGAACATTTTTTGTAAAATTATTGTTTTGGTATGTTTACTTGTGGCTACATTGAGATTTATAGGTGCAGTGTTAGCACTAATGGTAGCTGCAGTCTTGTTAATCACTTTCTGTTTCGTTTTACATTTTGAAAGATCAGGCAACATTTCTTTACTGGAAGCTGTTTTTGTTTCGCTTACTGACTGTATTAGTTGTTTTGTTTGAACTTTTTGTACAAATTCTGCTAGAGGTGGATGCTTATTTTGGACACTTTTATTTTGATTTTGTCTACTTCTGCGTTGCTTTCTAGAGAGTTGCTTTTTGGTAGGCATTCTTTAGGGTCTGTTGGAGAAAAAGAGAAAGTGTGGTTTGGGATGTTGTGCAGTGTCTGTGTGCTTTGTGAATGAGTGTCCGAGTATGATGGTAAGCATGTATGTAGAGGTGTGTGGTTGTGCAATGGGCTTTTACTTCAGGTTGGGAAGGCTATTCTCATATTTGTGTGTTACTATACTGGTGTTCAGATGACAATACAGAGTATGCAGCTGCTGAGGGGCAAGCAGTAATACTGAATCTAATGCTGCAGGGTTAATACAATTGTTTCTTCTACAATACTAGAAATATATAATGTTTGAGTAGCAGTTAGAACATTATGGCAGTATTGCACTTACTTTTTTGGATGGAAAGAGTAGGTTTCTTCTGAGTTCTGGTTCATACTTTAGACACTGCTGGTTTTTAGGAGAGTGGTCTTCACTGCAAAGACGTTAGTAAATATGTGTGTTAATAGCACTGTTGTAAATGTAGACATGATTCTTTTTTTAGCAGTAGCAGTGCTTTCTGATAACTGTGCATAGCATGTAGATGCAATTTCCTTTGTCTATGTGCATCTGTATATTTTACTTAGAATCTGTCAGTTGAACGTGCTTCAGAAATGATTACGATATTAAGCACACAGAGCACACGTGACCTTTTAAGGCAGTGTTATTGTATGTAAGGAGAAAGGAGAAATAATTGTATACTGTTCTTGCTATTTATACAGTCCTACACTGTGGTGCTTTGCTTTTGGGCTATGTCAGTATCCCTACTTTGTTTCAAGATCTGGAAAAATTGGTTCAGGCAGTCATGAAAGTACTTCCAAATGCTAAAGTTATTTTTTCTGCTTTGGTATCTAGAGCAGTATGGGACAATACTTCTGTTTTATGTCCTCAGCAAAATGTTGCTAGGTGTTTAATTAACCAAGGCATGTTTGCTTTTATGATTAGAGCTGGCATGTTCTTTTGCAATAATGAAAACATTGATTCTGGTAATGTTGTTTACTTTAAAGAAGATGGCATGTGTTTATCTATTATGGGAAATGCCATGCTGTTTTTGAATGTAAGAATTGCTTTGGAGAAGCCAATGTGAAGATATTTGGAGGAAAATAAGAAACAAATGTAAAATATAAAAGGTGTTTCTGAAGCATCTTTAAAAACAAACTAAAAAAGGCTCTTTTCATAGCCAACCTCAAAGGGGAAATGGGGCACATGATTTAAATTTTCATTCTCCACTCTTAGATTTTTCGATTTGACCGCGGACACCATGGTTGTCCGCGGACAGCGTGTATTACATACAGGAATTTTGAGGCTGAGAGGCATGCAAATGAGACTTAGCAGAGCAAGGGATTGGTCAATAAGGTTTACTGGGTGTGATGTGTAAGGAGAGACTTTGTCAGAAAGTCCTTTTACTGAGAGGAGAGCAGATAGCTATGGTTGTGTCTTTTAGAAGTCAGACTGTCTGGATTTTGGGAGACTCAGGAATAAATTGGTTGGAGGTGCATGCAGATTGCTGTGCAGTGGCGGCACATCTTGGCTTCCCTCATGTGGAAGTGCACTGGCATGGAATGCGTGGAATGAAGTGGCTGGAGTTGGAACCTCTTTGTACTACTTTGGTGACACAATGTCATCCAGACATTATTATTATTCATTGTGGAGGGAACAGTTTAGGACATGTCTCTGCAATCTCTTTGCAATTTGCAATGAAAGAAGGAAAGTCATGGACATGTTTCCAAAGTCCAGAGTAATTTTTTCTCATATTGCGAGACAAATGTGGCTGCTTTCTTCTTCATTTGGTCCACAAATGGAGAAAGGGAGGTGCAATGTCAACAATGCTGTTTGTGCCTATTTGAGAGATGTTGGCATGTTCTCTTTTCATAATGAAAATATTAAGCTTCGTAGTACACACATTTTTCACAGAGATGGAGTACATTTTACGTATGCTGGCAATCAGATTTTTCTGTGAAATATACAAAATGCATTCCAACCCTTTTTGGAATGATAGCAATCCTTTTTCCAGTAGGTGTTGACTATTTGAAGTTTTCGAAACACAAAAAACCCCACAAAAAACACCCTTTACAGAGCCACAACTTCCTCCCGGAGAAGAGTGCAATGGTTTTGATAGGGCAGCACCCCAAAAAATGTAAATGTCTGCAGACTGTCCGCAGACTTCTAAAATGCACAGGGCCCTGCAGTATTTCATTGGCGGCTATGAGAAGAGCCTTTTCTTTTTTTTGGTTTTTGTTTTGTATTTTCTTTTGGTTTTTCAGACATGACAGATAAGGAAGGGAAGGGACATGAGGGTAAGGAAGGGGCACCAACCACGGGGATAAGAAACGGCAGGTCGAGAGAGGAAGATGTATGGTGGGCCTTAATCAAGTAGTTGGCAATCCTTCTCGTGCTCCCGGACCGCAGCCTCGAAAGCTCTTTGAAGGGTCTCCCCCTGCAGAGTACTGCATCACAGTACATACATAATACTGTGACCCTCAAAAGGTAAGGGTCTACAGAATCACGTATGCCCTGCGAGGCAGCTGGAGGAATGCGCTGCCCCACAGGAGTGTCTCTTGTGGTGGCAGGAGCAGAAACGGAGAATGCTGCAGAGGAACTCAACCTACTACGTTTGTCGTAAGCTACAACCTTACGAATAGCCCCACCGTGGAACTCCCTTAGGTTTCGCTTCATTGAGGTAGTACCGTAGTTGTACAGACCTGGTTTGCCATGACTCAGCACCAACTGGCAATGAGTGCAGCGCACCTTGTTTGCTCGAGCTTTCGGTACTCCATCAAGAGTGGCAAACAACCTCCACACCCAAGACTCATGGTGAGTGCTAGTAGTAGGGACTTCCACTACCTCATCCTCCTCATCCTCTTCATCCTCCTCTGTATCCACATGCCTGTTCCCCTCTGCAGGCCCTTGGGAAGGTGGTGGTGGAGGGGTCGGGGGTGGTGCTGAGACAAAAGTAGCACCAGTAGCAGCCATGGATGCCATCAGGACAGCTGTCAGGAATTTTCCAAAAGGTATTAATGCAGTAGCAAAAGCAGGTCCACCAAGGATCAATGTCCAGCAATGCTCTGTCTTGCTTGGAAATCGAAAAACAAAATGAGGATCAGCTCTGGGGTGTGGCCTTTTATAGGGGTGCTGGGGTGTGCTTCGCAGACACCCACGCTGTCTGGGAACACTTCGAACACCAAAATGGGCTCAAAAAGTTCCAAAAAGTATGTAAGTCGCTAGGGACATTGGGACATGTGCAAGGGTGAATTTTTCTGGAAAAAACCTTGTGGCCCGGACTGTGTTAGTGAACAAGGACCCACACTTAGCGTGGGTGTGGTCACATGATGATGGCACGGACAATGCGTGGGGTCGGGTGTACGCATGCGTGCGGGTGTTCTACGGATAGTGTTTGTGTCCCCAAACTAAATAAAAGTGCGACACACATGCGGCGCGGACAGTTACGGACAGGCATGATGTTCGTAGGACTCAAGGGTGTAATACGCATGCGTTCAGGTGTTCTACGGACACAGTTCAGGTCCCTGATCAAATTAAATGTGCGTCACAACTTTGCGGACAGGCGGACCGGCTATGTATTCTTCGGACATATTCATTGTGGTTGCAGACAATGCGAACAGAGGGTATGTTCTAAGGACAGTTCATTGTGAATAGTTGCAGACATGTGGATGGATTTAGTGTTCTAGGGACACCTCCATTTTGATTGTGAACAGTGCAAACAGGCATAGTGTCCTTAGGACACCGCCATTTTGGTTAATTGCAGACATCCTGGACAGTCGTGCCATCCGCAGAAACCCTAACTGCCTTTTTTTAAAACAAAAATACAGAGGAATATAGTAACAGCACACATAATATTTTCTTATTGTCTAAAAATATAAAAATTATGAAAGAGAGGGGGAAGCAGAAACTGATACAAATACTGGGTTGTACATGTTGGATGGTAGGGGAGGAAGGGATTGAAGTCTCAAGATAAACGTTTTTCTTGCTGGGGAGTTTTTGAGGATGGTTGGCTGGGACATGAAGAAGGGGTACAGGTACATGTGGGACAGTGATATTTAATTTTTGTCATTATTAGATCAAATATTTGCTCTACACGCTGCAGATGATTTTCCAAGGTGTCTGTTTCTGTATTGTTCTTATTGTCTGTATGGTCTGTTAAAAAAATATGTTAAGTTGACATAAAATAATGGTTATTAATTGGTTTATTTACAGAAGTGTAATGTCCACCATTACTATCACTGTTTTCACTCATTCCGTCCCGAGGAAAATGTTCTTCTAGCCATTCCAAAGTACTAGACATTTCTGTGTTAAAAAAAACATATACTTTTAGTGTACCCTAATACAGAAAGTTTATAAATATATGAATATAAATATATGAAATTAATGTAGTGTACTTACCAGTTTCTGGTTATATTTTGCTGTTACTGCTGCGTAGGTGTTCTGCTGAATTTTTCTCTGAGTTTCTGTGAGGTAATTTTGCTGGATGCATATATTATTTTCTTTTGGTTTGTTCCATTATGTTGCATATGCTATGTAATTGGATTGTTGGTGCCTTACATATACAGTTTGCACTTATTATTTATTATTGAATGTAATTTATTTATGTGCTGCTTTTTTAACATGTTCATTGTTTTTATTGCATGATACAACAATGTACGAGACCCCCTGAGTTTTTGGGAAGTGTTGATGTTGAGGTAGTCTGTCCGCGGACATGCGTGCGGTCTGCGGACCTCAGCTCACTAGCGGGGAACAGGGGGTTCAGTATGTTCTATGTTACATGTATATAAACTAAGTGTACTCTACTAAACACCTATCAAATTCATGCTATCTATATCTGTATTCAGTGAAAAAACCTTGTTAAAGGGATGTTATGGTTAAGTTGCACTACTAAAAACCTATGAAATTCAGTGAAAAAACATTGTTAAAGGGATGTTATGGTTAAAAGTAAAACTGAAAAACCCCAGAAATTCTAAGCAACCATAGAACTACTGGACGGATTTTCAACACATTTACAAAAGCACGCTTTTGGGACCAATCCGCTGCTCCTACCGCAAATTTGGGAAAATCCGTCAAGCAGTTTGGGCTGTACTCGCGACAGAAATGTTTTCTCAGTTCAGTCTATGGGAAAAAAAGACATTTTGGGACCCCCTATGACTCTGCCCCCCCCTGGACCAAACCTCACCAATCTTTGCAAAAAAAAAATCTGTTTGGACCATATACTTTTTTTGCAAAGTTTGGTGAGAATTCATCCAGAGGGAGTGAAGTTATAAGCCGCTCAAAAAGTGCTCTTCCTATGGGTTTAGCAACTTAACCATAACTACATGGCCACTACCGCAGGCCATGTAATATATTACATGGCCACGGTAGTGGCCATGTAGTTATGGTTAAGTTGGTGTTTCCATAGGAAGAGCACTTTTTGGGCGGCTTATAACTTCGCTTCCCTGGACGGATCCTCACCAAACTTTGCAAAAAAAAGTATCTGGGTCACTCTGGATTTTTTTGCAAAGTTTGGTGAAGATTCGTCCCGGGGGGGCAAAGTTATAGGGGAGGTCCCAAAACTTTTTTTTCCCATAGACTGAATGGGAAATGTGTTTTGCTCGCATCTACAGCCGAAACCGCTGGACGCATTTTCACCAAATTTGGACCAGGAGCAGTGGCTTGGTCACGAAAGCGTGCTTTTGCAAATTTGGTGAAAATCCGTCCAGTAGTTTTTTTTTAAAATGACCAAAAAGTAGGTAAAAAAAAATTGTGATATCTGTGTTCGGTCCGCGGACGGACTTCCCTGTTCGCTCCGCGGACAGTGTCCTGATTGGCCAATCGGCTTGCGTGATGTTCGCGGACATGCAACGTGTTCGCTGATTGGACGGCGTGGAGCGTGAAGCGCGTCAGATTTTCGGTAGCGCCCGCCATCTGGGATTCGGGGTCATCCGCGGACAGCGCGGTGAAACTTTGTTCAAAATTTGTATTTAGCAGAGTGTGTTGGTGTGTAGGAGTGTTTGGGGAGGGTGGGAGTGTATGAGATAGGATGAAAGTTGTGTTTTTTATGTGTTAGACATTCTTTTTGTGTTCGATTTGTCTGCGGACATCACGGGTGTTCTGAAATGTTCTAAATAAACTGAATGAGGGGTGTTCTGAGGACTCAATATGTGTCCGTTTTGTTCGCAAGCAAACTGAAACTTGCAGTGTCCTGAAATGTTCGCAAATAAACAAAATGGGGGTGTCCTGAGGACGCTGTCCGTATTGTTCATTGTCAAGTTGAATATGTTCTAAGAACACTTGCGGTGTCCTGAATTGTTCGCAAATACACAAAATGGGGGTGTTCTGAAGACGTTGTCGAACACTCGCTGTGTCCTGAAATGTTCGCAAATATGAATGGGGTTGTGGCTGACAAGTTGAATGTGTTCTAAGAACACTTGCGGTGTCCTGAAATGTTCGCAAATAAACAAAATGGGGGTGTCCTGAGGACGCTGTCCGTATTGTTCTCTGTCAAGTTGAATGTGTTCTAAGAACACTCGCGGTGTCCTGAAATGTTTGCAAATAAACAAAATGGGGGTGTCCTGAGGACGCTGTCCGTATTGTTCTCTGTCAAGTTGAATGTGTTCTTAGAACACTCATGCTGTCCCGAAATGTTCGCAAATAAACGAAATGGGGGTGTTCTGAGGACGCTGTCCGTATTGTTCTCTGTCAAGTTGAATGTTTTCTAAGAACACTCGCCTGTCCTGAAATGTTCGCAAATAAACAAAAAGGAAGTGTTCTGAAGACATTTCTAAGAACACTCCCGGTGTCCTGGAATGTTCGTAGGGGGTGTCCTAAAGGCGTAGTCCGTATTGTTCGCTGGCAAGTTGAATGTGTTCTTAGAACACTCGCAGTGTCCTGAAATGTTTGCAAATAAACAAAATGGGGGTGTCCTGAGGACGCTGTCCGTATTGTTCTCTGTCAAGTTGAATGTGTTCTTAGAACACTCATGCTGTCCCGAAATGTTCGCAAATAAACGAAATGGGGGTGTTCTGAGGACACTGTCCGTATTGTTCGTTGTCAAGTTGAATGTGTTCTAAGAACACTCGCGGTGTCCTGAAATGTTCGCAAATAAACAAGATGGTGGTGTTCTGAAGACGCTTCTAAGAACACTCGCAGTGTCCGGGGAATGTTTGTAGGGGGTGTCCTGAGGACGCTGTCCGTATTGTTCTCTGTCAAGTTGAATGTGTTCTAAGAACACTCGCGGTGTCCTGAAATGTTCGCAAATAAACAAAATGGAGGTGTTCTGAAGACGTTTCTAAGAACACTCGCAGTGTCCTGAAATGTTCGCAAATAAACAAAATGGGGGTGTCCTGAGGACGCTGTCCGTATTGTTCTCTGTCAAGTTGAATGTGTTCTTAGAACACTCATGGTGTCCTGAAATGTTTGCAAATAAACGAAATGGGGGTGTTCTGAGAACACTGTCCGTATTGTTCGTTGTCAAGTTGAATGTGGTCTAAGAAACTCGCGGTGTCCTGAAATGTTCGCAAATAAACAAAATGGGGGTGTTCTGAAGACGCTGTCCGTATTGTTCTCTGTCAAGTTGAATGTGTTCTTACAACACTCATGGTGTCCTGAAATGTTCGCAAATAAACGAAATGGGGGTGTTCTGAGGACACTGTCCGTATTGTTCGTTGTCAAGTTGAATGTGTTTTAAGAACACTTGCGGTGTCCTGAAATGTTCGCAAATAAACAAGATGATGGTGTTCTGAAGACGCTTCTAAGAACACTCATGATGTCCAGGGAATGTTCGTAGGGGGTGTCCTGAGGACGCTGTCCGTATTGTTCTCTGTCAAGTTGAATGTTTTCTAAGAGCACTCGCCTGTCCTGAAATGTTCGCAAATAAACAAAAAGGAGGTGTTCTGAAGACATTTCTAAGAACACTCCCGGTGTCCTGGAATGTTCGTAGGGGGTGTCCTAAAGGCGTAGTCCGTATTGTTCGCTGGCAAGTTGAATGTGTTCTTAGAACACTCGCAGTGTCCTGAAATGTTTGCAAATAAACAAAATGGGGGTGTCCTGAGGACGCTGTCCGTATTGTTCTCTGTCAAGTTGAATGTGTTCTTAGAACACTCATGCTGTCCCGAAATGTTCGCAAATAAACGAAAAGGGGGTGTTCTGAGGACACTGTCCGTATTGTTCTCTGTCAAGTTGAATGTGTTCTAAGAACACTCGCGGTGTCCTGAAATGTTCGCAAATAAACAAAATGGAGGTGTTCTGAAGACGTTTCTAAGAACACTCGCAGTGTCCTGAAATAATCGCAAATAAACAAGATGGTGGTGTTCTGAAGACGCTTCTAAGAACACTCGCAGTGTCCGGGGAATGCTTGTAGGGGGTGTCCTGAGGTTGCTGTCCGTATTGTTCTCTGTCAAGTTGAATGTGTTCTAAGAACACTCGCGGTGTCCTGAAATGTTCGCAAATAAACAAAATGGAGGTGTTCTGAAGACGTTTCTAAGAACACTCGCAGTGTCCTGAAATAATCGCAAATAAACAAAATGGGGGTGTCCTGAGGACGCTGTCCGTATTGTTCTCTGTCAAGTTGAATGTGTTCTTAGAACACTCATGGTGTCCTGAAATGTTTGCAAATAAACGAAATGGGGGTGTTCTCAGAACACTGTCCGTATTGTTCGTTGTCAAGTTGAATGTGTTCTAAGAAACTCGAGGTGTCCTGAAATGTTCGCAAATAAACAAAATGGGGGTGTTCTGAAGACGTTTCCAAGAACACTCGCGGATATCCTGGAAAGTTCGTAGGGTGTGTCCTGAAGGCGTAGTCCGTATTGTTCGCTGGCAAGTTGAATGTGTTCTAAGAACACTCACAGTGTCCTGAAATGTTCGCAAATAAACAAAATGGGGGTGTCCTGAGGACACTGTCCGTATTGTTCGTTGTCAAGTGGAAAGTGTTCTAAGAACTATCGTGTTGTTCTGAAATGTTCGTAGGGGGTGTCCTGAAAACGCTGTCCGTATTGTTCGCTGGCAAGTTGAAAGTGTTCTAAGAACACTCATAATGTCCGTGTACATTAAAAGTTTCCATAGACCATAGTTGAAATGTTTGACTCTATGGATGTGATATGCTGCGATGGTTGTTGCCAGGGCATAGAGTCTTGGGTGCATGGCCACTTGGCCATGCACCCAAGACTCTATGCCCTGGCAACAACCACCGCAGCATATCACATTCATATTTGCTTATAACTTTGGGTGAAAAACAAATGTATAAGGAACAAAGGTATTAGATACTATGGATGTGATATGCTGCTATGGTTCTCCTTATTATTGTATACTTACTGTTTGGTCTAGTAACGGGAGTACATGTTTTTCTTGTTAATTTCTGTGATAAAAGAAAATAGCATGTTAGTATTAGTATTTTGTAATAACTTATTACATTGTATAATCAATATACTTTATTTTATTTTTTTGGACCCTCATATTTAGTAGATTACAAATCAGAGTACTGTGCAATTTGCTTAGTTTCTGTATTTGTTGCTAAAATCATTGGGTCTGTGGGAGAAAAAAATCCATGTTGGATTAAAAAAAACCTTTTCTGTTATGCTACAGTTTATTTGTTTGTTTGTTTTCAGTGTTTACTTGATGTTTCTGGCTAATGCTTAATACTTTGGCTTGTTGTATTTTTTTGGAGCAGTAACATATTATATATTTGTTTTGATATTATAAAATTTTGGAGCAGTTAGATACCAATTGGCGTATTCTAACTGTCTATTTTTTTGATATATTTTAGTGGTATTGATTTATCTATTTGGATATTGTTAAATTTTGGGACAGTTAGATACCAATTGGCGTATTCTAACTGTATATTTTTTGGTCTAATTTAGTGGTATTCATTTATTTGATTAGTTGTTGTAGAATCTTTGAGCAGTTAGATAGCTTTTGGAGTATTCTAACAGTTTATAATCTTTTTAACACAAGTTTACTTAGGGTTTAAATACAGTTTAGTTATCAAATTTTGGTTTTAAGAACATCAAATAAGCGTTTGTAAGATTTCCTGGTAATCTCTGCTTTAGAGTAATGGTACTATCATTACATTCAAACCATCCACATTTCTTTTTTATATATGCAGTGTAGTGCCCTGAATTGGTTTTGGCTCCTGTGTGGTAGATTATACCTATTGTTGTGGAAGTTTTCTTACCAAGTGATATTTGACCATGTGTGAATCCAGTCAGCTTGCAGTTGTTTTTGGTACCATCTGCATTGTAACGAAGAAGCATTAGTGTTATGTATTTACTATGTGTTTGTATTACTAACGTGGAGCGATTATCTGAATTGCAGGTAGAGCATAATCTACCATGGTTTGCATTTTGTACAAGTCGCTGAAATGGAATGGATTCACAATTTGGTATTGATATATATATGAAGGGTTCATTGGGGATTTCGTCTTGTGTCACATTGTTGCAGAGAGTGCATGTATGTTTCCACATGTATGAAATCTGAAAGATTTCATTTATAGGTATGTTTTTGTTTTCCAGTACTTGTAGTAAGTACATTAGAAATTCTTGTGGATCTTCCTGTGAATTTATAGTGAATTTCACCATTCCATCACAGTAGTCCAATTGTTGTCTTATTCCAAAAACACTTTACGTGTTGTCAGGATTGTTTGCTGCATTTCTGTGAAGTACTAACATTTGCAAACACAATGGGTCTGTACTGTGTAAGTAAATGTTGTCAACAATTGGTGGTAATTGAAATAGAATATTCATTGCTACATTTGCGTAGCAACTTACACCAACTATATTTGAGAATTTAAATGGTCCAGGTAGTTCTGTATCTAACTGCTTTTTTTGGAGTTTGTCTTCCTTCTTTAAAGAAGTACTTGGTTTACTTTCCCTAATTGATTCTTTTTTGCTTGTGGTACTTGATGAAGTATTAGTTTATTTTACTCTCTTTGGGGGATTTGCAGTGACATCCTGTTGAATTTCTGTTTGATTTATTTTTTTTTTATAACGTTTTACTTTTTGTGGAACAGAATATGTGTTTAGGTGGGGGGTGTATAGTGAGCGAAGTCTATTGTATTCTAAAATGCAAGGAATATCAGCGTTTATTTTACTTGCATGAAAGTTGATTAGAAATAGACCGTCAAGTGTACGTAAGCGTGATAGTGCTACATAGCTCATGCCTTCTTTAAAGACTGTGTTACCAATATCTATCATTGCTTTGTCTAGGGTAAGACCTTGTGATTTATGAATCGTGACTGCGTATGCAAGAGTTAGAGAAAATTGTTCTCTGCGTACATACATATCTTTGAAGAGAAGGAATCTAGCTGTTGAGCGTCCTATCCTTTTTACTTCTGAAAGTTTGTCAAAGAGTATATTGACAAACTGAATTTTGTTGTCGATTGGGTATGTTTGAAAGCCAACAACTGTACCCAGTGCTCCATTAACTAGTCCTTGGTCCACGTCAAGGTTACGTTTAAGCATTACTCTGCAATTTAAGGATAATTTTAATATCTTTTCTAAGCCTACTGTGTTTGAGATTTATTTTTCTAAACTATTTAGTCTTGTTGTGGCTTGGTCACACATGGGTAGTGTCATACCATGTACATCTAGTTTGTCTGTGGCGCTAATTTCCATGATTGGTTGCATTTCTTTACTTAGCATGATTTCATTGAATTTGAAACAGCTTGCAAGAGTTGGCATTAAGGCCATACAATTGACATTTTTGCGGGCTAATTGTTCCATAACATCTGTAGCACATGCATTATCGCCATAAAGTGCATTAATGTGCCGGGATTTCAATATTCCTTCTGCTTCTTTAGAAAGTATACCAACTCTGATACTTTTTAAAATGTTGGCATAAGTGAGATCTGCAGATTGCCGCATGTTTTCTGTTAATTCTCTGTATTGGAAATGTTGCCAAAGGTTGACATTTAACATTTTTATGGCAGAGTTTGTGTCCTAATGTTTTAAAATAGGCTCCCCTTTAATGGTGTTAATTAAAGCAGATCTCCAAAAACAATAATGTGTTTTCCTGCAAAGAGCTCTTCATAGTCTGTTTTGAGTACTTCTTGTAATCTGAGGTGAATCAAAGCTAACATCAGTTTGGAGACCATGCTCACTTCATCTATTAGTAGCATTTTCATTTGTTTCAATACTCTGCGTAATTCCATTGCAGCTTCTGCAGAAAGTTTGTAATAGTCTAATTTGTTCTGGTGTTCTACTGGTAATAGTAGTAATCGGTGTAATGTAACACCACCTATGTTGTAGGCAGCTAAACCTGTGGGGGCAGTGACAACAGCTGACAGTTTGTTGTTTGTCAATTGTTGAAGGAACTTACTAATGATTTTGATGAGGAATGTTTTTCCAGAACCAGCTTCACCACTGACGTACAGTAGTATAGGTTTATAATTATGGTAGGAACATTCTTTATTTTCATGTTTTACACCATGTGCAATTTGTTTTGTTACTTCTTGAAAAATGCTACTTTGCTCATTGTTTAGTTTTGATTGTAGTATAGTTAAGTCTTCCTTATCTTCATACTGACACATGGTGTTTTCTACTTCTATCATAGCTAATTCTGCCTCATTTATTATTAGTGGTTCTCCCGGTGGTTTTTGGCTTCCTGTTACAGAAGGTTGACTACTGTCAGGAGTGTCCTTATCTAGTTGGGCTTGGAGTTATTCTTCGTGTTGCTGTTCATTGTGCAACATTGTTTTGTACTGTGTAAAGTTTACATCAGTTATAGTGCTTTAATTTGCTTTGAAAGCATCCTCATATGAGTCATAGTTATCTAGTAATTGTTATTCTTTTCTCCATGGTTTGAAGAGTTGTAGCAGGGACATGTAATATACTTCTTTATGTTGAGGAGTCTTTAATGACAATTTGATATGATTAATTAAATTTGTTTTAGTGAGTTTAACTAAGCTGCCTTCACAGTTTGTCACTCTATATTTACCTTTTTTTTCATCAGGTTTCATATTATTTTTGTATGTGTAGTTTTGGGCTATGTGGTATAGACACATGTTTTCCAAAGTATTACTTCTGTTTGGGTAATATGTGTCCAATAAATTGTTTTTTAAAATGTCTTGGCTGTTGGGATCATGTTTGGCTATTGTTTCTATATCTTCATATGATTTTAGAACTCTTTTTCTAGATTTAGCTGGACCAAGACTTAGCCATACTATATTTTCAGATTTACCATACAATGCAGTACCAGTTAAACGATCAGCTGCTTCATATGATCCACATTCTCTATGCGTGAGCATTTTTATGCCCAAGCTGTATAATTTCTGAGATACTGTTTTATCTGATGACAGGTCATTCCAGAGGTCTTGGAGCTCTGTCTTTTCTGCTTTAGTTAAGTATGCTGTGACGTATCGTGCAACTGCAGTAGAATTGTCTGCAATGTACTGCACATCTATGTTTGCATTCCATAAGTGGGCAATGATTGCATTATAATCATTGATATATTTTTCTTCTTCTTTTCTTTTTATGTAATATGTATTTTTAGGTGACTTACCTTTAACAATATGTCTAACTGAAGACATGAGGTTGTTCACTTGACCTGCATTTGTAACTGGTCTAGGGAAACCAAATCGGCATTTGGTGTAGTATTTCCCTTTGTTTTTATATTTGCGACGACAATATTTTCCACATTTGTGTCTTTGAAATTGTAAAAATTGTGGCATTAAGATCACTATTTGTGGCTTCTGATGGAATTTCACAAGTGACATATTTTTCAATAAACTGTAAAACAGTGGCATCACTGTTTTGACCAAATTTAGGAGCATCTTTAATCCATAAAAGCATGTGGATATGTGGTGCTCCTCTGGCTTGGTATTTCTTTCTCCAAAAGAAGTGTTGCACTTCTCCAAGGGGAGGAACAGTTTTATTACAAATAAAATGTAGCATAGCAATGAAGCGATGGTGAAAATATCTTGAAACATTAACAAGATCCAAACAACAAAGTTCTCCAGGTGTTAGTACATCTATGTTTGTTTTGTTTTTATTTGATATGCGTAGGAAATCATGTAAATCTTCCCATGCATATTCTGCACAACTTAATGTAACAACCCAAGTGGGTGGGCCAAGGTTTCTGATCATACAACGTACATCTCCATGACGTCGAAACCAGTACTCTTTAGTACCACGCATATTTGCTAATAGATTTGTAATATTTGATTGTAAAACCTCATGCTTTTGTTGCACTTTTTCTAATATTTGTGTAGCTGTCATATTTTGAAAGTGTGATCCTGATTTTAATATGTGTGCAACTCCGTAACATAAAGTTGCAAGTTCACTTTCAAAGAGTAGGTGGAATATGTATTCCACATTTTGTCTAAATCTGGGATCTTCAGAAAACATCCGTAATGAGCGGTTTTCTGAAGCTGATATTTGAATAGGTCTATCATCATACCTTCCTCCTTTGCCAGTAGGAAAGAGTAGAGGAAAAGCACGTGCTTCTATACTTTTTTCCAATATGCTGATTGGCGATCCTTTTGTTTGACGCATTTGGTAAGTTTCCAGTGCATCTTCTACGGTGTCATTACAGTGCAAAGGATGAATTGTATAATGGTCTAAAGTATTTGATACTGTAGCAGGATCTAGTAGCTCAACTTGACCAGCTTCTTGTGTTTCTTGAATTATTTCAGTTGTATCTTTCAAGTTTTCTTCAATTTTAATTTCTTTGTAATATTCATTAATCTCTTTAAGATATTGGAAGGCTTGTCTAACTTTATATAAATCTACCAGCTGTTGCCATATTTTTTTGTCTTTTGTAGGTACTCCATTTACTAAGATAATTAAAGATTGCTGCATTGGACGTTGCACTCCTAGAGTATGCACATTTTCTTTTAGATCCAATGGTAAATAAACTACTTTTCCACAAATGCCTTTTACCAATTCAGAAGGAGGTAATTTTGCTGTTTTTGGTTGAAGGCGTATTATTGCTTGAAATGGGTGTACTGTTTGAATTATGATGCTCTCATATAAATTAAGTTGTTGTAGGGGTTTTGGTACTGGGTATAATTCCAAATTAGTTGTGATAGTACGTGAAGGAGTTTGGTTGTTGTCAAGTTTTGTAGTGCAGTAACTGCAAAGTATTAAGGGCTCAGTTATTTCGTATTCGTTTTCTGCTGCAAGGTAGAGAGCTAATTCAAACCATTTAGAATCTTCATTGTCTTCTATTTTGTATGATAGGTCTACAGTTTTTGTGTTACTTTTATAAAAAGTTCTACAGCAACATACACATACATGGTTTGGTACTTCAGCTGATGCACTTTTAAATTTTAGTATTTCTTTTTTGTATGTGTTTAGCAAAAAGTTGCCATGTGTAGAATTGTTGCTTAATTGGTTTAAAGCTATTTCATTCTGTAAATGGCTTTCACTTCCAAAATATTTTTTTGGGATATAGTGAATTTCTTCAAGTAGGTCTTTTGCTGTACCGTGTAGAAGGATGTTATTTAACTTTGCTAGTGCTAAAGCAGGACTTTTAGCATAGTACAGTTTATAGACTAGATTTCTTATAGTTAAATGATGTGTTCATATCCTTTTGATATCATGGAAAGTGGTTTTACAAGTAGGTCCTGTAATGCAGGCCAATGAATGTCCTTGTAGTCCTGTGTACTTGCGCACTGGACAGGTATCCAAATTTTGCAGTTATTTAATTTTGATTTTGTCTTTGCTTTTTACATATTTATTGAGGAATTGGCGTAAAGATTTGAAACATTGTTTGGGAATGTTACGCATTGACGTGCATGGCCATTTGTACACTAGACGTTCTGATTCAGTTGAATGGAGGGGTAACTCTAAGTTTTCAGGGCATATTTTTAATTTCCTACGATAGGTTTTAAGCATTGAACCTGATTTCTCTCCTTTTTTTATAAGATTTTGAAGGACTTTGTGATGGTACATTTTGGCTAAAATACTTTTCTTGGTATGCTTACTTTGCACTATATTAAAATTTGAAGAAGTAGTTTTATCTGTAGTGATAGCTGATTTTCTGTTAACTGTTTTTTGGTTTGTTTTACATTTTGATAGAGGAGGCAAAGTTTTTGTACTTGAAACTTCTTGTGTTTCACTAAATGACTGTATTAGCTGTTTTGTTTCAACTTTTTTTTACAAATTCTGCTAGAGATGGATGCTTATGTTGGACACTTTTATTTTCATTTGCACTACTTTTGTGTTGCTTTCTACGGACTTGACTTTTGGTAGGCATTCTTTAGGGTCTGTTGAAAAAATAAAGAAGATATGGGTTGGGGTGTTCTGGAATGTATGTGTGCTGTGTGCATGAGTGTTTGAGTAAGATGATAAAGATGTATGTAATGGTGTGTGGTTGTGCATTGGGAACTACAACTAGTAGGGATAGGTATTCTTGAATGTATGTGTTACTAAACTGGGGTTCAGATAACAAAAAAAAGTAAGCTACTGGTATGGAAAAGTACAAATAGTAAATCTAATGTATACAATTAAAACAGTTGTTTGTTCTATAATATGAAAATTGTAGCGGTTCAGTTGGGTAATTTGTGTGTCCAAAAATAGGAATTTGTGGGCCATTCTGCCTGTAAATCTCTGTTTAAGACATGGAGAGTTTTGGACAAAATGGTACGCAATCTCTAGTTTTAGGCACCAAAATAGCTTGTATTAATGTGATAGTATGTTTGATTAATAATACAAATATTATGGTGATATTCTACTTACTTTTTTTCTTAAATTAACAGGTAACTTCTTAGTTCTTCTTTGTTCTTTGAATTCGGCTGCTTCTTTTCAGTAGACTGGTCTTCACTGCAATTGTAAAAGCTTCAAATTAGTAACTTTGTTTGTATATAGGGCTGTTTTTAATTTAGATATTGATTTCTTTAATTGATATCCTCAGTGCCTTCTTTAAAACCATTAAACTAATTTATTTACATAAGATACATTGCATCAGTTTAGTACATGTGATATGTTCTTAATGAACAAATTGTATTTAATGACTCACTGTAGCAAAAAAAATATCTTTACTATGTCTTGTGAAATTTATAATATACCAGTGAATACTACTATTTCTGTAAGTAAGCTGTTCTAGGTAATAGCGCCTCAATGTCATGTCTAAATTAAAGTAATTAAGTAAATAAATAAATAAAAACAAAAAAAAATGAAATTGTATAAGTATTTTTTTAAAGATTTAAACATAGATTGTGCTTGCATGCAATTTTGTTTGAATATATGTAGTCTATATATTTCATTTAAAAAATGTTAGTTTAACCTGATTTGAGTGTGTGTGTATAAAGAAAGTAAATAGTATAAAGGTTTATAAGTGATAGTTGATTTCAGGATATTGAAAAAAATACAGTAAATTCATTTTACAGATTACACAAGCTAAAAGTCTGTTTGAAAATGTGTTCATCTGCTGTACAGACAATATGCATACCTGAAGTTTGTGTTCATGCATATGGATATGCATGGAGCTGCAAGTAGAAATCTTGGAGCCTTGTACAGTATTTCTGGTAGATGGTGCTTGCCAATGATATGACACTTGTACTCAGAGAGATTCACAGTACATTTGCAGTGCTGATCTATGATGCTGCAGTTAGATCTAGAGGTCTTGAATGTGATTGGTGCATGGTCATGTGATTTTTTAGCTACATCCAATGAGGGAATGGCAGAGGGAGTGAATTGGAAATGGTAGAAGGGCTGTTCATGTTACGATATGTCCGCGGACATGGTGGTAGTTCGCGGACATCGAGCGTTACATCCGGGGATTTTTGGGTTCAGAAGTCATGCAAATGAGAATAAGCCCTGAAAGGGATTGGTCAGGAAAGTTTAGTGGGTGTGTTGTGCCAGGAGAGAGTTTCTCAGAAACTCTTTTTGCTGAGAGAACAAAAGATACCTATGGCTGTGTGTTTCAGAAAACAGATTGTTTGGATTTTGGGAGATTCGTGGATACATTGGTTGAAGGTGCATGCAGAAAGCTGTGGAGTAGCTGTAGATCTTGGATTCCCACATGTGGAAGTACACTGGCATGGAGTACGTGGAATGAAGTGGTTGGACTTGCTACCTCTCTGTGCTACTTTGGAGACAGAGCAACATCCAGACATAATTGTAATTCATTGTGGAGGGAACAGTTTAGGACATGTGACTGGAATTTTTTTGCAATTTGCTATGAAAGAAGGACTTGGGAAGGTTATGGACATGTTTCCTAATTCTCAAGTGATATTTTCACGGATTGCGCAGAGACAAATGTGGCTTTGTTCTTCTTCATTTGGTCCACAAATGGAAAAAGCAAGGCGCAATGTTAATAAGGCTGTTTGTGCCTTTCTAAGAGATTTTGGCATGTCCTCTTTTCACAATGAAAATATTATGTTTCGTAGTACATACATTTTTCGCAGAGATGGAGTCCATTTTACTTATGCTGGCAATCAGATTATTCTGAGAAATGTACAAAATGCAATGCAACCTTTTTTTGGAATTACAACAACCATTTTGAAATAGGTGTTAAGCATTTATAATTTTTGACTTACAAACACCACCCAAAGGCTCTTTTCAGAGCCACACTTCTTCCCAGAGAAAATTGCAATGTTTGTGATGGGGTAGCAACCCAATTTTTTAAATGTTCGCGAACTGTCCGCGGACTTCTAAAAAACACAAAGGGCCCTGCTTCATTTATTTTCACTTCTATTTTTTAACTGTGAAAGGCGGCTCTGAAAAGAGCCTTATTTTTTTTTTGATTTTTGATTTTTGATATTTTGTATTTTTTTTGGTTTTTTATACATGACACACTAGGAGAGGAGGGGAAAGGAAGGTAGAGGGGTGGACACCAACCACAGGGATAAGAAAGGGCGAGCTGAGAGAGGGAGATGTAGAGTGGGTTTTATTTGGGTAGTGAGCAGATGTTCTCGTGCTCTGAGACGATAGTCTCAAAAGCACTACGAAGTCGCTCCCCCCTGCAGAGTACTGTGTCACAGTACATACATACAACTGTGACCCTCGAAAGGTAAGGGTCATCAGCATTCTGTATGGCCTGTGAGGCAGCTCGAGGAAGACGCTGTCCCACAGAGGTGGTCCTTGTGGTGACAGGATCAGAAACAGAGGATGAAGTAGAGGAAATCAACCTGCTACGTTCTTCGCAAGGTACAACCCTGCAAATAGCCCCAAAGTGAAATGACCTCAGGTGTCGCTTCATAGTAGTGGTCCCAAAGCTGTACTTACCGTGCTTCCCACGACTGAGTATCATTTTGCACTCATTTCAGGTAACACGGTTCGCACGAGCCTTAGGAACATTACCATGAATGGTAAATAACCGCCACACCCAAGACTCACGCCTAGTGCGGGTAGTAGGGTTTTCCTCTACCTCATTCTCATCATCCTCTTCTTCCTCCTCTGCATCCTCACTCCTGTTCCCCTCTTCAGGCCCTTGGGGAGGTGGTGGTGGTGGAGGGGTGGGGGTGGTGCTGAAGCAGGTGCAGCACCAGGTGGCAGTTCAGCAGCCAGGGATGCCATCAAAGATGCAATGGAAATCTGCAGTTGGCAGCAAAAATCGCTGAGTTTCGAAGAATACCCAGAAACACAATGAAAATAAGCTCTAGGGCGTGGTCTTTTATAGGGGTGCTTGTGCACGGTCCGCGGACAGGCGCGCTGCCCATGGACAGATCGAACACAAAAAAAGTTTGAAAAGTTTCAAAAGGTATGTAGAAACTCAGGATTACTATGTGGGACTTGTGCCATGGTGAGATTTTATTGAAAAATATTATGGATTAATTGAAAATGTACTTTTAATTTGTTCGGGGACCCGAACAGTGTTTGCATTCAGAACACGCGATCAGCGTGGGTGCCGTCATATGATTCGTTCGCGAACAAGTCCGGAAAGGAAGCGCATGTCCGCAGGACACCAAATGCACGGAGATTGGCTAGCACATGCGCGTTGATGTTCTACGGACACTGTTTGGGTCTTGAACTAATTAAAATTGCAACAGACGTGAAACGAACATTTCAGGACACTGCGTGTGTTCTTAGAACAGTATAAATTTGCTAGCGAACAGTAAGGACAGATATACTGTTCTTCAGGACACGTTCAATTTCGTTTATGTACGAACATTTCAGGACACCAATTGTGTTCTTAGAACATTTTCATCTTGCTAGCGAACAGTACGAACAGGTATAGTGTTCTTCAGGACACCTCCATTTCCGTTTATTTACGAACATTTTAGAACACCTCCACTGTCCGCGGACACCTACATCGTTTTTAAAAAAAAAACGAAACTATTTACAACACAATATAAAAATTAAACTTTATTTAACATATATTAATAATTTATGACAGAGAAGGTGAGGCAGAAACAGAAACAAAAACAGGAGAATTAGGGGTTTCATCATGATTGTTATTTGGTGAAGAAGGGATGGAAGTCTCATCAAAACGCTTTGGGTTATGGAGAGGGTTTGGGGATAATTGACTGGGATATGGTGAGGGGGGACAAGTACATGTGGGGCAATGGTATGACGTTTTTGTTTTAAAATGATCTTCAACAAATGTTTTCAAATTATTAAAATTGGTCAACAATAAATCAATTTTTTCTTTTATGTTGTCAAGCGTGTTTACCATAACAGCTTCTTCAGAGGTAGTTTCTATTTTGTTATGCTCTGTACAAAATATATATATATATATATATGTTAAATGTATACAAAATAATAATATTTAAATGGTTTATATTATAAAGTGTTTACCATTAGTTTCACTATCTTGTGACATTTCTTCATGTGGGAAATGTTCCTCTAGCCATTCCAGAGTACTAGACATTTCTGTGAGAGAAAAAAAAAAGATAATATATTTTTTTATCTAATACAGAAAGTTTATGAATACAAATAAGTACACTTACTATTTCAGGTAAGATATGTCCTATGTACTCAGTGGGTCTGCTCTTGTTCTCAGTTCTGTTGTGTTTGTGAGGTAATTATGTTGGAAGCCAATTTATTTTCTTGTGGTATATTCCATTTTAGAACATTTAAATGAATGGTTAGTGTGTTGTACATATGGGTTACATTTATTATGCATTAGTACATATAATGTGTTTTTGTGCTTTTTTTAAATTTGTTAAATGTTCCTATGTTATGATATAACAATCAAACATACCCCCCCAGAGTTTTTTAGGTAGTGGTACTGTTCTTCGAACATGTCCGCGAACATTAAATGAGTTTGCGGACATCAAGTACAGTAGAAGAGATTCAGTCAGTTCCATATGATATGTATATAAAGTGAAAGTCATTATTGTTAAGTTGCACTACTAAAAACCTACAAAATTCAATGAAAAAACTTTGTTAAAGGGACGTTATGGTTAAGTTGCG
Source organism: Ambystoma mexicanum (assembly GCF_040938575.1). NCBI lineage: Eukaryota > Metazoa > Chordata > Amphibia > Caudata > Ambystomatidae > Ambystoma > Ambystoma mexicanum. The sequence goes on from NC_090924.1 coordinate 721,271,968, forward strand.
CCACTAAAAACCTATGAAATTCAGTGAAAAAACTTTGTTAAAGGGACGTTATGGTTAAGTTGCGCTACTAAAAACCTATGAAATTCAGTGAAAAAACTTTGTTAAAGGGATGTTATGGTTCCAAATAAAACCGAAAAACCCTTGAAATTCGCCAGTTATGGTAAGCTAAGCAACCACAACTCGCGCCACCACCGTGCACTGCTAAGACTAACACCCAGGACATCAAAGATGACATCGCAAATGTCATTGATGACATCACTGATGACATCACATGTGTATGTACTTTTCATGAAATATGTGTACAAGGGATTCTTATTATAATGTTGCAAAACAAGTTTCACGGATCATTGCAATAAATATCATACCCTAATTAGTGCATTGAACGATGCATTGATATAAATAGCATTCTATTATGGGGTTCTATCTAGTATACTAAGCTACTCATACAGATGGGTGTTAGTCTTAGCAGTGCACTGTGGTGGCGCGAGTTATGGTTGCTTAGCTTACCATAACTGGCGAATTTCAAGGGTTTTTCGGTTTTACTTGGAACCATAATGTCCCTTTGACAAAGTTTTTTCACTGAATTTCATAGGTTTTTAGTAGCGCAACTTAACCATAACGTCCCTTTAACAAAGTTTTTTCACTGAATATATATATATATATATATATATATATATATATAATATATATATATGCCGCCTGCCCTATAGTTAAGGTGAGTTGGACTCCCATAGGAACCACTTAAAATTCAATTGTTAATAATGTTTGATTCGAGTAATGGATGGCCGAAATTTAGAAAGTGATTAGGAACTCGCGGGTCCTCCCCACTGCCCCCCAAAACTGCAAAGTTTCGTAGATTCATTAAAAAATAAAAAAAGTTATTAAGAAGACACAAATCTTTTTTCTATAGTTGCGGCCTACTTCCCATTTATTTTCCGTAGACAAACAAGGGCAATTTTTGTCAAAGCGCACAGCCCAAGCCGATGGAAAGATTTATACCAGGTCTGAAACAACTTGGGCAGGGATCGTTCAAAAGAGTGCTTTTTGTGTTTTGGGGTCATTCGATGCGGCATTTTTTAAATATTTGAGAGAGGGGGGGTGCCCCCTTCTTCAAAATAGATGCCTATATCTCGGGTAGATTGCCAAAACTGGGTGTTTTTAGAAATGGAACGGCTGCCAGCTTCTTAATCTCTCAATGCGAGAGATAGCCGCCGCTATATCCGAATATACTGGGAAATGAAATGTAGGAAAAAAGCCACTTACAGGTAAAAAAAACATGCACATTTCATCAGGCTGGAGGTGGGGTGTGGCTAGAGGGCGCCAAGAGAAATTTGGGAGTTGGAGGGCGCCTACAGACTTAGTTTGCAAAACACAGCATTCTTTAGCCTTGAAACTGCATCGCAGAAATATTGTGTGTTGTGGGGGAATGGGAGAGGGCAGTGGAGGGGAGGAGCTCATCATGGGTGTTTGGGGAGCAGGCACAGAGCTTTCAGTGCCCCTCTTCCATGGAGGGTCAAAATAATTAATTGTATGTGTATAACTGTATATAATTGTGTTTCATAAAGAATGTTCTCTAGGTAATTATATTTTCTTTTTTGTACAGCCTTAAAAGTGCATATTATGACTTTATTAATGTGCACATATTACTGTGGACATGGCTAGTGTCTGTACCACTGTGCATGTTACTGTGAACATGGCGAGTGTCTGTACCGTTGCGCATATACTTTACGTACATTCACCCAACGTCCCCCATCCTTACTACCCGAACCATGCACTATACTCAATGCCTCTTTATTCTCTCCATTGTTACCTAGACCTGATTCTCCCCATGTACACACCATGTTTACAGCTTTAGTACTACTATTGTACCCCCACCATGTGTTTCGCTATCCATACACTATACCCATACTTTCTGTACCCTCATGCAGCCTACTGTGAGAAAGCAGAAGGTGTCTCACCCATTAGTCCCTGAGGATCTGTCATTCAGGTGGCCAGGACAAAGCCATCACTTTTGGATCCAGTGCCTGGGGATGGACCAGTGTGGGAGGATCACCTGGGTAATGGGTCTTCGGGGAGTGGGAGTGGCACACCAGATGTTGAGACGCGGTATCCCCTTCCCTGTAACATCATTACCCCATCCTACCCAGTAGGATATTTAGGAACTCGACCCCCGTCCCCTTTTACAACACAAACACTTTCTCACAGACAGCCCACTACAGGGTAAAACAGACTGACACCTGAGCCATGTACCTGGCATTTCCCAATACTATGGTCAGACGAGGTAAGGCAATTATCAATAGTCACTCACACCTGACTTCAATTACACTTCCCCACAAGGATAAAAGGCAGTGCACGAAAGGACACTCTGGGCGAGGCAAAGCACACGGGGAAACAGCATTTTCGAGATGGCAGCTGAGCAACAGGGGAAAGAAGGCAAAACCGAAGGGGATCGCAAGGAGGGAAATTCCTTTGACCTTTCGAAAAGGAACATTACTTTCCAGAGACCGCAGAAAACAAAAAGCGTAAGACCAGGAAAGCAGGCTGAATTATGTTTTGGAGATACTGGGGCCCTCCCGTGTCAGTAATCAAGGTGGGGAGAAACACCAGCCTCCATGGTACCGTCCTTGGCTCCAAGAACAAAGCAGCATCAGTGAATTCAACATAGTCAGTGAGTTGGGGAGAACAATAAAAGACCATCTGCATTGAAGCCAAGGTTAAAACTGTATGATAAGAGACGTGAGTGAAGTTTACCTGCTGCTGAGTGATTGAACTTTATAGCAAGCTGCAATACCCTTTGAAGGAGCTGTCCGGCACCACGTGGGTGCTATATCGAAGGTCTCTGTAAGGTATCCAGCTGAGAAGTGATAACAGTAGATAAATTTGGTCCAAGCCCGGCAGAAGAAGACCAATTGAAACAGAGCAAATAAATATGAATCAAAGTGGTCCTGCAACGGGTCATGCAAAATCCAGCTCACAATCGAAAGTCTTTGATTTTGATGAAATAGCAAATGTTTGGAAAAGTACAGGAATTTGTTCTGAGCCCAGCAAAGGGCGACTAATTGAATGCTTTGTATTAAAGTCAGTCTGAGCCCGGCACATGGAGGCCCGGGGTGAACAGTAAATCACCTGAGAAGTTGTATAAATAAAAATCCTGAGAAGAAAAGAACTTTACTGTTTTGTCATGTTGCATCAGGCCCTCTGAAATAAGAGACTTTAAATGACAAAGAGACTTTGGCACAGAAGTCTTGAACTGCCTCCTCATGCTAGAGAAGCCAGAGAGTGTGCTAAGCTTGAGAGTGCTGCCTTGTCCAGTGCTGACAACATGGGGAAGGGAAGCCAGCGGGTTGAATTTTCTGACATATCATTTCTTGAACACTTTTCTTTTGCATAACATTGTTTCCCACACTATTTGTATTTAGAAGTAATGACTGGCAGTAGGCTTATTAGTATATGCCATTTTCTTTTGTCAAGACACCACTAGGACTGTGTTATTATTATTTGATGGTCGTAGCTTGCTCCCATCTTTAGATTTAGGATTAAATAGGTCTTTTTATATGTGTATCCGCTGCTACAAAAAGGTGGTTGAAAAAAAAGTTGTGAATGTGTTTCGTTGTTTACAATTGGTAAGTGTTACTGTTGTATTTGTGTACTTACCTGTGACAAAGCTGCAGTGAAAATGTGTCAGTCATTTTAGTATTTTGCTTACTATGTAGTCCTCTTTTTTTACTATTGATTTTGGAAAGTATAAAAGCCACCATTTTGTCTACTTTTCTCATTTTGATTGGAGTACTCCCACTGTGCACCTGCTGAGTGTGTGGCAGATGTGAACCTAAGTGTCAGTAAATATTTACATATTTAAAGGTTTATTTGCAGTGTTGTGTGTGTTAGCTATATAGGACATGAAGAACATTAGGGTTTACACATGTAACAGTGGGTACAAAAGTAACATTTATTTTTTGTAGATTTTTCCAAAAAAGGGGGGGCAAATTGCCAATTAAAAACAATATCACTAGTGACAGTGGGCCTGATGTTCAAAAATGCCCCATCCCAAGCCATATATGGTGTCATGCCCACTGTGATCCAATTGTGGGATTGTTTGCATAAAACCTTGCAATCATTTTAGATCCGGTGTCGGTAGCAGTGGGGGAGGTCGGGCTCGGTGGAGGTTGTGGTAGGTATAGTGGTGGAGGTTGCTGGTGTTGAGGTTAACGTGGTGGCTGCTGGTGTTGAGGTTGCAGCTGTTCGTATTCGTACAGAGTTTGGTCAAAGAGCTTGAATTTTGTGTCACTGATGGGCCTTTCTGTAGTCCTCATTTACATCATCCCAGTATACTCTCACTAGGTGTTGAATCAGGACGGGTGTCCCCAAACTCTCAGATGGGATATTGGATGGCCCTGGTGTAGTTTTTTCTTACAGATCTTGCACTGCACGCTTTCACTTTCTTTGAGAGAGTGGCACTCCTCCACCATGAAATATCTCTAGCTATCTGCCATTTTCTTAATTCAGCATAATTGTTTGTGTGGGGAGGGGTTGGCACCCAAATCACAGCATCACTGCTGCTGCTGATGAGTTCAGACATGCTAGACAATGTCTGAACTGGGAGGAAAAGATTATAAAATGAAAAAAAGAAACAACAAAAAGAAGTATGCCACTTAAAATAAAAATAAAATAACAAAAAGAAAGCAAAAAGAAAACAACTAACTCAAAAAATAAATACACAAACAGAACAAATCACAGGACAATGGAAAGGGAGAAATGGACAAAGGATGGAAAAAAGGATGGGTATTTATGAGGAATTTGCTAATAATAACTTTCTGATAACTTACAGAGAACCTTCTTACTACACACAAGAAAAAGCAATGAGGGAAAGTTATGCAGCTGTGCATGGGTGTAGTAAATATTCACGGCTATGCACAACAACCAATCAGGCAGCTTGGTGTATACGCGTGGCAATGAGTCATGTGTCACCACGTTCCTGAGCATGTGTTCTGATTGATGAATTCTGCACATGCGGGTTATAGTCATAGCCATGCCTATGGAACTCAACACATAATTGGTTATTACTTTAGACACAGTTACGTCATATGGTGTGGGCGTTGCAGCGTTAACAAACTGCAGCATCTGATTGGCCCTTCTCGTTGACGCAGTTACGGGCCTACATAGCGTGAAATCATATTGTTGGATGGTCTAGGTGCGAATGCGCATAACTGCTTTAAGGAACAGCGCTGCTTGATTGGGCCCTTTCATTGATGTGGTTATGGGTCATATGTAAGTGGATAAGTAGAAAATGAAATCTCATTAGTCGGCACGGAAGGCGGGAATGTGCCTAATTGCATGTACAAACCTCGCCACCTAATTGGGTATTTTATTGACACAGGTACGGGTCATGTGTAGACACGTAAGTGCAGCGCCCAATGTGATTGGTCGCCGGTTTAGCACGAACACATCATTGCACCTGGGCGTAGCCACGCGTATGAAAGTCACACTCTGATTGGCTTTTCCGTGTAGTCGCAGCTATTCACCACACCGAAAGACACTGTTCTTTTTTTCTCATTGCTTTTTGTCTCTTGATGGGTGAACTTGCTTATGAGCCTCCATGTCATGTCACGCGGGAGACTGGGGTCTGCCGCTCCCATTTCCTCCTGGCGAGTCTACCCGCGCGTTCGCGTCTGGGGACTCGCCGGGAGGGGAGCAACGGATTACAGGGCCGGCGGCCTTCGGCGCATGCGCGGAGGTCCTCTCTCTCGGTTCCGCGCATGCGCCGTGGGGGCTTGCCTTCCAAGCCTCGTTCTGGGTTCGCCGGCGCCCGGAAACGGAACGGTTTGCGTTCCAGGCCTCTCGGGCGCCGGCGGCCCATAAAAGAGGCCGCTAGTCAAAGCTGCCCGCGTCTCAACGCGGTTTGCTTCGCTTTCCTCGTTGTTCCTGCCCAGCCTTACCTGTGGCCTGTCCTGGGCCTACCTGCCTCCAGCCTTACCTGTGGCCTGTCCTGGGCCTACCTGCCTCCAGCCTTACCTGTGGCCTGTCCTGGGCCTGCCTGCCTCCTGCCTTACCTGTGGCCTGTCCTGGGCCTACCTGCCTCCAGCCTTACCTGTGGCCTGTCCTGGGCCTGCCTGCCTCCAGCCTTACCTGTGGCCTGTCCTGGGCCTGCCTGCCTCCGGCCTTACCTGTGGCCTGTCCTGGGCCTGCCTGCCTCCAGTCCTTACCTGTGGCCTGCCCTGGGCCAGCCTGACTCCAGTTCTTATCCGGGTCCTGTCCTGGGCCTGCCTGCCTTCAATCTTCACCTGGGTTCGGCCCTGGGCCAGCCAGCCTCCAGCTACTACCTAGGTTTTGCCCTGGGTCAGTCTTCCCTCAGCCCATTCCGGAGTTCTGTCCTGAGTCATCATTGTGTAGAGGGGACTCATCCCACACTAGCCTGCATTCCCCTGTTCCATCTTGGGCACGTTCCTACAGTTCTCTAATTGGCCAGACAACTAGTTCCAACTGTCCTCACTCTTTCCTGTCTTGCCTGACTCCGAATCTCATCCTGTGTACCATTGGAACTATCTGCACCAGCCAAGCTCCTTTGCCTACTACGAATACCTTTCTGCTACACTGGTCTATCTATCAACTGTCGCTGCACTGAGGTTCTTGGAAGATTCATGGTCTGGACAACAAGCTCTACCTGGACTATGGTTCCCTCCATCTGAGCCTACATCCTCTTGTCACGCTTACCTGGGAGAGTGCCTTTGTGACATTGGGGGTTGGTCCATCCTTCACCCAGTTCCTCATTTGGGTGGTGGAGAGGCTGATTCCTCGTGCCGCTATCTCATCAGTTCCTGGACTCCAGACTGGCGACCTCTGCGAGACCAACCACCAAGACTACAGGTACGCGGTCCTCTCGGGCCAATCAGCTTGACAGATTGAGACGCCTTCCTCCTGATTCAGAGATGGATGAATCGCAGGACATGAGGAACGAGTTGCTAGCGCTCAGGGCCGAGATGACCGCCCTGCGTCAGGAGAATCAAACATTACGACAAATGATAACGCAAGGAGCACCTAGTACCTCTCAAGGAGAGGGATCATTGGCTCATACAACACCCATCAAATTCGACGGAGACCCTAGACGGGTGGCGGAGTTTTGTAACCACTGCAGAATACACTTTCTCTTCAGGTCTACCTACTTCAACACTGATAGGGCCAAGATTGGTTACATCTTGGGGAACCTAACTGGGAACGCATTAGCTTGGGCAACTCCGTTTGTGGTTACGAACAGTCCTATTTTGAATGACTTTGCTGCCTTTGAAAAGGCCTTTCTTGAGGTATTTCAGACGCCGAACCTGGCCTCCGTTGCACAGAATCAATTGATGGACTACAAACAGGGAAGCAATGACGTCATCACCTACATCAGCCGTTTCCGACTTTTGGCTACTGACTCCCAGTGGCCCGAAATTACACAGAAGACACTGTTTCGTCGAGGCCTGAGAGAGGAGTACAAGGATGAGTTACTTCACATCCCTGAACCAGAGAGCCTTCAACTCTTGATCGATCAAGTACTCCGTATTGACCAAAGGCTAGCCGAACGAAAGGCTGAGAGACGTCGGCTTGACAGAAGCGGTCCCCGGACAACCAACACACCTGCTGGTTCGTTTGGGTCGACCGAGTCCGGACCTGAGCCCATGCAAGTAGGAGCCATGAGGGGACCTTTGACGGAAGAAGAGAAGAAACGAAGGAGGTCTTTGCGTTTGTGTCTTTACTGTGGAGCAGCTGGACATTATTTGGGTACGTGTCCTTTGCGTCCGCAGAAGAAGAAGTCGGGAAACTAGGAGACCTGTCGTATACAGGAAGGGCAACGACAGGTCCCATTCCTTCCTCAGACCCTTCTGTTATTTGTTCTATACGTCTGCCCATGCAACCAGCGGTACTACAGACCCTGAAGGTCCGAATTAAACTACCAGACAAGAACCTGGAAGTATCCGGTCTACTGGACTGTGGGGCTTCCGGCAATTACATCGACGAAACGTTCGTCACCAGACATAAGATACCACTCGTTTCCAGACACACGCCTCTGTCGGTGGAGCTTATTGATGGTACTCCCTTGTCTTCTGGACCCGTTAGTCAGTTCACAGTTGGACTGGCCCTTCTGATTGCTGATCATTACGAGGAACTAGCCTTTGATGTTATCAAGTCACCGAACTACAAGATGGTTTTGGGATTACCTTGGTTGCAACACCACAATCCTTTGATAGACTGGAGAACCCAGACCTTGACCTTTTCATCCGAACGGTGTGCTCAAGAATGCAAGCTACCCGTTCCCACCAGGACCGTCTCGACTTCTCTAATAACGGACAGCAATGGGGTTCATCTATGTTCCACGTCTCTGGTCCCACAGGAATATTCCGAATTCAAACATGTGTTTTCTGAACCTGGCAACATACCCCTTCCTCCACACCGTTCTTTTGATTGCTCCATTGACCTGCTATCGGACCACGTTATTCCCCATGGGAAACTATATGCTTTGACACGTGACGAGAAGCTAGTTCTTCAGGAGTATTTGTCGGAGAGTCTAGAAAAGGGGTACATTGTGCCATCGAAATCGCCTGCAGGATTCCCCCTGTTTTTTGTAAAGAAAAAAGAAGGTACATTGAGACCCTGTGTCGACTACCGGCAGTTGAATGACATAACAGCCAAGGACCGGTATCCTTTACCCTTAATTCGCAGCATCCTTGAAACCCTGCATACTGCGCGAATCTTCTCCAAATTGGACCTCCGCGGAGCTTATCATTTGGTGCGCATCAGGAGTGGGGACGAGTGGAAGACAGCTTTCAAGACATCTTTTGGGCATTTTGAATACAGGGTTATGCCTTTCGGCCTATGTAATGCTCCCGCTGTTTTTCAACGATTCATGGACTACATCTTTGGTGACCTGTTAGGGTTATCCGTTTGGGTTTATCTGGACGACATATTGATATTCTCTAAATCCTTAGACGAGCATGTGGAACATGTTCGTGAGGTCCTTCATCGGCTGTCCGTCAATAACCTGTTCGCCAAAGCGGAGAAATGTAGCTTTCACCAACCCAGCATTGAATTCTTGGGATTTGTTATCAATCAAGAAGGCATTGGGATGGATCCCAAGAAGGTGCGAGCCATACAAGAATGGAGACATCCACACGATATCAAGGCTCTCCAACGCTTCCTGGGATTCGCAAACTTTTACAGGCGCTTTATCCCACAGTTCTCACAGATCTCGGCCCCCCTCACCAGGCTAACCAGCAGCAAGATCACGTTCGAATGGGATCTCGTGGCTTCCCGGGCTTTCGACGTATTGAAGTCGGCCTTTATGGCTGCCCCGATCCTGCGCCATCCCCAGGAAGAGTTGCCTTACATAGTGGAGGCCGATGCTTCCAGCTTTGCTGTAGGGGCAGTCCTTCTTCAGAAAGATCCTATCACGTTGGTAGAACATCCAGTAGCCTATTATTCTCGCAAGTTGAGTCCCAGCGAACGAAACTACGCGGTGATTGAAAGGGAACTGTTAGCCATCAAGACCGCATTCGAGGAATGGAGACATTTTCTCCTCGGAGCACGCTTTTCTGTGGAGGTGCGGACAGACCATCGCAATCTGCAATATCTTCGCTCTCTGCAATGTCGGACTCCTCGTCAAGCCCGGTGGGCCTTCTTCTTCTCTCCGTTTGAGTTCCATGTTACTTATATCCCGGGAACCTCCAATACGAAAGCGGATGCGCTTTCCAGGTCCCTGGAAAACGTAGATGGGACGCCCTGTCCAGAACAGCCACTGATTTCTCCTCGCCGTTTTCTGCTGGCCTTGTCCTCTCACCTTAAGTCCATCGCGGAAGCCACTCGGTCGGATCCAGAAAGAACGTCCCTTCTTAGTCGGCAACTAGTATCAGAACGAGACGGACTGTTGTTTTTTCAAAGAAGACTCTACATACCCAGAGGAGCCATTAGAAGGGGCATTCTACACGGATTCCATGATTCACCCATAGGAGGACATCGCGGGGTCAGAGCCACTCGAGAGTTGATATCCCGACAGTTCTGGTGGCCTGGTTGGGCGACCGAGGTCCAGAAGTACATTGACAGCTGTCCAATATGTGCCCAGTGCAAGGTTCCCAGAAGACGACCATTGGGTTTGTTAATGCCCACCGAAGTGGCTCCCTATCCATGGCATACCATCGCCACCGATTTCATTGTGGATTTGCCTCCATCTGAAGGGTACACCTGTATAATGGTGGTTGTGGACAGCTTCACCAAACTGGCCCATTTCATCCCATTCCGGAAAATCCCTACAGCTACTCAAATGGCTTCAGTGTTTCTGCACGACATCTACCGGTTGCACGGCCTACCGGAGAAAATCATATCGGATAGAGGTACCCAGTTTCTTTCATCATTTTGGAGACAGGTGTGTGGTCATCTGGGAATACATAGAGCTCTAAGCTCAGGCTATCACCCACAGACAAATGGGCTAACCGAAAGGACCAATCAGACTTTGGAGGGGTACCTCCGCTGTTTTGCCAATGCCACACAGTCTAATTGGAAAGGTGGGCTAGATCTGGCCGAAGTATCCTACAACAACACTGTTCATGCCTCCATTGGAGTCAGCCCATTCTTCTGTTCCACTGGTCTACATCCTCGGTTAATGCCTTTTCAACCAGTTCCGTCTAGTACTGTTCCCTCTGCTGATGGTCTGGTCTTACACATCCGGGAACAGCAAGAACTTGCACACAAGATCTTAAGTGAAGCCAAGGATCGGATGAAGAGACAGGCAGACAGGAAGAGGAGTGCAGAACCTAATTTCCAGGAGGGCGACAAGGTGTGGTTGTCCTCAAAGAACCTGCCTCTCCGCAATCTGCCCGTCAAACTGGCCCCTCGATATTTGGGACCCTTTGTTATCACCAAACGGTTGTCCTCTGTAGCCTTCCGTCTTCACCTACCCTCTTCCTGGCGTGTACATCCCGTTTTTCACGTGTCCCTGTTAAAACCCTATGTGGTCGATGATTATGGCCGCACCTCTCCTCGTCCGGCCTCTGTTTTGGTACAGGGGGCCCCTGAGTTTGAGGTACACGAGATCTGTGATGCCCGGTACCGTAGAGGGGTGCTCCACTATTTGGTTGACTGGAAGGGGTACCCGGCCTGTGATCGTACCTGGGAACCGCGCCAGCACGTGCATGCTCCCCGGCTGATACGTGAGTTCTACGTACGGTTTCCCTGGAAGCCTGGGGCCCCGGGTCTTCCTGGGAGGGGGCATAGTGTCATGTCACGCGGGAGACTGGGGTCTGCCGCTCCCATTTCCTCCTGGCGAGTCTACCCGCGCGTTCGCGTCTGGGGACTCGCCGGGAGGGGAGCAACGGATTACAGGGCCGGCGGCCTTCGGCGCATGCGCGGAGGTCCTCTCTCTCGGTTCCGCGCATGCGCCGTGGGGGCTTGCCTTCCAAGCCTCGTTCTGGGTTCGCCGGCGCCCGGAAACGGAACGGTTTGCGTTCCAGGCCTCTCGGGCGCCGGCGGCCCATAAAAGAGGCCGCTAGTCAAAGCTGCCCGCGTCTCAACGCGGTTTGCTTCGCTTTCCTCGTTGTTCCTGCCCAGCCTTACCTGTGGCCTGTCCTGGGCCTACCTGCCTCCAGCCTTACCTGTGGCCTGTCCTGGGCCTACCTGCCTCCAGCCTTACCTGTGGCCTGTCCTGGGCCTGCCTGCCTCCTGCCTTACCTGTGGCCTGTCCTGGGCCTACCTGCCTCCAGCCTTACCTGTGGCCTGTCCTGGGCCTGCCTGCCTCCAGCCTTACCTGTGGCCTGTCCTGGGCCTGCCTGCCTCCGGCCTTACCTGTGGCCTGTCCTGGGCCTGCCTGCCTCCAGTCCTTACCTGTGGCCTGCCCTGGGCCAGCCTGACTCCAGTTCTTATCCGGGTCCTGTCCTGGGCCTGCCTGCCTTCAATCTTCACCTGGGTTCGGCCCTGGGCCAGCCAGCCTCCAGCTACTACCTAGGTTTTGCCCTGGGTCAGTCTTCCCTCAGCCCATTCCGGAGTTCTGTCCTGAGTCATCATTGTGTAGAGGGGACTCATCCCACACTAGCCTGCATTCCCCTGTTCCATCTTGGGCACGTTCCTACAGTTCTCTAATTGGCCAGACAACTAGTTCCAACTGTCCTCACTCTTTCCTGTCTTGCCTGACTCCGAATCTCATCCTGTGTACCATTGGAACTATCTGCACCAGCCAAGCTCCTTTGCCTACTACGAATACCTTTCTGCTACACTGGTCTATCTATCAACTGTCGCTGCACTGAGGTTCTTGGAAGATTCATGGTCTGGACAACAAGCTCTACCTGGACTATGGTTCCCTCCATCTGAGCCTACATCCTCTTGTCACGCTTACCTGGGAGAGTGCCTTTGTGACATTGGGGGTTGGTCCATCCTTCACCCAGTTCCTCATTTGGGTGGTGGAGAGGCTGATTCCTCGTGCCGCTATCTCATCAGTTCCTGGACTCCAGACTGGCGACCTCTGCGAGACCAACCACCAAGACTACAGGTACGCGGTCCTCTCGGGCCAATCAGCTTGACACTCCAGGAACGTTTAAAGAGCATTATCCTCATTTTCCATTCCTTTATTTACCTTTCCTTTTCCTATGCCTTTGTCCAATCATTTGTAGTTTATTTTAGCTTGTTGTTTTTTTTTTTTGCTCAAAATGTTTCCATTTAAGTGGCAGAGTCCTTTTTGTGTTTTTTTTTTTTACGTTTTTTGTTTTTTCTTCCCAGTTCCACGTTAAAGTATGTCTGGGACCTGCAGTGATGAAACAGTGGTTTGGGTGTGTTCTGCCTTATGTCCATGCAAGAAGCAGTATGCCCAGAAAACTGTTTGGGAACCTATACTTGGATTCACACCTTGTCCGGATCCATTGGGACGATGTGGAGGAACCCTATACGAAGATACATTTTCATCACAAGATAAGAGTGCATGGTCCACAATCTGCACGCCGGTATCTGCCAGCCAAAGCCACCTCTGTGCCACTGCCTTCCACTTCTATTGCTTCTTTTTTTACATCCACCAACCCCCACATCAATCGATCCTGCTTGTACCCAATCTACAGGTATCTACAGGAATGCCAGGTAATGTGTAAAAAATTTCACAACTGGATTGTGGTGAGAGATGCCACCCTAGATGGTTGGAAAAGGGACATTTAGAACACCAGGCCAATTGCCACCGCTAGGACTATATATATTTGTTTAAGTGGCCATTTTCTACCCCTTTTTAAAAAAAGGAAAACTAAAAAAAAGAATCAGAAAACCCTTTGTTACATGTATGAATCCTTTGTTACATGTTTGAACGCTTTGTTACATGTGTGAATCCTTCCCAGTTCCTGCCTCTTTCTTCCGTCTCGCCCAAAATGGTCCTTTTCAGGGGTGAACTTTTCAGATATAAAATCAGACAACAAAAACACAGACTGTATAAATGGATCAATAATCTTTTATTGCTCTTTTTAATACAGTGGGCCTCATTCCAACATTGGAGGTAGCCATGGTGCTCTTAGCACCATGGCTGCCTCCAATACCGGTACCAACTCCGACCTGGTTCAATGGGGACTTACCGTTGTAGTCCAACCTTTGCGGGACCGGTAAGTCCCCATTGAAAAAGGCAATCCCCATTCCCATTGAGCCCCCTTAGGGCTCAATGGGAATGGGGAGGGAGGTAATAATGGTACCGCAATTTGCGGTACCGGTATTTGCTCCCTGGTCCCTTTGCGGCTCCCACTTAGGGTGCCTGGTAAAACCAGGCACCCATAGCGTGACCCACTAAGGGATCTCGTAGTAGGGCGCAAAGGGATTACCGGCACCAATGTCCTTAACAGTGCCTGGTATCCCTTTACGCCCTACTCGGAATGAAGCCCAGTGTGTGTTAAAAAAAATCACATTTGTCTATGGGCCTCATTAGGACCCAGGCGGATTTCGCGGTGCTAAATGCACCGCGAAGCACGGCGGAAAGCCGTCGATAGCGCCATGGGGGTTGGCGGATTTACCGCCCCATTCCGACCTCGGCGGAGCGGTAAATCCCCAATCCCCATTCTGCCCTTCCCCATTCCCATTCTTGCCCCATAGGGTATAATGGGAGTGGGGAAGGAGTTAATTACGCCACCGTAAAATACGGTGGCGTAATTAACAACGAGGTCCCGTAGCGCCATGGTTTTCTCCGCCTGGTAAAACCAGGCGGAGAAAACCTCCATGGCGCTAAGGGAACTCGTAGTACGGCGGACGGGTCCGCCGCGATTAGCGCTGGCGGAAACCCACTCCGCCTGGGTCCTAATGAGGCCCTATGTATTTTATTATAGCCATGGCTGTCCTTCATGGTAGCCATGGGTACAACCACCAGTCGTTACTGTGATTAACCGTGCCTGCATTTTAACCAATCTCATCCTTCATGGTAGCCACGGGTACAGTGACAGCAACCATGGCTACAATGAATGCCTATGGGCCATGTGAGCCTATTCCGTAGTGTCTATTGTAGCCGCAGCTATGGCAAAAATGTTTTTAAAAAATACATATGTAGATATATGTGTGGTAGGTAGTCATGTTAAGTTCTATTTTAAGATAAATTGAGTGTAGTCTTTGTGTAAAGTTAATGTAACACTTTAATGACTTTTTATTCATCAACCACACATATAACTGTAAACATTTTATTAAATATTTATTTGGGGGGATGTGATTGTGGGATTTCTTTTTCTTTTAGCATTTACACATGATACATCGTCATCACCCCCAATTCTCTGCTTTTTATTCATCTCAGGTCTTTTGTGTCCTTTTTCATTGATTCCATATCATTTTGAAGATTCAGTTACGTGTTTCATTTTTTTTAAAGAATTAATGATTGTATTTGTGGGGAAATCTTTAGGTGCTTAGGCCTTGCAGATAATTGAATCACTTATTCATCTGTTTGAAAATATTTCAAATATGTTTAAACAATTGAAGATATAATTGTCTTTAAAGTACTTCTGCTGATAGCACAGCCATTTAAAAACGGTATTTATATTTATTTTTACTCTAGCAAAAAGTATCCAATCTCCAAACGGGTTCTGTGGACAAACTTGACAACATTCTCATCAATTGCTGAAAATCAATGATTCTGTAGGTAGCTGTTCCTATTCGCTTATCGCTTGATGTGCTTTGCACTCTGAAGTAAACTGCAATGAGAATGGGTGCGTGTGGCTGGCTGACATACCCCAGAGCAGACATTGGGGGAGGCAAGAGTTAGTGTATTGCTGCGTACCTGGACCTTCTGTGCTCTCTCCCCACCTGTCACCTCACCTGGTGTGGTGCCGTTTATTGCTGTGCATTGCAGTGCAAATATCTTGGAAACTGCGCATTCCATGGCCTTGAAATGTGGTTTGTGATATCCTGTAGGGACGTCGAGTTGTTCCTTGTGTCAAAACCAGTCCATCTCATGTGTGAAGGTGGTGAAATCCGGGGAAATGGATAGGGCATCCAAATGTCATGTAGCCAGTAATGTCCGGAGGGTCCGAACAGGTACATGGAGAATTTGATGCAGATTGGTGAAACAGTGTGGACTTGTATAAGGAACAATGTTTTGCGAAGTTACAAACCCACAAGCACATTTTGACTTATGCTGCAATCTGGAAAGGGTTGGGGTGTCTAAATGTCATGTAGTCAGTAATGTCCGGAGGGTCATAACAGGTAACTATGCAAAATTTGGTGTAGATTGATGAAAAAGTGTGGAATTGTATAAGGAACACCAAGCCACAAACCCAATAACACATTTTGACAAATTATATTATTTGTGTTTTGGGTTACAAGTGAAAGCTTTCACAATTTTATACATATCAAAATATACATATAATAATAATAACATAGAAAACAGATAAAGTTCTTCTGGTATGTTTGTTCCTATAACCCGATAGATCTTCTAAATACTTGGGGCCTCATCACAAGTTTGGCTGTAACCCTTAAATCCGGCGGTCGCGCTATTACCGCCGGATTTAAGGGTCCGCCAAATCAGGGCTTCGGCGGATTTCTCCCCAGCTCAAATCCGCCGGCGGTAAGAGCGCGGAAATTCCCCATTGAGCCCAATGGGGAATGGGGCGTCCCGAATGGGCTCAGTGGGGAATGGGGAATTCCATTACCGCCAAACCCGTGATCCGGCGCTAATAGCGCCGGGGGTTTGGCGGTAGGGCTAATACTGCCGGCGGTAATGCCCAACTCGTGATGAGGCCCTATGTCTAATTTGGAAATTATAAATATTTATTCCAACCACATTCATTTCTCCTAACTTTATTTCATATCAAACGATAGTAATACAAAGTTCTAAATAAGTGGTTGTTTTATCATACCATTATTATATTTGTAGTTTCTCCAAGAATGTAATCGTAGCTAGGTTCAATGGTACATATTCGGCATTGATAATGATCTTCCACATTATAGGGGGATCAAGACTAAAAAAATCTCTGTAGAATGTATAAACATTTTCTTTGCGATAGTCACTTAGGTCTTTGGAACTTGTTATTAGATGTTCTAATGTTTCAATTTGGCTTTCATCTTTGCAGTACCGACACTCTTCTTTAGTCTCTTTATTCTTAGAGAGGCTGGCCAAAATAGATCTAGTACCCCATAGATTAAACCGTGACCTCATGATTTTGTCTCAATACTGCTTATCAGGGAATGTCATTAGATATTTCCGTATTTGATTATATCTTTTAAGCATAAAGTTTCTTCCTTTCCATATTTTATATGATCTACTTTTAGCCATAGCTGAAGCTCAATCGAAGCACCAAAGTTTATACTTGGCCCATTCTGGATTCATAGTTTGTGTTATGCTATCAATGTCTGCTTTTTCCATAATTAGTATTCAGGCATTTTTCCATATCTCTAATATACTAATGTTGTTATCTTGCATAACCATTGCAAGCACTGGAATTAGTGTTGCTTCATAGTTGTCTTTCATCAGGCATTTTCTAAATAAGGATAATGAATTCCATTCTACTATAGCTTTCAACAAAATTAATCCTAATTCCCACCAAATTATTGCTATGGGAAAACTTTTTGGCAGTGAGAGTATCGTTTTCCAGAACAAACCTTCAATATGGTCCCAGTCAATATTTTTCTCGAAGATCTTTGATTGGGCGCAATATGCTATTGTTGGTATTACCTTTTGTTTGTAATATATGATCAAGAGATTGTCTGAAAATGTGCCTTATTTCTGGAGGATCACCTTAGTTTGAGAGCACAGAGAGTATACTTTCAGGCAGATTCCTGGAATTAATGTGCACCAAAAATCTCTGCGCAAGCGTGCGAAAGCGTGCAAATCGCAGTGCAAGTGTGAAAATCACAGTGCAAGCACGCAAAAGCCGCGCACATCGATTCATGGAAGTCCGTGCGCGTGTAAATCCTGGGATGTGCGCTAAAATCCGGCGTGGTGCACTCGGGTGCACACGTCACCAAACGGCGTGCGCTACACGCACAGTGAAAGCACACATAGCGCGTCGCACACAACAAAAGTAGGCGGAACACGGGGCGTAACATGCGGAATGGGGAACAACATGTGAAAATGTGGCCGTTACGGGGGAAGTACAGGAGGCAAATGCACAGAACTCCCACACGCGCGCCTACAACACGTATTCATGGAATCGAACAGGGCAAGCACGTGCGGCAAAAAAGACTTGCTAATCCGGAAACACGTACGCCAGCAGGAAGCAGGCATACGCGGACCCGCGCAACATAAAAGTACGCGCAAACAACAAACAAGCTCAGACGCTATGATGAATATACCGTTCCTCGCAGCAGTGGTCGTGGGACACCGCAGGAGGAGGAGGATAGTCAGGGCCAGAATTTTTACATCCAGGACCAGCCTTTCTGGGATGCCTGATGACCAGGTGTATGGGAGGTACAGGTTTCCACCTTACATAATACTCGACCTGGTGAGTGAGTGGGAGGATGACCTCACATCACCCACCCTGTGCTCCCAAGCACTGAGCCCCTTGGAAAAGGTGCTCAATGTAGTGCACTTCTTGGCCACTGGTTCATTTCAGCGGACAAGTGCCATAGTGGGGGAGGTGTCACAGGCCATGCAGTCACGCTGCCTACACCAGGTGTTGGCCATCATGAATGCACGCCCATCAGTCCGCAGGCACATATACCTGTCCAGAACACCTGCAGAAAGTCAGGCTGCCATCCAGGATTTTTACGGGGTGGCACACTTCCCCAAAGTGCTAGGTGCCATTGATTGCACCCATGTGGCTCTACATCCTCCCAGGGCAACTGAACACATCTATAGAAACCGCAAGCACTGGCATTCCATCAACGTGCAGGTAGTATGTGATGCCAAGGGAATCATCACCTCAGTATATGCCAACTATCGAGGGCCCACCCATGACAGTTTCATTTACAGAATGTCAACCCTAAACCGGGACCTAGAAGCTGGGCGGCATGGCGATACATAGCTGCTTGGTGAGTATAAATGCCTCTGCACATGCATGCATGTCAGATACTGAGTAATGTCACAACCCCACTAATGATACCCATCATCACCTCCCCAGGGGACAGTGCCTACCCTCTGAGCACCTACATGATGACGCCAATTCGGAACCCCACCACACCACCCGAGGTAAGATACAACACAGCCCATATTGCAACCCGGGGCATAGTGGAGCGCACATTCGGAGTGCTCAAGTCACGGTTTCGCTCCCTTGAACGCTCTGGTGGGCAGCTGCTATACGCGCCCCCAGTAGTGTGCAGGATCATAGTGGCAGCATGTGACCTGCACAATGTTGCAACCCACCGGGGCCTGCCGGTGGACATAGTGGTGTCCCCACATCCCCAACCACATGCACGGCTGCTGCGCATGGGAGGGGAAATTACACGTGGTGAGGCAGCCCGTATGCAGCTGGTGGCTAATTACTTCACCTAAAATCACACCCCTGTGGAGTGCGCAAAGCCCTGGCACATACCAGCTGACAATCAATGATGATGTCATAAGGGTCAGTCAACTGTCACAACTATACCAGCCTGAGATTGGTCACCTGGAAGTGTTACATTGTGTGCATCCCTACCTACCGAAAGAGCACCAATGCTGTGTCACAATAACACACACATTTATGCTGCATGAATGACTACCCCCTTGCAAAATAGAACATGAAAACAGTGCCATTTCACCCAACCCCTCCCCATCTCTGCTACCCAACACACCATGGCATGTCATGCAATGTGAAAGCAAACAAAGGAATTCACAACACATGACACAAGTGTCACAAAGTGCACTGTCCCAAATGGAAACATGCCACAGACAATATGTTCCCAGTAATCAATACCAAACAGCACACATGACCAAATACTTACCAGCAACACAATACAGAAACACATGATGAAACATTGCCAAAATATGACAGTACCAAATCAAAGTAGTGCATGTTGTACAACCTGAATAAGCCAGCACATCCACCCCTTCCAACTGCAAAGTGTTGACGTCAGGCAAATGTGTCAGTGTACTGCATACAACATGAACTGCATCCGCAAAGGAGACGGCCTTGTGAAGACATGAAGACGGTACCTGTGAATAAGGAGGAAGACATGGATGCACAAGCACATATCAATACACCATGCAGTGTTCAATACAACAACAATCCCCACATAGGGACGTACACACAGTTTTGACTACAGACTGCCCACACAGCTCATGGGAGCCCAATGTCACTGTGTAAGTCACTGTCACTTGGTCACACCCTTTGCAAGCCCATGGAAAGGGAAGCAGGAGGGATGTGTGTGTAAGGAACCCAAGCATCTAACCCAAAGACAGGACCAGCCTGCATGTGGCCAGCTGGAATACACAGTGGATGCCCATGGGAGCCACACAAGGCAACACACTGTAAAAAAAAAAAATCATAAATGGCCATGTGGGACCTGGGGGGGGGGTACCCAGGAGGTTCGAGGACAGGGTGCACACCAACACCTGCCTGGATGTTGCGGAAAAAATAATACCTCCATGGGCTCATGGCCTGCACGGATACGCTATTGTGGGAGAACTGCTGCGGTCGCTCTCTTCAGCCTCTGCTTCTGCATCAGGAGGTGGTGGTGCTATGGGAGGCAGCCCACGCAAAGCCCTGGTATGGTCCTCCATGGCAGCAAGCATGCAGGTGTTGAAGGTCTGATTCTAGAGGATGATAGTGCGGAGATCCCCATGCAGCACCTCACGGGTTGCCTGCATTTCTGCACGCATGGCCTCGCGTGATGCCCGGATCTCCTTCCGAGTTGCCTGCAGCTCAGCTGAGAGCGAACCTGTGAGCTGCTCCAGCTGCAGTTCTGACTTTCAATTTTGTGAAGCCTCAAGTTCATTTAGAGCCTGCCTGAGGAACTGGAATTCTAACCTCAGGGCTTCCCTGTGGCCCTGTGACTCTACAGAAATGGCTTCCCGCAGAGTCTTCAGTGCCGCCCGTTGGTCCCTGTTGGACGCCAACATGTCTTCCCTGTGATATTGGCAAATGGAGTCTGTTGCCTGCTGTTGTTGCTCCATCTGCCTTTCAGGGGGGAGAATGGAAGTGGCCACGCTCTCCATTGCCTGAGCCGTCATTTCAACCGATGCTCCCTGTTGGGATGCTATACCGTACATGGAGTTTTCCCATACAGTATTGCCTGGTGGCGTACGGCCACCGTGTTGGCGGGCACCACACCTGATCGGGGCAAGGCGATCTGCACCTTGCTGTGCTGGCACTGCTTGAGGCTGCAGGACTGCATTCCCTCTCTGATCTGCTGGCCCAGGAACAGGATCAGATGTTGTGGAGTGTGACCCTGCATCCGTAACAGCCAAAGGCGGACTTACCAACACTGACATCCCCATAGAGGGTTCTACCCCTGGTGCAGGTGGGTTGGACAGAACAGAATCCCTGCCAGAAACACCTGCGACAGCCCATAAGTCTCATCATCCGATTCAGCTCCTGAATAGAGGTCTGGGGAGGTGCACCCAGAGACACCCCTGGACAGTATGGTCTGCAGTAAGATTGGGTTTTCACCCACCACCACACCACGTCCTCCACTGGTGCCCGGTCGTGCCTGAGATTCCTCCTGGGTCTACACCATCTCCTCAACCTCAACAGCATCAAGTGCGTCATCACCTGCAAAAACATGAACGACAACAAATGGAAACAGGCATGAGTACCATAGCACACACATAGGCCTGTCAAGCCAGAGATCCAGTACATGAATTACACATGTCCCACATGACAATAACCCTGGCATGCATGCACTGTCAATGAGTTGGAAGGGGAGGCAAAAAGTAGACACTGAGGACACCGAGATGGAAAAGCAACACATTTGCTGCATGCTTGGTAGCACTGGCATCACACATTAGCCTGTGAGTGGCATTTCCAATACACATACATGACACATGCCAGCACACAGATGACATGTAGCCTAGCCATGGTACAGCCATATGTCAGTGAATGAGTACTGTCACCCATCCATGTGAGATGGACATGATGAGATGAAAAATGCTAAATAGTGTGACAAAATACGCATGTGCCACACACTGCAACACATCCAGTGTACAAAAATACAGTGATCGCAGGCAGATGTACACATCAATGGTTGGTCACTTCAGCATGACAGGAAACAACTATCATGTTCCACATTCAAACAGGCCCCACAAATTAATGTGAGCAGGCCAATATTCAATCAGCATGAATGGTCTAATCATTCACATAACAAGGTAACAAATGTGGGCCAATGTGGGGTGTAATCAATGACAGAAGCATGTCACGTATGTGGCATTAAGGCTGAAAAATGCGTTGCAAAAATGGGAGAATTGAAACAATCAGCCTGAAAGAACACTGAAAAATTCAGAACAATGTTGTTGCAAGATGACAGTTCAAGGGCAACTGCAATAATGTGGCGCTAATTGGCTACTGTGGGCAGAAGGGATACTGTCATACCCAAATCCAAGTTCGGTGAATGTTTTGGAGGAAGCACATGGGTGACCCATACCACTCAGGAGTACACACCCTCACCTGGCACTCAATCAGAACCCATCACCCAAACAACATACACATGGATTACACACACATGCATGGGCACTCACCAGACAATGCGTCGTAATCTGGTAGGTCTCCCACGCCTTGGACCTGTTCCTCTGTGACGAAGGTTCCAGCAACAGACTCATGTTCAGTGAGTTGGTTGTCCTCTGGTGGAGACCCACCGCCAGTCACCAGAGTAGAGGCATGATTTGAGGCCAGCTTGTTCTTTGCTCTGCGTTTCAGGTCATTCCACCGCTTGTAGCAATCATCAGCTGTGTGGCTCACAAATCCAAGGGCACTAATGTGGTCCGCGATGGTCTGCCAGTGTGCCCTACGTTGACCAGGTGTGGTCTTGCACCCTGCAGTCACCACCATTTCGCGGCTATGTGCCAACACATAGGCCACAAGTGCATCAAGTTTGGCGTCATTAAAGCCAGGCTTCCTTGACGTGCCGGAGTGTGTAGCCATGTCTGGGGTCTCAGCCTGTGGTGCCAGAGCACCCTTCTTCTTCTTTTTCAAAGGTGGTGCGGATCCTGAGTGGCTTATGCCGCTCTGGTCAGTAGGGGCAGAAGCACAGGTGGACTGGGTACTAGAAGTGTGTGAATGCACAATGACCAGGTGTCTTGGTGCAGGCATTGGCTGCAGGGTGATGTTGGCAGGGCCAACGTCAGTTTGATGGACCTGGACCAACACTGTCCCGGCTGGGAGACTCAGAGCTGGGCTGGTTAGAGCTGCAGCTGCCCCTGCAGCCTCCCCACCCAGCCTACTTGGGGCAGCAGATGACATTGCTGCCCCAGATCCACGTGGCCTCGTGACAGCAACTTGCACCGCCACACGTGGCTTAGACTTGCTGACTTAGAAGTCAGCCTGGGAGTCATCCTGTGCCGGTTCAGGTGCCAAAAAGGGCCGGTTCAACAAGGGCTGAGCTGGGATGGTGTCAGCTATGTTTCCCACAACCATGGGGGCGGGGGCATGGGTGTCCCTGATTGGTCCACCACACATGGGGTCTAGGGACACCCTGCAAATCCTGGCCACGTCCCCTACCGTGCCCACCACACCCACCTTTTGGAGGTCAGCCACCTTTGCCTCCCTTGCTGCTTGGTCGCCTCCCAACCATGGCACTGATGTTGTTGTGCGTATGGGAGATGCAGTGAACAATTGTCCTGGGCAATTGGGGTGAAAGGGGTAGGATACTAGATGGTATTCGTACCCTAGTGCTCTAGCAAGGCTGTATGTGACCCCTGGGGGAAGATGACGGGTCACGCAACGCACAGGCACCCCAAAAACAAAAGCACACATGCACGCAACGCCTGGTAGACCACGCGCGTGGAAAAATAAACCCGCACTACGCAGAAACACAAAAATAAGCGTACGCATGTTACACGCAGCCTACAATGACCTCTGATGGGGTACGTGACACACGGGGCAACCACAGTTGGAAAATACGTGCGTGACTCACCATCTGCCTTGAAAAAGAACGTGAAAAAGATGCAGGTGTGTGCGTAGGCAACACCTCCGCCAAAAGAAGAAAAGAACGCAGTCTGAGGAAACAGGGAGTACGAACTGGAAATGTTGTGAATTAATCACGTGTGAACCAACGAGAAGTACAAGATACACCCGCTCGCTCTCCACAAAAAAGCACGTACAAGGAAATAGCATGATACTCGTACCTTTTAAGCCAGCCCACACGTGAAACGTCACTTACGCGCTAAGGCCCTTTCCTCCAATAGCACGGTGACGTGCAGTTTTTTCACGTGCTGATTCACTATGTACCCGTGTTGTGGGCAACGCCTGCGCGCCTAACATCACTGACGTGCTTACGCGCTAAGGGCCTTTCCTCGAATTACACGGTGACGTGCGATTTTTTCACGTGCCAAATCACTCCGTATCAGGCTGGCCACGCAAATACACACGGAAGACCACGCTCCTGCCCAAAAGGCCATTTTCCTGCCCCCCAAAGCCCTGAGCACGCTCCCACCTGCCATCTGCTGCTGCCTGACTGTCTGCTGCCCACGTCCCCTGCTATTTGCTGCCTGCACGTCAGCCAGGAGTGCAGTTGCTGTGACCACCCCTGCTGGAACTGAAGACTCCCGACTGGGATACCATCGCTCCACAGCCCAGCCCCAGGACCCAGTTGCCCACCCACACCTGCCTCTGGGGTTGCCATGTCGGGCACATCACCATCTGACACCACTGACAACCCCCAGCCAGAGAGGCAGAGGGCCACCAGCTTCAGTGCCAGGGAAGTTGGTGTCCTGGTGGAGCAAGTCCTGGGCCAGTATGAGGCCCTCTTTGGAAGTTTGCCTGCCGACAATGAAGGACGAACCAGGATCAGGATGGACATCATGATTGCCATCAACGAGGAGGGGGTGGCAGTCCGCAACATCAAACATGTCCGGAAGCGCTGGGAGGACTTCAGGTCCAGGACCCTCGACAAGGCCCAGCGCCTCTTGAATTGATTGATTTATATTTTAATTCTATCGCGCTCGTACACAAGTGTTTCAGTGTTTGAAGGCAGCGGATGCCAAGGGGCGCCAGGGCCACCTGTCGGACCACCAGATGAGGGTCCTGGAACGCACACAGCCAGCGCTCCACGTTCAGGTCCTTGAGAGGTAGACCCGTCTGGAGTCAAGCGGTAAGTGTACATGCATACTGATTGGACGCTGTGCGTGTTGTGGTGTGCCAGTAGTGTGCAGGTTGCACATGTGTTTTTGTAGGGCCATGTATGGATGTGTATGTACAGGGGCGTGAGGCTGACACATGTGAGTCCTCTCATGTGTGAGACACATGGATGGTGTATGTGTTGGTAAGCATGCAGGCCAAATGCAGGTGTGGGAGCACACATGTTTGAATTACTGTGTATGTACGTTGGCATGGTTGTGGTGTCACACATGGATGGTGGTTCCAGCTGCATGCATCTGCACTGTGTACATGTGCATGTGTGTGTATTTGATAAGTGTGCAACTGTGATGCAACATGGATGCATGTGACACTGACATGTAGAAGGCTGAATGGCAGATGTGACATGGATGGCGATCTCATCACTGCGACAGTTGGTGGAGATGTACACATGCATGTAAGTGAGGTGGCATGTGTGCATGTGTTGTGCACTCCAAGTGTTTCATGTGACATCAGTCTCACCTTCGGCTGCTCGTGCTGTTGTTTGTGTATGGATGGTGCTGCCTGGTGCAATAATGCTGTTGAATTGCTCATGTGTGTGAGTTGAAATGACATGTGTGTTGGGGAGAGCGATGCCATGTCTGAAGTTTCAACTGTCATGTGTGTATCAGTCCTTTGTCCAGTGCCCTGATGCCTGTGTTCTATCTCTCCTTGTCTGCAGCGTCAACTGATGATGAGGGCAGAGAGGGTGCTGTGGAGCAAAGCGGCAGGGATCGCACCACCAGCTGGAGACGCAAGGCCCGGCTCCCCTCCCAGGTTGCCATCTTGTCGGGGAGTGAGGAGTCTGGTGCCGCATCCCAGGCCGCAGCTGCCGAGGGTAGGTCCAAGAGGCGGAGGTTGGAGGTGGACTCCTAAGCAGCAGAAGAGGCAGCTGAGACCCCACAGGGTCCGACGGAGGAAGATGGCACGGAGTCATCCAGAGTCATCCCGGTTGGTGTTGGGTTTGGTGGAGGAGGAGGCCATGGAAGGGACACACACACGGGGTCTGGAGGTGGGGATTCCACTGGTGCTAGTGGTGCAGTGCAGGGGCAGGGACAGGAGGCAGCACAGGCCGCCGTGGAGGTGCCTGTGTGTAATCCTGTCACTGATCCTGTGACTGCATCATCCCGCACCAGCAGGGAGGCCTACGTCCAGACCCGTTTTCAGGGAGGGGATCCGCTTACAACAACTGGCCTTCCTCTCCCTGCGGACGTGGCTATCCGGGACCGGGGTGAGCCTGTCCTGAGTGGGATGGCGTTGCGTCAACGGGGCATGTGAGGTGACCTGTAGTGTTTTCGTGAAGCACTGCACGTCATCTCGATTGCCTCATTGACCGCGATGACCTACTGGGACTGGTCACCAGGGCTAGATTCCTCCGTTTGCTGAACCTTGTTCCAACCCCCTCCTCACCTGAACACCTTACGCGCCAGTCATCCTCCATGCCATCTTCCCACCCATGTATCACCTGGGTACCCTGTTTAGCTTCCTCTGACCCAGCGGCCAGGCTGGTGGGGACACATCCCTGCCACAGTCGGGTGCCGGACGTCCAGCAGGGGTGGCCACCACGACAACTGCACCCCAGCCAGAGGGGCACAGGCACAGGCACAGCAGCAGCAGCAACAAGGTGGGAGCCATGATGGCTCGGGGCCATCGACATTGGAGAGGCAGGCATCGGCCAGAGGGCAGGAGGACCCAGGATTACAAGTGTCTTCCGTGTGGCAGCGGTTGGGCCACGCCATAGATGCGGAGCGGCGGCGGGCGGAAGAGGCACGGCTCACAATGGTCAGAGCGGAAAACTCCATGCAGAGGGCACTGAGGCGGGCCGAGTGCATCGAGGCAATTCGCAGGGAGTTGGAGGTCAACATGATATCGTCCCTGCGAAAGCTCGGTGCCATGGAAGAGGACCGCCTCCAGGACAGCGAGCAGGAGTTCGATGATGCCCTGGCTCGAGAAGTGAGCCATTGGACTAGCCCGCCGCCATTGTATATAGTTTGTAGTTTTAGGTTTCCTTTATCTTTTTCATTCATTTGGGGCACTTCGACTATGCCCTGCCTTTTTGTATATAGTTCTTTATTAGGTCGTTTTTTGGCTAGGTTTCATTTTATTCGTTGGGCTCATGGAACCTGGATTACTTCTTTGTACATAGTTGAACAGTGGATTTATCTATTATTATTCTTCTCACCATGGATCAATGGATTTTACTGTTTCAGTTTCCTTTGGATTTGATTTGTTGGCCGGAGACTTTGGACACATTTTCATTTCGATTGATTTGGATTCAGACTTCCTGATTTTCTGTTTGTGTTTTGGACATGCTGCATTTCATCTTTTTTTGATACATTTTTTTCATGTTTTCATTGGATTTCTTTATTTTTCTGTACAATACATTTTGTTGTATTACTTTGATGTGTGGTATTCTCTCATTGGTTCCATGCATGTCACGGTGTAGGTTTTCACAATCACCATCACCCATTGTGGGTTTGTGACAGACATGTGTTGATGTACATTTTTGCCATTTGGGTTGCATCATGTAATGGGCATTTCAATGTGGGGTGGATGGGATACTTGGTTGGGCCTTTGCCTTGGGGTGGCATGTGGTGGGATTTGGAGTCCGGGCCTGAGCTTCACTGCTGGGTGGGTGAGGGTCCTGGGGGACATGAGTCGGGGCCTGCTGGCAGGTGCCCGTCAATGCTGGGTGGGTGGGGTCCTGGGGGACATGAGTCGGGCCTGCTGGCAGGTGCCCATCAAAGCTGGGTGGGTGGGGGTCCTGGGGAACATGAGTCGGGGCCTGCTGGCAGGTGCCCATCACTGCTGGGTGGGTGGGAGTGCTGGGGGACATGAGTCGGGCCTGCTGGCAGGTGCCCGTCAATACTGGGTGGTGGGGTACTGGGGGACATGAGTCGGGGCCTGCTGGCAGGTGCCCGTCACTGCTGGGTGGGTGGGGGTGCTGGGGAACATGAGTCGGGCCTGCTGGCAGGTGCCCGTCACTGCTGGGTGGGTGATGGTCCTGGGGGACATGAGTCGGGGCCTGCTGGCCGGTGCCCGTCACTGCTGGATGGGTGAGGGTCCTGGGGGACATGAGTCGGGCCTGCTGGCAGGTGCCCGTCAATGCTGGGTGGGTGGGGGTCCTGGGGGACATGAGTCGGGCCCTGCTGGCAGGTGCCTGTCAATGCTGGGTGGGTGGGGGTGCTGGGGGACATGAGTCGGGCCTGCTGCCAGGTGCCCGTCAATGCTGGGTGGTGGGGTACTGGGGGACATGAGTCAGGGCCTGCTGGCAGGTGCCCGTCACTGCTGGGTGGGTGGGGGTGCTGGGGAACATGAGTCGGGCCTGCTGGCAGGTGCCCGTCACTGCTGGGTGGGTGATGGTCCTGGGGGACATGAGTCGGGGCCTGCTGGCAGGTGCCCGTCACTGCTGGGTGGGTGAGGGTCCTGGGGGACATGAGTCGGGCCTGCTGGCAGGTGCCCGTCAATGCTGGGTGGTGGGGTGCTGGGGGACATGAGTCGGGCCTGCTGGCAGGTGCCCGTCAATGCTGTGTGGCTGGGGGTCCTGGGGTCATGAGTCGGGGCCTGCTGGCTGGTGCCCATCACTGCTGAGTGGGTGGGGGTCCTGGGGGACATGAGTCGGGGCCTGCTGGCAGGTGCCCGTCAATGCTGGGTGGGTGGGGGTCCCGGGGGACATGAGTCGGGCCTGCTGGCAGGTGCCCATCAATGCTGGGTGGGTGGGGGTCCTGGGGGACATGTGTCGGGGCCTGCTGGCGGGTGCCCATCACTGCTGGGTGGGTGGGGGTCCTGGGGGACATGAGTCAGAGCCTGCAGGCAGGTGCCCGTCAATGCTGGGTGGGTGGGGGTCCTGGGGGACATGAGTTGGTGATCACTAATGCAAGGTGACATGTGGACTGGCTGGGGGGCCTGCCCATGGTGGATGGGCTGCGTGTGGAACATGACCAGGGGTGCAGGGTAGTCCCCTGTGGTGTGGGCTGCCTGCAGGGGCCATGGAGGGGGTAGAGGGCACACCTGGGAGGACCCACACTGCCAATTCACGTGTGAAACTCCCCGCGAACCCCAGTGATACATGTACCCCACTCGCACAGGCCCAATCGCGTGTGAATCTCCCTGCGAACCCCTATAATACACGTACCCCGCTCGCACAGGGCCAATCGCGTGTGAAACTCCCCGTGAACCCCAGTGATACACGTACCCCGCTCGCACAGGCCCAATCGTGTGTGAAACTCCCCGCGAACCCCAGTAATATATGTACCCCGCTCGCACAGGCCCAATCGCATGTGAAACTCCCCACGAACCCCAGTGATACACATACCCCGCTCGCACAGGGCCAATTGCGTGTGAAACACCCTGCGAACCCCAGTGATACACATACCCCGCTCGCACAGGCCCAATCGCATGTGAAACTCCCCGCGAACCCCAGTGATACACGTACCCCGCTCGCACAGGGCCAACCGTGTGTGAAACTCCCCGCGAACCCCAGTGATACACGTACCCCGCTCGCAAAGGCCCAATCGCGTGTGAAACTTCGCGCGAACCCCAGTAATTCACGTACCCCGCTCGCACACGGCCAATTGCGTGTGAAACTCCCTGCAAACCCCAGTAATACACGTACCCCGCTCGCACAGGGCCAATCGCGTGTGAAACTCCCCGCGCAGGGGTGTACATGTATTCGGAGGGGTGCGCGGGGAGTTTTACAGGCGTTTTCGTGGTTGGGGGGCTGTATGCTCGTCCACTGGCCTGTGTGCCATGTATGGGATTTGTGCGCTGTGCATGGCGCACAGGGAGGGGTTGGGGCGTAACTGACGCTGCTGCGGGGTCGCTGCGCCACTCTGCGCCACGGCTGGTAATGGATGTTGAAATTCATGAATACGCTGTGCGCGGAAATGGATTTTGGCACACGTGGCTGGCGCAGACCTTCGCACGCACACACTGTGCGTCAGCCACGTGCGCCACTTGTGCACTGAATTCTATGAATTACCCCCATAATGTTTCAACTCTAATTTATATGGGGTTTCCACATTATTGTAATTTATATTAAATCCCAGATATTTGTATACATGTATAATATCCAGGACATCTATGCCAATCTTCCATTTACATTTTTCAGTTTTCTTTGTACCTTTTCTACTTTGCATTCTTAATATGTTTGTTTTATGAGTATTAATTGTTAAATTATTCACATACGCATACGTTTGAAGTGCATTCAATTGTTTTTGCAGACCAATGGATGTTCGATCAGTTAAAACTAGATCATCAGTATAAAGAATTGTGCCAAGGTGTTTACTTATATCCCTAAAATAGAATTAGAATATAGAATATAGAATATAGAATATAGAATTTGAAAAGCGTGCACAAAGTATACAAGCTTGTTTCAATCCATGGTAGGGCTTAATCAGGCTTGATAACAATCCCTCATGATTCAATTGGACTCTTACAGATGTATTGAAGTAAAATTGTTTAATTGTCTTTAATATAAGGTCTGGGCAGCCTGCTATCACTAATTTCTGCCATAGTTTCTGGTGAAAAACATAATCAAACACCTGTTTGAAATCTATAAAGGTGATATAAAGCGGCTGCTTTAATTTTATGGCTTGTTTTTTTAGTGCTGCTATTACCAATACATTTACCACAGTGTCAACTCCAGCAATAAAGCCTGATTGATGCAGATCAGTTGATTTAGATCTCTTTATCCATTCTTGCAATTCTTTAAGTAACATCCTGCCATATATTTTCCCAGGAGCATCAAGTAGGTCTAATGGTCTGTAATTATTTGGCTCGCCTCTGTCACCTTTTTTAAAAACCAGAATATGTACTGACTGCTGCCAGGTTGATGGAATTATGCCAGTTTGTGATATTGACTGAAAAATAGCATATGAAATATCAGACCAAATTTCGGTATGGGCTTTTAAAGTGGCATTAGTAAGCCCATCCGGTCCTGGGGCGCAGCTAGAACTCACTTCTTAATCTGATGTAAAATGTCAGAGCGATCTATTTTTAGTCTCACTTTGATGTTATCTATTAATATTTCTTTAGTCATATCATTAGGATCTGCAAACGTAGTAATAAAATTATCAACCCAACCAACACTTTTTTGCTTACTACATTTAATAGCAGTGATTAAGTATCATGTTTCTCCGCAGTTTTAATGGGTGCCATTCGGCACTAGATTTGGCAGATAATGCTCTTAGCATATTCTCATTATTCTTTTGTCTTTTGATTGATTAGTAGTTGTTTTACTGTGTTCTTATAGTCAATTTTTATTTTGGTAGATTTTTTTAATAATTACTAGCAGTGATGGCGTTACACTTTTTAAATCCCTCTTCATTTTCGTTTTTAATTATTTTATTGCAGGATCATACTCATGCTTGCGAGTAGTTTTATTCCGGAGATTCAGTATAAATTCTTCCTGGAATATTGCTAGATAATGTTCTGGATTTAGGAGTCATTAGTTCTCATAGCTGTTCTCATTTATTGCTGGTCCATTTAACTCTGTTTCTACCATTTGTTAACTTTAAATTATTTTTATAATATGATTTCTTTGGAGATGTATTTAGGTTCCAGGTTATTTCAACAATATTCTGGTAACTATCAGTCATAGGGATTACTGTGAAGCTTGTCACATAATTTAGAACCTGCTTTGATATAAATACATAATCTAATATAGCTTTGGAATAATTTCTCTTCCACATAGTCTGCGAAGGTACTAGAATTGTACCATTTAACTTGATAAGGTTTCTTTCCTCTATCAAAGCCATCCATCTTATACTGTAAGCTGATGGATGGTAATTTATTATTTAAGTTTAAACATCTAAGATTAAGATCCCCAACTATCACGGTAGTATGATAAGTTACTTCACTATCAATTATATCTAGCATTAGGATTATATATTTAAAGAATTCCTCCTCCAATATCAGTAAGGGATTCCAATATACCTTCAGTATTGCGACATGGGCGGCCCAGGGCTGAGATGCATTAGTCATTTCTATTTTTAGCAGCTGGATACAAGGATCTGGTGATACCCATGAAGATATATGTCCGCTATTATCTAGTCCAAGGGCAGTTAATAAACCAAGCATAGGTTGGCCTTTAGCTTGCTTAATCGCAGGGATCCAGCATGTCTCATAATTCGGGCGTATGGGCTGGGATGTTAGACACGCTTCCTTTAATGCGATATCATAATTATCCAAATAATGTTGTGTACTTCTTTCCTTAAAATGCTTAAAGCCCCTCGAATTCCATACTGCCATTTTAAAGGAGCTTTGGGGGCAATTTAGTTGAACTCTATTCTTTCATTCTTTGGTTAGTGCTTTTTACAGCTGCTTTAAGCCATTTAGTTGAGTGAGGGGTCTGATGGCTACATTCGTAGTATACTTCACACCTTAATCTTCCTGTCGACCCTTCACAATTCATAACTAATTGTTTCCCTTCTTTTGTGGTCTCACCATATTCATTTTCAGAATGATATCTTGATCAATAGATTTTTTGAGTTCTCATGTAACTTTTCTTAGTGGTCAAATCCACAATTTTCTGCAGAAGTACATCTTTTGTTTCCCATAGTGTTTATTTGACTATTTGAGATGGCATTTTTAAAATAACTGTGTACATTTTTCATGTATTGTAAATGTAAATTGATTCAATATCCCTTGATTCAATCAAATTCAATTTTGGAATAGTTTGGAATATGGACAATATAGTTGTTCTATTAGCATAGGGATCTTTTGCATGCCTATCCAGCATGTTCATTATGATATAATCTAAACACCTCAATTCCATTTCGCTCTTTTTATTTTTCGATCGTTTATTATCAATTTGTTGCTCTTCATGAGCGCTGTTATTATCATCACAATCACGATCGGAAGACCTATTTTTTTTAATTCTGTGCACAGTCTTTTATATTTTTATTCCATTATTATTTCTTATTCTTTTTCTAGAGTCAGAAAATCCTCTTGGCAGGGCTCAATTATTAAGTCACTAGTCACTAGTCACTACATTCATTTTTTCCCTACTATTGTCTTTTATTCCATCTTTGTTAGAATCTTCAATGCAATCATCCTCTCTATTATTTTAAATGCTAGAGACTGAGTAAGTCGACATTTTCATAAGTGTATTTTGTAATTGCTTTTCTTCCTCGGACGCTATCACTTCTATCTGATTAGTATTAATACAATCATATTTTTTATTTCTACTTTCCTCAGATAATTGTACTGCAGTGGGTCTAGTTATGCATGCAACATTATTAGCAGGAATAGTCAAGGCATAAATACATTTTTTGTTTTAGATTTAATAATCTTTTTGTAGTTTCCTTGGTTTTTTGTTTTCTTCCTAGAACAGGATGCAGTGCACTTTGAACGTTTTTTCCTGCGTCGTAGTCAGTGGAAAACTTCAAACACTGGTTCCTCAATTGGAGCAGTTTCCAGGGAGTCAGATATCATTACAAAATCAATCAAAGGAGTCACTATTTCAGTTGCCATTCCATCAGACCTCCACAGTCTTAGGCTGCTGGTTTTGCATCAAGGCCAAGGATTCTTCAATTAATTCCACTAACTCAATACGAGAGAATTGTTTTTTTATTTGTATTTGCTTCCTTTTGTTCTTTAGATTGCGATATTAAGTAGTGTAATTTATATTTAATGTTAGTCATAGCTGTAGGTTGTTCTTCTTTTATTTCTCCAACATTTCAAAGACTTTGGCAAGGCTATATAGGCCATTTTTCATAACTGCCAAAGTAATTTCATAGGCAGTGATGGGAATTTGTTTTAGACCAAATGATGGTCTGGGGGTAGGCTTTACTAAGAAAGTATCTGAAGAGGCAGATGAGTCAACACTTGAGTTATGTATATTGGGAAACCTATTTTGGGAATGGGTGAAATTAGTTATATTCAAAATTGCCAAGCCCAATAGTGTCAGAAACCATCGGCTGTGCATTTTGGTCAGTCATCTTTGCATTAATATCATTGGTTGCAGGTGCCATACTCTTAGACTCTCCACATTCAGAGCCCTTTAAATTCTCAGTTTGTAAATTATGGTTTGCATTTAGTAAAGATCTTTTAGAAACTTGAAAATATAACATTGGCATGGTAGAATCATCCTCTTAATGAATCATTACTATTGTCATTTGCATACAGATTGGTTCATCTTATGTCTGAGTTTAATGATTCAGATCATTGAAGTTTCTTCATTTTTCTCACCGTCAATTGGTTGAAGTCATTTGAATCAGCCTTTGGTAAAATGGTAGGATGTTGTTACAAGGTTATTGGCATGCCCAATTTCAATGTGCAATTTGCCATTACGGTCGCGGAGCTCTGCAATTGCCAAGTAAGATTAAGAGCGGAGAGCCAATTGGATTCTATATACAAGAGGGATGCGAGGGCTGTCCTCTGCTCCGCTGAAAAGCCGAACAGCACTCTCAGTGCACTCACACGTGCGTGTTCGTTTGTGCGATAAATGCGTGCCCGTGTATATGTAGTGCTTCTGGGAGAAGAAGGCGGGACTTGACTTTGCTCTAATAAAATAAATGAAAAATATACATTTTACTTCACTTATCAGAGGTTCTTGGCACAATGTTCAAAAGGTCAAGTCATTGGTAGTAAAATTGTACCAGTGATCCAATAATAAACGCTTCAATAGTTTACCGATCTACGACCGATATAGTCAATAAAATGTATCCAAAGGAGCAGTATGTTACGCTCACCTGACTCCCACAGGGGCGTTGGTCGGACCCGGACAGCTGCGGTCTCCACCCATGTGATGCGTAGTGCAGCGATGACTGACTGGATCTGCCCTCCTAATCTTGTCTGCTTAACCCGTAGAAATATTCTCCTGCAAGTGGAGAGATGGATTTAGCCACTTGTGGATTCAAGTGATGGCACCCCCACAGTCCTCTCCAACTAATCACCTCCAAAATGCCCTCACCGTAATCTCACCTTATATTCTTGAAAGATGAGCTCTTCATCCTGCGTGGATTTGCAGGGGCGCGTCGATTCCAGTTACTTCACTGGTTTGAAGGCTCGGGAGAGTTCCGGAGAGTATTGACTCTGAGGTTCCTGGTGAGGACCAGTAAGTATTAAGTTCATAGAGTTCAATATGTCCGATGTTCACTCTTGTTCCCCCCTTCCTTTCTTGTCTTGCAGCTGGCTCATGAAAAGATGCTCTTGTGGCAGCTGGTGGCGCTCAGGTACGAGTCTGTATTACCCGGCGCTGTCCGGCAAATGTTGCACGTGGAAAATGAGTTGTTTTGTCTCTCTTTACAGATGCGGCATGTGAAAATATGGAGAGTCACAAAAGGATGCCTCCGGTGGTAAATCAGGTAAGTCTATGGTGGTAAGAATTATATTTGTTTGTTCCCTCGGCTCACCTTGTGGTTTTCTTTTGTCTCCTAGGTGCCGAAGTTCGGCGAAGAAAGGATGGAGGCAGCCCCGACCCGAAGGATGCTGTGAAGACTGGTGAGTATGGCGCGCGCTGCAGCTGGAGGTGCGGCGCGTGCAGAAATGATGTTCTTTACAGGTCCGGAGACGAAATGGATCCAGAATCAGGTGTGGAATAGAAATACGTTTGTTTTCTAACCTTGTCCCTTTCTTTCCTCTTTGTTTTAGGAGCTCCGGATTCGAGGAGGGTGTGGCAGAATACTGGGTGCAGGCTGCAGGCACGGTGAGCGTTACGCTGCTGGATGCAGAATAACACGAAGCGTGTGTTGCTGGTCGGGCGTGGTTTAAATAGCCTCAAAAGTAGTCCCAGGTAAGAGGTCCCTAGAACCACACCCGAGTAAAAAATAGTCCCTGTAGAAAAATAGTCCCTTTCAGGCTTCATGTTGGATTGGAGTCATTTGCAGCATGGTCTGCCTGAGGTAAGTAATGACTATGAGCCTGGCGCCTAAGGCGCCAGGACTGAACCCAGATAGCCCCTTCCCGGGGCTGCTGAGGTTTTACTAAATGTCTAGACGCCTGCTCCTGGGGCTGATGGGCTTGGTCCGGATGCCTGGGGGTAAGCATCATGACACAGTAGAACACAGCAACCCGGCAGAAAAGCACTAATAGTGCACTCATATGTGTATTTTGACTTTTATAAATATAGATATTTTAGATTCAGTTTTTTTTCTCTTCAATGAGAAGTGATTTTCCCCTACTAAATGATTAATTTGTGCAAACTCAATTGATTGAGTATTAGGAATACATTCAGTATCCAT
Organism: Ambystoma mexicanum; assembly: GCF_040938575.1. Lineage (NCBI taxonomy): Eukaryota > Metazoa > Chordata > Amphibia > Caudata > Ambystomatidae > Ambystoma > Ambystoma mexicanum. The sequence continues at coordinate 721,307,795 of NC_090924.1, forward strand.
ACAGCACTATTACGAAGAAAAACGTCACAACTACTCTTTATATTTCTATTATGAAATGTACTGCATTGTCTTTCATAGATGTTATAGTGATTGTGTAGAACATATGTTTGTTTGTATATTGTATTGTTCATAATTATTATGGCTAGTGGTCCGGTTTTTCAAAATATATAGTGGGCACGGCCGAAGGCTGTGGCTACTGGAAATGGCTATATGCCATGGCTAGTGTCACAGAAAAAATCTATGGAATAACATAACCCTTGAAAATCAAGAAATAAAACTTTATTTGCAGGGATGTTAATGTGAGCAATACATGTATGAGGCACTTGAAATTAAACGAAAACACATTATTTGCAGGGACTTTAAGGTGAGAACTTAACACAACAAAACCCCTGAAATTCATCTAAAGCCACCTTAACTTTGTGCCTGCTGGTGCACAGCCTGTGACCAAAAAAATGATATCACAGGTGACATCACTGATGACATCACTAATTACATTACAACAGTAACCAGTATTATGCATGGCCCTCAACAATGGTCAGTGTGCATTGCCAAATATATTTTAATACATTAATGGGCCCCTAATCATGGCCTTTGGCCATGACCACTGACCACGGCATTCAGCCGTGTGGACTGTATATTTTAAAACACTAGCAGGTCATTAACTATAGTCTTTGGCCTTCCACTGTATATTATATACACTAACCAATCAGTATACATGGTCTTCAGCACAATACTGGGCAGTGGCCAAAGCCTTTGACCGTGCCCACTATATGCTGTAACATATAAATGGGCCACTAGCCATGGCCTTTGACCATGACCAGTGTGTTCATCCTTCAGCCATGCCCACTGTATATTTATTTTAAAATAAAGTGCCTCTAGCTATGGCTTTTGGCCATGCCCACTGTATATTATAGAACACTTACCAGCCACTAGCCATGGCCTTTGGCCTTCGGACGTGCCCTCTGTATATTTTAAAATTCTAATGGGCCACCTGCCATGGCTTTCGGACTTGGCCACTGGGCATCGATTTCAGCTGGGGTGTTGCTAGGTCTGGAAAAGATCCAGGGCTACGCTAATGTTGGGACTGTTGGGATTCAAGGCTAGCTGGCCTTTTGGTTGTAGCCCCTGAGCTTCTATCCAGGGCTACATCCAAAAAACCCAGGACTATAGCCCCTCGGCCCCCCCACTAGCAATGCCTCTCGATATGCCCACTGTAAATTTGACAACACTAACCAGTCATTAGACATGGTCTTTGGCCATGCCGACTGTATATTCAAACATATCAATGGGCACTCGCCATGGCCTTTAGCCATGGTCAGTGGCTACAGCTTTCCATCTTTCCATGGCCTAAATGTTATTAAAATAATCAAACTTTTTATGAGCTAACATATAAATGCTGTAATGTCTAATGCCATTATTGATGTAATCTGTTATATGCAATGTAATTAGTGCTGTCACCAGTGATGGTATCAATGATGAGATCTGTGATGTCATTAGTGACCTCACAGAACAAGTAATGAGTGATGTCATCAGTGATGTTATCTGTGATGTCATCATTGTGGTCATAGCCTGCATAAAAGGGGGTGCAAAGTTAAGGTGGCTTTATTTGAATTTCAGGGGTTTTGCTGCTTTAAGCTCTCACCTTAACGTCCCTGTAACTAAAGTTTGTTCCTTGAATATTGCTCTATAGTTGAGTGTTGAGATACAAGGGAAATCAAAAAGATGAATTGCGACTCATTTTTGACTCATTTGGACACATTTAGCAGAAACAATTGTACTGACACCCTCTCCCACCTCGCACCCCAGTCTGGACATTTCAGGAAAGATCTGTTCAACAATAAACAAATTATTAAGAAAACAAAAAAGCGCAGTTTCGGCCTAGTCCCCATTCAGCTTCCAGTAGACAAAAAAGGCACATTTTTGCCTGAGCGCACAGCGAAAACCGCTGAACAGAATTGGACCAGATACAAAACAACTTTGGTACAAAATGTTGACTCGATTTCCGGGGTTTGGGCGTCTGGGGTTATTGAGTCCAGCAGTTTTATAAATATCAGACAAGGTGCCCCCTTCTTCCAAAATTATAGGTATGTTGCAGCAGAAAGTCTTTTCAGAAATGAAAAACATGCCATTTTATTGGTCTGAGGCAAGGGATATTTCTGAATATTCAGGGTAATATTTGAGGTTACACAAAAACAAAAAAGGGCCATTTGGAGGAGGAAAAAGGATGCAATGGGATCATGCTAGAGGTGGGGATGGGAAAGATTACACCATGTGAAATTGGGGAGTTGGGAGGGGAGGTGGGGCTTGAGACCAAGCCAGAGCTCGAACGTTTTTGCATATTTGAGGTAATTTTTTCCATATCAGAGGTACTTTTTTCATATTCTGGGTTATTTTTGAAAGTGCGTCATATGTAAAATAACTGAATATTTTCGGCACGTTGCTGTTGCAAAGCCCATGAGCACATACACATCATAAGAGAATGGATTCACAATGACATACAAAATAGCATTATGCCGGACATGGCATTATGTGGGACATCAACGGGAGCATGCTGAGTCCTTACTTCCCACATCTGCTGAATTTCAAGGGTTTTGTTTCTTTAGATCTGCACAATTTACTGTACCATAAACTAAGTTTTTTTCAGTGAATGTATATAAAGCCCATATTGTTCTCTATCTCATGAAGGTTGTAAACAACTTCAAATAAACAATGATCTTTTTGCGGGTGTATCTGACATGTGTGCTTGGACTGGCTGTGTCTAGCAGCCCGGCTATTTCGGCAGTGTGAAGCACACCTCCCAGACTCCTAGTGGCAGAACAGTTGAACATTACATGGACATGGAGTTCAACTTGTGCCATCAACGAGTCTGATTGCAAGAGTGAAAGAGTCACCCACAAGCCATCTGCACACACAAACCCACTGGAGACCTTGACAGACCAACAATGTGCCATTATGCACCAGGACTATGGAGCACAAACATGTACAAATAGCAGATGCACCACTGCTGCCACACCGAGCACAAATTGCATGTAATAATATTAACAATAATGGTGCTACATTTAGTTCCGCTATCACCAGCAATTTGGTTTCAGAGCACTTGTTAAACGTTTTTACTTATTACCGTAATTTTTCCACACAATCTGGTACTCCATTTGTTTATTTAGGGGTACTGAGAGTGAAAGGCTAAGTTGCCCTGATTGGGGTACTGAACCTATGATGTACTTAATCACGGAAAGAGCTGGAGAAGTGGAGCAGCTCTGGGAAGTAGACGTGACTGGGTGAGGAAGGACTGTTGTGCGCCACTCTAGGAAGTAGGAGGGATTGTAGATTGACTGAGGGGTTGCGCCTGGTGGGCCCTGGGGACACCAGGATGAGCATTCACTGTGTGCAGCAGTACCCAATGCATTTGTGGGGATCCAATCAGGTCTCTATGCATCCCCACTTCCCCCATACCTCAGCAGGTGTTTGACTTTGCTTGGATGATCCGGCTCTGCGCTGTAGGTAAAATAGATTGCCGGGGCCTTTCAACCACACAGGGAGAGAGAGGATCGGAAGCAGAGTCTCACTAACCTGCAGGAAAAGATTGTCATTGCAGGCAAAGAAGAAATCAAAAGACTGAGCCCCAAAAAGTAGAGGTACGTCCCCCAAACAAAGAGCGGGTGAAACATGATGAGTAAGCTTTATCCTGTGTTTGCTTGGCCCCTGCCAAACCAAAGGGGATCAGGCTAACGGGCAAGACACAACGCAGAAAAACAAAGCAAAACATAGCGTGCCAAAGGCTTTTTACAGGTCCTTTGGACACTTACACATATTGCAATGACAGAAAAGATACGTCCCTGGGACACCTTCCCCAAAACAAGAGGTAGATATCACTACAACATTTGACTTAATGAGCATCTTACAAGAGATTAGAGCTCTGATGACAGACATCCAGGCATCAATAGCCAAGGGAAGGGTTGAGAAGTTAGAAGAGTGGGTGGAGGCCGTAGAAAGCAACAAGTGGACATATTAGAGTTTAGCCTCGATGCCAGACTAAAGGAAACAAATATCAAGATTGAAAATTTGAAAAATCGAGATAGGCAATATAATATCTGAAGTCTATGTTGGAGCTGGAAGGAAAAGTGAAACAGATTGTGCAGACCTTTTAGGAATATGAAGTGAATACGTTAATACTCTTTGTTAATTTGCGCTGAAGCTGCAGTCCAGCAGGAAGTCCAAGGCCAGCAGTGGCAAAGTGCCATGACTGCAGTGATCTTTGAATAGAGTGAGGAAGAAGGGCACCATCCCATGGGAGGGCTCCGAAATCACAATATTTCAGGACTTAGCCACTTCAAGGCTGGAGCGACGAGTCAGTGCCAACCTTTAAGTATATTTCTTACAGGGAAAGGGCACAGATATAGGTGGAGATACCCATTTTCTCTCCTTTGAATATGGAGTCCCATCATACAGACTGGCAGACCCAGAAGAGGTACCATAGATGCTGGGAGAACTGCCGGACAACCCAAGTTCGAGGGAGGGAGGGGACAGCAGACAAAGAAACACAGGACACATTTCTGAGCACTTTCTCTGGAGAGGGCCAAATGAAAAAAAGTCTGCAAGGCAGAACTTAAGAAGGCACAGTGCCAGGGGTACAGTTACCTGCAGGAGGATCCATGTCTGTGTGTGATGCTCGTTCGAGAGGGGCCTGAAACGGAACCTACACTGCAGCACTTAAAACACCTCCTCTGAGTGAGGAGCGCCGTGGAGTGCCAGGAGTGTAGTTACCTGCAGCAAGAGCCATTCCTCTATGTCCTGCTTGCTTCTGAGGGGCCTGAAACCACAGCTACACTGCAGCACATCAAACACTGCTCCCGTGCGCAGAGTAGCACAGAGTGCAGTTACCTGCAGGAGGAACCATTTATCTGTATGCTGCTTGTTTCTGTGGGGCATGACACCGAAACTACACTACAGCCAACCAAAGGCTGCCTCTGGCCACAGAGCACCGTGGAGTGCCACGAGTGGAGTTGACTATGGGAGACCGAAGATCGCGGAGATTTGTCCAAACAGCAGAATTATCGAGTGTGGCAGCAGAAACAGCACAAAAAGGTTCAACTACCTGGCGTTATTCGCCTGAACAAAATTTCATAATGCTGCGCAACAGCCAGCGGATTGACATAAGTACCAATGTCTTGGGAAATCATTGTTAGTAACTGATATATCTAAGTTACAATTATATGGCCTACAACTTAAGAAAAGAAACACTAATTTCCCTAAAAAAATGCCCGAATCGACAATCAACAACGAGGCTGCACCTATAAAGTCGAAAATCACAGCATACTACAACATGGCATCCCCAAACAGGGAATCAGCTGTGGCTAATGAACGTCACACTCCTGCTATTTCCCAAAGTCCAGCCTCTATCGAAATTGACAACATTAATTCACTATTAGGTCTGTGCTATAGTCTGCAAAATAGGGAAAGACGATTAACACAACAAGCAATGACCGTATGGTGGAACATGCTGATTATTCTGCCTCTGTGTAGGTGAAGATATGTGATCAACCATGTACCCAAATGATATTGTTAAGGACGCAAGCAGAGTTGAGTTGGAAGCCAGCATATTTACCTATTGACAGCACCATAACGCTCAATAGTGCTTTCACCCCAAAACAAACTTTTTAGCTTTCAGAAATGAGCAAAGTCATTAACACCTAACACAATCATAAAAAGGTGTCACGCCATTTGTGACTTGCAACAAGTACAATGGAAATTATTAAAAGAAATTGCCCAACATACCGTTGGGGAGAGGTGGTATATTTCGCCCCCTTACACCATTCCCGCACCAGGTAAATGTTTTGTGAGCTAAGGGGGAGCTATCTTTGCCCCTCACGTGCATAGTCGCATCTCCTATTTGTTGCTATAAGTGTATAAACATGTGCAGAGTCACATAGTTTGGACTCCATTTTGTGTCTTCCCAAATGCCATCTTTTCCTAGGCCCTCTGCCCCTCTGCTGAAATGTCTCCTCTCCCTCTCCCAGCGCAGCACACAGCCAGCCCCCACCACCTCCACCCTCTGTCATCCCAGCGAGATTCCAGTAGTTCTCATGGAAACACGGCCATTCATTGTTAAAACTAGCAAGTATCAGGCCCTGGCATAGTGTGCTCATCCTAGAATGTGAGACCAAGCCTGCCCCAGCCTCAGTGGCCCATCTATCTTTGCTGACCGACTCATGCCCTCTCCACCCCATCCCTGCCAGGTCCCAGTCCACTGAACCCAAATGCCCAGTCTCTTGGAATGCATCTGTTCACCAGTCCCTTTCCCCGGACTACCTTCAAATCACCCACCATATACTTAATGTAGAGGAGTCATATATTCTGGTAACACTAACAATCATCTCCAATGTGTTTGAAATCGTGAGGCCCTGAGGATCACAAATCACAGATCACCCCTTCTGATAAAGCACCTGAAGGAACGACCCCTAACCCACGCTCCCATAAAAACATAGGTCGCAATGTACCTATTTCACACCAACATCTCCTCTTTGTAGTGACAATTTATGCCCATGATTATTTTGTGCATGCCAAGGCTTGTGGTTTAGCTTAGTTAGACAAATGCTACATCATCCCTGTGAACATCGCCTGACCATCTCCCGGCAAGGATGAGCCCAGCTGACCATGCGCACTGTGAATGACAGTAAGACACCAACCAATGCGGCCCAGGCATCCCCTATGGAGCTGGGGTAGTATACGTGCCCGACCAATCATAGTCTCTGAAATGTCTCTTATGTGTGACCTCGCTTATGATGCGTGATGCCCTTATAATATGCTGCACATGTATCTGTCAGCAGAGCGCTCTCGGTCAGCAGAGTTCTTTGCTCCATTTATTTGCTTATATAAATTTTGATTTCCTTGGTCTCATTCCCTAGCAGGGTGTGTACTTCATTCTGTCGATTGGACACGTGAATGCTAAGGTGCCAGCCTTCAACACTAACATCTATAAAAGTCTAAAAATAATGTGTAATTCAGCAAATTGAGCACAGAGCCAATCTTGCTTATAAATGAAACCTCTAGTAAGTAGTGGTGCAACTAGATACATTACTAGAAGAGCATGATATAGTACATGCATAATTAGTACATGAAGGCAGAGAACAGAGTACCCCGCACATATCACACGCTGACAACTGACTAAATGCAGCATTTCCCTTTCTAATCAACACTAGTTCATATCCAGGGGTGGACTGGGAACCAAAAGAGGCCCTGGAAATAATTTTCAAAGTGTCCCCATATTACACATTTTGAGCAATCCCAACCCTTTTCTTATGGGAACATGTGTGAATATCAAACAAAAGAGTACTTGGGTGCAGAGGCCTGCTGGGAAATTTCCAGAGTTCCCTATAGGGAAGTACACACGAAAAGGAAATAAAATGTAAAAAAAAAAAAACGTGCAAAAACGAAACAGGGGACATTCGGAAACGTTAAAACCACAAGGAATGTACACCTCAAAACATACTTGCCGCCAATAATAACTGCACTATAGTAGAAACTACGGATAATTACGAACTGGTGAAGCCCACTCCTGAGGCAGGAAAAGCAAAACATGCAAAACAAACCGATAAAGGTAACACGCAGGATATCTGGATAACTGGGTTATTAAAAGCCCAGCACTTGAGGTTTGTTCTAAACCCGAGGAATTTGATACAGCAGATGAGATATTGACACAATAGCACATACTAGCCCTGGGGAAAGAAGGGAGACATATCAATGGAACTCTTTGCAACACTCCTTACACCATGAACTTAACAATCAAGTCCATATTGTAACCAAACCAAAGTCAAGCAAGAAGCCGTGCTCTATCACCTGTAAAAATAAGAGCACCAATAACTGTATGACAAGTCCTTCGAAGTTAAGGCTATGTTCCAACTGTTAAATACAGGTAATCTCAACTGATTTCACATCATGGGACTGCTCAGAAAACATGTATCATTGAGCTCTACATCAACTAAGGACATTGGGCCTCATTACGAGGTTGGAGGTAAGGGGTTACCGGCACCAGTAAGGTAATTACCTCCATATTCCGAGGTCCCTTAGCTGGTCCCGCTATGGGGGCCTGGTTTTACCGGGCACCCTTAGCGGGAGCCGCTAAGGAACCAGGGAGCTAATAACGGGCCCGCTTTTAGCGGGCCCGTTATTAGCTTCATCCCCATTCCCATTGAGCCCTATGAATGGGGACTTACCGGGTCCTCCAAGGTTGGAATGACTCAGTAAGTGCCATTTTGAGAACCCGGAGCCCGGAATGTGGTAAGGGGGTAGCCATGGTTCTAATAGCACCATGGCTACCTCCTACCTCATAATGAAACCAATTGACTATAGAAAAAGATGGAAGGAAATCCACAATAGTTCACTGTTATTCATCTCATATTGTGGATCATATATTATTATCCTTTGCTCCTTTGCACTTAAGTTAAGGTTACAAATTGCATCCTGATAGCAGGAAATCTCAGATAAATATAACAGAGGTTAGTTAACACACTAAAAGAACAAAGGAAATGGTCAAAAGACATGGGCCCTCATTACAACCTTGGCGTTAAGTGGTTAACGGCGCTGTAAAAGGTGGTGGCACCATTAACCCCTTAACGCCTGATTACGAGGTCCCTTTGCAGGTTGGCGATTTTAACGCCTGCTTTTTGCAGGCGTTAAAATCCAACCCGCAAAGGGACCTTGGTGCTAAGTACGGTGCCGCAATTTGCGAAACATAAAAAAAAACATAGGTTCTCCGTAAGAACCTGGGCATCCTTCATTAAGCCCTGGAGAGGTTGACCTCCTTCCTCCTGGAATGACCCTCCCAGGTCCAACTTGGATCCTTTGTCTCCACCACCTCTATCTCCACATGTGCTGTTCCCCAGGGCTCTATCCTCTCCCCTGGCTCATCAATGTCTACTTGGCCCCTTTTGCCACCTGATCTCTACCTTCTCCTCTAACTTTCAGTGTTATGCGATGGCACTCAGCTCTCTTTCAGGCTCCCCTCAGCCTCCTCTCTTCTCTCACTCATTCATGACTGTCTATCCGCGATTCAGGATTGGTGCACCTCCAATAATCACTGCCTTAATGCCAGTAAGACAGAGATCCTTCTCATTGGATCCACTGCCCCCACTTTCCCTCTCTGGCTACCGTCCTTGATTCCTCTTCCTTCGTCTTGCTGTGAGGCAAAAAACTTGATGTCATCTTCGACGCCGCTCTCTCCTTCTCTCCTCATATCACGGACCTTGCCAAGAAGGCCCACTACCAGCTGCACCTCCTCAGAGGGATTGTTCATTTTCTCACATTCTCCCAGAGGCACACTGTCTCCAGAGCCATGGTTCTCTCTAGGCTGGACTACTGCAACAGCCTATTTCTTAATCTGCCTTCCTCTAGTTTCCGCCCTCTGCAACTAATCCAGAACAGGACTATGAGACTTATCCTTGACATCAAGCACAGGGACCGTATTTTTCCAGCCTTTAAATCTCTACACTGGCTCCCAATGGCTGCAGGGATTAAGTTCAAGATCCTCTGCATCATCCTCAAGGCTTACTGGGGTCTGAGCCCACACTACATCCAACTCTCTCTTCCAAAATACCTTCCTTCTCGAGTCCTTCGCTCAGCTACCTCCAACTCTCTGGTGGTCATACTTTTCCCCAGGCACAAAGTGGGGGTGGGTCTCACTCCTCTGCAGGTGCCTCTCTCTGGAATGGCCTCCATGAAGCTTTTAAACTTGACCTGGACCACCTGAAGTTCCGGAAGCAGCTCAAGACCTTCCTTTTCTCCTCTGCTTTCTGTTTTTCCCTCCCTTGCTCTCTTTTTCCCTCCCTTGATGACCTACTTGTCTACTGCATGGACTGGGTGCTTGGCTACCCTCAGAGTCTCACTGGGTACCAGGCTCCTTCATGTTCAGTCTCCCCTGCACTGCCCCGGCCGACAGTGCAATTAGGGGTTGTAATTGTAACCTTTATAGTCCCCTGCATCCTTGCACTACCCAGAGCCGTGCTGTCCTGGCTGCACCTACTCAGAGCAATGCTGTCCTGATTGCACACCCCGTCTCCCTGGCACTTCCCCTTGTCCCTTCCCCTAGCTCTTTTCGTTGTCGCACTTTCACGATCTGAATGACAGAAGGCCTATTAAGATCGTTTGTCTTGTTCTCCCTCTGTCTTCCCTCCCATGTCTTGTAACACCTAAAAACACTTGTGTATAGGCGCGTCATAAATGACAAATCAGATTATATCATACCCATTAGATATAGATAAGGACATTTTAACAAGTTGAGTAAAAAAATGTAAGTCTTCTTGTGTCCCAGGCACTGACGTAATATCTAATGATAAATGAAAGTTAACGTTGCAATATGTCTACCCATCCTGCAAAACCTATACAACATGGTGCTATATGAAGGCTGAATTCCCGAGTCATGGCAGAAATCCATCCTTAGCCTGGTGTACAAAAGAGACAACAGCCTTGAGACAGTTAATTATAGGCATGATGCTCCAGGTAAACTACTAGCATCGACAGTACATGAAGAGTTATTCAAAATCTATTGAATTTATTGCAAACTGGATTTTGAAAGAACATTTCGATAATTCAAAACATCTTTGTGTTGAAGAGACTGGCTGCAAGAACTAAACAGGGTGTCACTGCACCATTGTATATAACGTTTGAAGATTTCAGCATGGCATTTGACAGATGAGAAGGAGGTAAATTCTGGCCCAAGCTCATCATGGGGGTCATGCGAGTGGATAACTCAGGCAACCTAACAAAACTACTAACCATCAAACTACGTTCTAGATGGGGGTGCGTCTTAGCACCCCTACCTTTTAACCTATACATATCCAATATGCCAGATTACCTAGAATGTATGTGTTCTTTACTAGGTTGTCAGCCATAATGACAAATGGATAGGAGATACGGATGATGTTGCACTATTCTACCACACTGCCATTGGAATGAGACGAGTGATTAGTTCTCTCATAGAATATTCCAAGGAAAATTAGATTCAGATGAATACCAAAAGAACGAATATTATGCTTTTTACCAAAACCCATAAACCAGTTCATTTGACCTAAATCTGGCTTTTGAGAGCCCATATTCCTACTACCACTTGGAGGTATCATAGCACTAAAATCTCATGAACTAAGATTTAGAACGTACATGTTAATGTGTTAATGTTAAAGGACATTTGTATCGCACACTATCACCATTGGAGTGGTCCCCTGGCGCTCTGGCGGATCTGAAAAGGAAAGAGGGTGGGGTGAGTTAGTAGAACCGAGCAGGAAAAGTGCAAGAGAGCAGTGATGTGCTGTTGGCAGCTCACATTCGGTTAACACTGTTCGCTGAGCATAGGTATGCTATTTTTCAGTTGGCAGCCGTCGTGTTCTGTTGTGCGAGGCTATGGGCCTCATTACGAGGTGAGCGGGATGGGTTTAATGGCGCCAATAATGGTGCCGGTGCGTTAAACCGATTCTGCCCTATTACGAGGTTCCCTTGCGGGTCTCGCTCAGAACGTCTAGTCAGACCAGACGTCCTTTGCGAGTCCCACAAGGGGACCAGGAAGTTATTAACAGGCCCGTTATTAGCTCTCTCCCCATTGAGGTGTATGCAGAGGGGTGATTTCTTTTTTTGTTAGTGGCTTTGGCTAGTGGCATCACTGTCTAGATTTGAGGCATGTTAATATCCACAATTCTTTCCTGATCTAGTGCCTGCTAATCTCCAAAATTATATCTAGATGAGGTGCATGAATATCTCCACATTTCTGTCTAGATGTGATGCAAGCTAATATTCACAATACTGTCTAGGTGTGGTGCAAGTTAATATTCACACTTCTGTCTAAATGTGACGCAACCTAATATTCACAATTCTGTCCCGATCTGGTGCCTGTTAATCTCAAAAATTATATCTAGATGTGGCACATGAATATCTCCACATTTCTATCTAAATTTGGTCTAGAAGAAGTGGTCAAATCTGACCCTTATTTCCCCCGCAAAACTCTCTACCTGAAGACAGAGAAACAACAGATGTGCCTCTCTTTTAGGCCCATCACCACAGTCATCAATGTATTGCAGAGGTGAAAAGTGGTATCCCCTTTCGATGATCATTCAGACCATACCCAATTGATGATTTGGGCAACATGGAATTGACTTTGATCGATCAGATCAACTGACTGGATAACCAGAAGCCAACAATGTCATCACTGACATCACAACAAAGCCTCACTTATACATGGAGCACATATCCATCCATTCATGAAGCTACACAGACCTAGGCTAGTTTATTGCATATAGGCACAAAGCACATGCTTATGATCGACTTAGTCAGAGGACTGACACACATACATGTCTCTATATTCATATCTTTCTCCAAAGCTGAAACTGCAAGATGCAACAGGATTCATATATATATATAGCTTGTACATGCTTATACTGTTACTAACATGGAAACACCATAAAGGACACAATAGGAGCTGTAGGCCATCACACCCAGTGAAAGAGGAGACAAGTTTGAGAAACACAGACAAGCTGACTTGATTGCTGCAGCTCAAGACGAGCAGAAACTGGACACCCAATCAAGGACGAAGGAGGTGCAGGAAAATTCCAGCTACCAAGATAGTGAGCCACCGGCAGCAATTCAGACTACCTTCCTTATAATTACAGACGAGAAGGGTTAATTTCGTGGTGTCGACACACGTGATCTAGACAGAGAAAACTGTTCCCAGAGAACCAGAGGAAAGAAGATGCAAGTGTTGCCTATGTTTTATTAACTGGCTGCGTTCTCACAGACCTGGGTGATCAGAGAATAGCAACATTAGAGAACGCTTTGCACCTCCATGTTCTTTCCCACCACCTTGAAGCGGTGCATGCAGTCTGAGAACTGCCTCGGCTCCCATGGTTGGAGGGACACGCTCTGTCCAATCCAAATTCACCTTCAGCATAGGGATATCATTTGTGGCAAGGGCCTATGGTCTTTCTGTGACTGTGCGACATTGTAGATGGGTGCTCTTAGAAGTGGTGTTGGAGGGGCCACTGGACATGGCCAACCAATCTCTGAACTAACCTATGTATTTTCTATATGTATCCATTCCAGACCAACCAATCCACATAGCTGATAGGTTCCCAGAAGCGAACCTGGGTTTGTGACGTCACTTCTAAACAAAAGCTGGTGGCACACGCTTAGAAGCTGAGACCACTGGATGAAATTGTTTTTCTGCTATAATCCCTGTTTGTTTGCTAATAAATTACAGTAACTTTGTCCTATGGCTGAGACCTCTGTTCTTGTGGCTGAAAGTTGTTGATGGGCCCAAGTGTACTCTGTTTACATCTGCGGCGACTGCTATGGGAGCCCAGCCATGATGTAAAAAGTGATAGCAGAGGAGTTTGCTAGGTTCTTTCGGCAAGAGACCTCCTTGTCTCAGCGCATGCCCGAGAGGCTGTGTGGTGACCCGTGGAAACCAACATTCAAATTCATACATTAAAAGCATGAAGAGGTCAACAGGAGCCGTCTTTGTTTCAGAACGAGGATAGGGATCGGGCTCAGTGGCATTGGAGGCTGAGCCAATGGGACACCGACGGCGAACAGCCCTCAGCATCTTCTCCTCCTGTTCCTCCTCCTCCTCAAGCAATAGATGCAGATACAGCAACAGAGAGCAAGGGATTCTACCCCATGAAAGAATTAAGAGGAGTGGCAACAGAGGCGTTGCTAGGGCGGGCTCAGGGGGCTATAGCCCCGGGTCTTTAGGTTGTAGCCCCAGATAGAAGCTCAGGGGTTACAACCAAAAGACTAGCTAGCCCCGAGTCTTGACAGTCCTGACATTAGCTTGGCCCCAGATCTTTTACAAACCTAGCAACACCCCTGAGTAGCAGTATACACAAATCCCACTTTTGCACCACCAGACATAGCAGCAAGGATGTACCTGATAGTGTTCCACAAGCGAGTAAGACGTTGCAAGACATTCACAGTGAACGCAAACAGCGCAGTGAGATCCAAGCGAAAAGACAGGAGGCTGACACAGGAAAAACAGGGCTTGCTACGGGCCAGGAATAAGTAACACCAACCGAACAGATGGGTGGACAGATATTGCTGAAATTGGATGGCAAGCCAGCAAATGAAACAGGGGACGTGGGTATGGGAATAGCGCCTAGTAACGACAAGGAGGAGGAGGCGAACAAATGGGAGGAGATCATGGAGGAAGTACATAGGAGAGAGAGGGAAGAAAAGGAGGAACAGGAGAGGGTACGAACGGAAAGAGAATGATCAGAAGAGTGAACAAGGGAAGAGAAGGAGCGAAAGAAACAGAGGGAGCTAGAAGACATAGGGCCTCATTACGACCCTGGCGGTAAGGGGTTAACGCCAGCGTTAGCTGCGCCGACCCCTTACCGCCAATTACGAGGTCCCCTAGCGCCATGGTGCTTTTAACACCTGCTTTTAGCAGGTGTTAAAATCCATGGCGCTAAGGGACCATGGAGTTAATTACGCCACCGTAATTTACGGTGGCGTAATTAACGCCTTCCCCACTCCCATTATGCCCTATGGGGCAAAAATGGGAATGGGGAAGGGTAAATGGGGATTGGGGACTTACCGCCCCGCCTAGGTCGGAATGGGGCGGTAAGTCCGCCAACCACCATGGCGTAAACGTAGTTTACGCCATGGTGGTAAAGTCACGGCCCAGGCGGTAACTTACCGCCTGGGTCGTAATGAGGCCCATAGCAAGGAAAAGGTAGAAGAGGAGCAAGAAAGACAAGTACAGTTAAAAAAGGAAAAGCAGAGATTAGAAGTCGAGTGGATCGTTAAAGAATGTTGACTCAAGCAAGAGCAAGAGTGTAGAAATGAAAGAAACAGGGACGAGAATAAGTACTCTACTAAGGTAATAGGGATTAAGATGGATCTGACACGTTTAAATGATGATGATGGGAAAGGTATACAGAAAAGGGTAGGGAAGCTTTATAGGAGCAACAGGAGCAGCACGGCTGGCTCACAAGGATACAGAAGTGCTGAACTCTCGGGGACAGGGGGAGCGCAAGGTTACGAACCGAACAAAAGGGAAACCATGAGATGACATCATTTTAAGGACACTTAGCTTTAATGATGATAGACAGGGAGGCAGCGACAGTAGCATCAGAACCCTGGGGTCAGATGAATACTCACAATGGTGTGAGGACAATGAGGAGGGAAACCACTTTCGCCACTCCAGAGAAGTGAGCATAGACTGAGTTACAACATGGGGAGACGAGGAAGGTTTGGGCAGAGAAGGGGGACACCGCCAAGGACAATTGCCATGTTCCATGGGGGACAGCAATGACGCCACTCTGTATGTGCAGAGGCTTAGGGCCCAGCCAGGACAGAGAAGCACAGGGATGGCAAGAATGTTTACCGCCACTAAAGATCTGTGAGGGCATGACGCCAAAGGAAGGCTGGCACAATTCCCACTATTGGAGAAGGGAGGTAAAGAACCCCAATATATACCATGGCACCAAATGGACAAAGACAATTTATGATGCAAGCTCCCGTCATTTACGACAGGAGTGGGCAAGTGGATCTATGAGTTAGCAAGGTTGACAGCAGGAACGACATTAGCAGTAGGGGACATGAAAAGCATACTCTCAGACATTCTTGGGGAGTTTGGAAAAGAGCAGGTGTTAGGGAGAATTCTCATTTATGGCTAATTTCCCTCACCTAGTGAGTCCCCCAGCAGCTTTGCTGGACTTCTGGTGTTATTTTTTTTTTCACTTGGTAAGAGTGAGAGCTTTTTCCCCCACTCTTACCTGTGTTTTAATATGTGTTTCTATTTGTTTTTGTGATTGTGGACTCTGAAGTACACCACTTCAGTAGCCCCCTTCTTTTTGTGTGTCACACAGTACCTTCAGTGCCGTGGCACAGGGTTGTCTTTGAGACTTCCCTTGACTCCATTTCTGAGGCGACTACTGTCCCCCAGAAAAGGGTAAAGTTCCCGTTAACTTTACTTAGTCAATCTACCACAGATCCAGTACACCCCATCTTCCATGGAGTACTGGAAAGGGTTAACTCGTATCCCTTTGTATCGTTACCTCCTAGAGCACTGTTTCACTCTTTTAACATTTAGACTTGGCTGCTGGCAGTGGTATCTACCCTAACTTTTCTACCGCGATTATATTAGATAAACGTGGTACTGTTCTTGGCTATTATATTAGCCTCGACCATAAACCCACTTGACCAAATCATCTTTCTCTTGGCTCCGGTTGGGTTTATTCGCCATTTCTTTTTGTTAAAGTCATTCTTGTGTTTTACTTTGCGCAGCAAACTAGGTTTGCCTTCTGTGTTCACTGTCTTTTGGTGGGCTTTTGCCCAGAAGCCCTCCTCAAGGAACCCGGGTGTCTAGGTGGGCTGAATGTGAGGGAGGGGTGTAGTCACCCCCTGCACAGGGTATCCTAGGAAACCCAAGTTGCACTTTGTCATGATTGGCCAGGGTAGTTGTCCGGGCTGGACAACCCTCCTGCTGGGTGATTGACAGCCAGGCTGTGTGAATGGGGGTTTTTTGCATAAAAGGCAGATCTCTTGGGTTAGCAGTCAGAGAGTCACCACTGGAACTACAAGGAACCGTAGAGAAGCGGAGAGAATGATGGCTGCTGCAACTACCCCGTCCCGGTGAAGCCCTGCTGCAGTACTGAGCTATCTGCCCTTCAACGACTCAGAGAAGATCCAGTCCAGAGTCTTCTTCCCTTGAGCTTGGTGGGGATAACCAGCTTATCTTCTACAGCCAGAGGATCCTCTTCCATGGTCGAAATTGCTGCACACTGCTGTAGTGGTCCAGATAGCCACCTGAAGAGCCTCTCCTGTTTTTAAGGAGCGCACCTTTTATTCCTTGTCGCTGCTGCCGGATTAATCCCTGTTTGGTGCAGACCCCCTTCAGACGTCCTCCTTCGCAACAAAGCTCCAAGAAACGTGGGTCTGCGGGAAACCAACAGGAACAACTGCCAGGGCACTAGCTGCACCACTGGAACAAGGTACTGTGTTCTGTTGAGGAAACTGGATGAATCCCTTTTTCTTCATTTCCAAGGCTTGCCCTTGTCTTCCCTCCTTCTTATAACTTTTGCTTCCGAACATTGACAATATCGAAGTACTTTTCACTACGTTGAATCGTGAACTGTCTGACCATGTGATCTTTGGCAACTGGCCCTGGTCTCTTTCGACCCTGGTTCTGGCCCTTTGACTTTTGACCTCCTGTCTCTGAGTTTTTCTTGATTCTGCCTGCCTAACTAAAATATTGCCTGTGATTTTTGCCTCCAACTCCTTCTGTGTATCTCAGGTGCTAAGTGTGTTTTTGCCCCGGTAGCATTCCATTTCACGGATATGCGTTTGTTTAGTAGACCGAACTGTCAAAAAGTGATCGCACTCGTATTCGCGGTAACGTGTTTTGTTCATAACACCGGTTCATTCAAACACAGGGTACTTACCTTGAGACTTACTGTACAAAGTGAATTGGTTAGTTGTAGTATATTTAACGTGTGGTTTTTATTGAAGTTTAATAGAAGTGTTGTGTTTATAATGAATGGTTTAAAAACCTTCAGTCAGTGGGCCTCATTACGACTCCGGCGCTGGACCATGGTGCTATTAGCACCATGGTCCATGCCGGAGTCCGGCATGGTGGATGGCGAAATTACCGCCCCATTCCAAGGTGAGTGGGGCGGTAATGCCCCATTCACCATTTGCCCTTCCCCATTCCCATTTTTGCCCCATAGGGCATAATGGGGATGGGGAAGGCGCTAATTACGGCACCGTAAATTACAGTGCCGTAATTAGCACCAAGGTCACTTAGCTCCTTGGACTTTAATGCCTGCAAAAAGCAGGCGTTAAAGTGTGCATCAGGCGTTAAGGGTTAACGGTGCCGACGGCACCGTTAAACCCTTAACGCCTGACTTGTAATGAGGGCCAGTGTTTGCTTGAGTCACAGTAATTGTGGTCCCTTTGTGTAATCTCTGCTACTTCTCATATACTCTTGAGATAAGCCTGGCTGCTCCGCCACTGCTACCACTCTGATATAGTAGTACAGGCTTGTACCAAAGGTAAAACTTGTATTGCCACCTCTAGTCTTTATTGTGTGTAGTGGTCCCTAAGGGCACTGCACAGGATTCTGCCTAACAGCAGGATATCCTGGAGTGACAGCACAGAACATGGCACATGATGGTGCACCATTTAATTACTGCCGAGCAGTCGTATGGCAAGGTTCAAGAGTACAGTACCCAGACACGTCCAACATAAGCGCAATAATGGCACGCAAAATGTGTGATGACGAAGACCCGCCTCAATATATTCAACAGATTCAAGAGAAATTGAGCCTTGAGATCAGGAAATTGTGGGACAAAAGAGTGGGGTTATTTAATGATATATTATGTCAAGGCCTACCAGACCAAGTGCAAAATCAGCTCAAGAAACTAGTGGGGATGGCGTCTAAACCATGGTCAGAAATTCCACTAACCATAGGGCACTATTGCAGACTAATGCAAGAGAATGCAAGGAAAAAGCAGGACGAGAGGATGCATGAGGAAGCAATGTTAGTGCAGAAAGAAATATCCAAATATCCAATGGAAGGGGCAGTGTTAACGAGCGGGGAAGGAGTGGTTACTCAGCAGAACACGCCACAGATGGCATGGAGTGGCTTTGAGGGATGAGGAGACATGAAAAACTGGACAAGAAAACCAGGAAGGCCATCTCCGGGAAGAGGGTTCAGACAGCCAATGCACCAGAACATAGGAGGATTTCAAGGGGGACCGCAAAGGCCAATGGGGGGTCCCATAGTATGTTTGTTCTGCAGACAGCCAGGACACATAACCAGAGTATGTAGGGATCAGAAAAGTGTGAATTATTCTCATCTCATAACAAAAGCTTTTCATGATATGCAATGCAGTGCCTGTGATTGTAAGTTACAGTCTGCACTGCAAAATCTACTTTTTAATAAGTACCTCTTAATTATGTTTCAAAGATATAGGGCTTCATTACACGTTAGGCGGTAAGGGAATAACGGTACCGGTAAGGGATTACCAGTATGGCTAAATTCCCTAGCTAATCACGACCCGGACTGGCCGCTATTAGCAGCACCTCTAAGAACCGTGCCACTAATAGCGGCCAGTCCGTGGGCGCGCGACCCATTACAAGGCATGCGGACATGCTAATAGCGGCATGGTATTGGCCGAAGAAGGCCATACCGGCAGGGAGGAAATACCGACATCGCGAGCCACACGTTAAGAGAGCTGAGTAGTGTCCCCACCTGCCACAGGTGGCCACAACAGCACAGGTGGAGGCAATGGAGACTGGGGCAGCACAAAAGGAGCACACCACACCCCTTCCCACACCCCTTTCCACAGCAAGATGGTTCCAATACTTGCAGCATTACATGTGCTGGAGGACATGATTGCATTGCAGCACCAACAACAACAGGCAGCATAGAGGAGACGCAGGGGGAGGAGTATGGCGATACTGGCCCAGCAAGCCACACCAGTGCACCCAGTCGTACCACATAGGCAGCCAGCAATCCCCAGGATTCTAGCCACTCCATTCTACCTAACCCCTGAGCAGATACACACCCTGTGCTGCCTGGACTGGGATACCATCACCACCATGGTAGACATGAATCACAATGACATAGTGAGCCACATACAAATCTGTACTGCCATTCCCCGTCTACTGAAGGTGGTAACTGTGCTCCACTACCTGGCCACAGGCACCTACCAGCATACTGTAGGGCAGATGCATGGCATTTCACAACCAGTATTCACATGCACACTGACCAAGATGCTCGATGCCCCCCTGAAGCACACCAGTGAACACATATCCCTGCCACGGACAGCCCAGGAGATCTCCAACGACAAAGTTGGCATCTATTCAATGGCATGCATCCCAAGTAGCATTGGGGCAATCGACTGTACCCATGAGGAAATGGTGCCCCCACATCACAATGAGGCTGTCTACCGAAACAGAAAGCATTACCACTCCATCAATGTCCAAATGCTATGTGACTCAAAAAAGAGAATAACACATTGTCGTGACCAATACCCCTGATCAACCCATGAATCAATGGTCCTGCGGAACTCAATGATACCACGCAACATGGAGCGCCATGCTGGACAAAGTTTGTGGCTACTTGGTGAGTAGCAGGGCAGGCACATGGCAGTGTGGAGTGGGGTGTGTTTGGGGGGGAGAGATGTATACTACAACTGGGTGTGATGGGGGGAGAGATGCATACTTCAACTGGGTGTGATTGGGGAGAGAGATGCATACTCCAACTGGTTTTGATTGGGGGGGACGCATACCCCAACTGGGTGTGATTTGGGGGGGAGATGCATACTCCAACTGGGTGTGATTGGGGGATGCATACTCCAACTGGGTGTTATTAGTTGTCAGGATAAACAATGCCCTTACAGAATTACACCACTGTCCCCCGAGGCAGCCCACACTGGACCTGACACATGAAAACCACATGCAAGTAATAAGCTGCACAATATTGAAATGAATCCATTACCCAAACCATGCCATATCCATCCACATGCACATTGCAAATCAGATCATACCCTCTATAACACAATGCAGCTACATGCAGCCAATATGGACAATGGAAATGTACGCTCAACAGCATCACAACGGAAATGCGACCTTGAGTGCATACAAAGGGATCACCTGTAGCCATTGTACTGATTCACACCCGTACACCACTACAGAAGTGCCGCATGACAGCATGGGGACATCAACTCTGGAATGGCAGTTCACTAGCAGTGTGGTTCAAACTGTGCCAGGACAAAAAGACACAAATGACTGGACCTCACCCTGCACAGGGCAATAACTGCCGTAGGCATGCACAGTACATGTACACTTGCAAGGACTATATCACCATCCCACATTGCAGTTACTTTGATTACCTCCATGCATGTAGGCATTTGTGGATGACATTCACAAGGCTAAGTTGAATTGCGTGATATGTAATGGTTCCACTTGATGTAATCACTTCCACATACCCATTGTTGCACCCATGCAGGTGATGCTGGCTATCCCCTGAAGAGGTGGCTCCTTACCCCTGTACGGAACCCACAGAACAGGCATGAAGAGGAATAACATCGTGCACATACCCGTACCCGTGTGGTAATTGAGCAAACATTTGGCCATTTGAAGACACGGTTTCGGTGCCACAGCAGGTCGGGTGGGGCACTCCTGTACGGGCATGAAAAGGGGTCCAAGATCACCATGGCATGTGCCATGCTGAACAATATGTGCATCAGACGATATGTGCCACTGCCCCCTGACATTGAACTGCAACCACCTGGTGTGGATGATGATGAGGATGAGGAGGTAGAAGATGGGGCTGCACGTCATGCAGGTGGGGAAGCACAGGAGGGACATGCTGTGCGCCAGCATCTGATAGACCAATATTTCTAATACACATGGATGAAGCGTGTGCAATGGATGTGGGTATTGGGGGACTGGGTTTGGTGGGGAAATGTAGACTGTGCTCTGTCCACCAGTAAAGCACACATACACAGAGAAAATTGTCCACTCCTGTGATTCGTCATGTCACCAGTGTGTATTAAGTATCGTAAGTATAAGAAGTGCATGGACCCAACTACACAAACACCCTTTCCCTCCTTCCCCCACAACACTCCCAAATACACTTTCCCCCTTCCCACACAACACTCCCAAATACACTTTGCCCCCTCCCCCCACAACACTCCCAAATACACTTCCCCCCCACAGCACTCCCAAATACACTTTCCCCTCTCCCCCCACAACACTCCCAAACATGGCTTGCACATCAGTGCAGCATTGCAGTACACGTGTCAGCAACATCAGGCTGGCCTCAGTTCCCACCCCCTCTGCCACCATTGGGGGGTTGTGAGGTTGTGCGCTGCATAGCCCGCATGGAACTGCGCCGGGGGCTGGTCTGCCTTGAGCTGGCAGAGGAGGAGGTGCTTGGTTGGCCCGGTGCCGGTGGGGGGTTCTGCCTATCCATTGCATCTGCAATGCGTGTGAGGACCTGCCTCACAGCTGACATTTCCTCGCATATGCGATTGGTGCAGGCTTCTATGGCTTGTCTGATGCCCCTGGCATGTTTCCTGCACCTCTCCCTCGCCAGGGCACCATCGCCCACATGCTGGCCGACCAGCGCAGTGTTGTCTTCCTGGTACTGTTGGATGATGGCCATGTCATGGCCTTTGTGTCTGCGTTGTATGGTACCTGCCACACCTTGTGGCATATGTCCACCTTCAGGTGATGTCACCATTGGACTCCAGCACCCTGCCACAAATTCATCCCCAGACTGCTCATGGCTGCTGCCATGTGATGTGGGACGTGAGCTTGGTTGGATTGATTGCTGCCGGCTGGGTGTATGGTGTTCAATGGTCGTGAGAAAGGTGTCCTCCACATCGGACATGGGTGCCTTGGCAGCTGCCTCGCCGATGGAGCTATTAGGGGCGGACAGTGTCCCTTCCACAGGTGGATTGTGCATGGGGGGAATTGCTGGAGTGGGTGCTGCAATTACATCTGGCGGACTTTCACGTCTTGGTGACATGGGTGGCTTTGTGGGTTTGGCCCTCTGCAGGAGTGCAGTCTTTCCAGTGCCCCTCGACGTGCTGGCCATGGTGCCTGCTTCCATTCCCCTGGCCTGTTTCTTGGGAGGTCGGGCCTGTGTCGCAGTGTCCTGCTCCTCACTGTCAGATTGTGAGCCTGTGGGGGACAAAGAGAGGGATAGCATCGGTGATGGGTCAACGTGCTTCATGAAGATGTTGTTGTTCCTGCTGTTCTATGCATTTGGACTTCATGTTTTGGCCATACAGGTCGTTAGACAGATGGGTGGGTCATTCATGCATGAGTCTGGGTGACACGTGTCTGGGGTGCTACATGCATATGTTTGTGTGGGGATGTGCAGAGCATATGGGCAGGGTTGTGTTCATGTATGTTTGATGGCCCCATCCATGAGATGATTTCAGGGTCACATTTGGGGGATTACCTCACGTTTCACAGTGCAGTGTTTTGTGTGGACACTCACCTCCATCTGACGATGACGGCACACCGCGCTCCAATTTGCCTACTCCCTCAATTGATTCGACCCCAATGGTGCACAGGTCTCCTCCCACTCCTGCAGTTTTATTGGGGATCCTCCATCGCCTCCTGTGCCCATGGCCAGGCTTCGGTTGGCAGCTAGGATACTGCATACACTGAGGCGTAGATCGTCCCACCGCTTGCGTACATCCTTCACAGTGCGGGGGGTGGAGCCCACCGCACTGACTTTACGGGCCACCTCTGCCCAGATCTCCTTCTTCTTAATTATTGTGGGACGCTGCATGTCATTAGCAAACATGACCTCTGCGTTGGCAGCAAGTGTGTCTGATAGCATTATCAGTTCTTCATTTGAGAAGCGCTCCTTGCGCTGCCGCGCTGCTCCTTTTCTTATGGCCTTGGGTATTCTCAGTGGTTGCGTGGACGATTTTGGAAAGCTGTGGTGTGGCTGCAGGTCCTAGGGGCAGAGGATGGCAGTGGATTGTGTTTTTAAAGATGGCCACCGTGCTCTTTCCCGTTCCTGTGCGATGACGCTACTTCCGGTTCCGCTTATTTATGATCACCGCTATTAGCAGTTACCGCTATTAGCGGTCAGCGCTTTTAGCGGTCGCCGCTAATGCCGTATTCTAGGATGGCGGAAGTGCAATCAGCGCTTTCCTAGGTGCCGCTAAGGGACTTTTCGGGGGCTTTAACGGCATGGCACTATGGTCCTTACTGGCATGGCGCTAAGCTTGTGCCCCCGTACTCATGATGCCACGCAATTAGCGGGCTGCTTCCTACACGGACACGTTATTAGCGCCATGCCGGTAAAGACCGTTACTTACCCCCTATCGTGTAATGAGGCCCATTGTCTTTTAGTTCTTATGTGTGCAGTTGCCAAAATAAGGACGCCCACAAAGTTTGCAAGAAGTATTGCAATTCAATTAAAAAGGAAAAATGCCTAGTTTAAATAATAGTTGGAAGATTCTCTAAATTACTTCTATTTCAAATGTGGTAGTTTCCACAAGCACCTGTAATGTGTTCTCTCCTTAGACTGTGGACTTATTTTGAAAAAGAATGATGATAATTTTTTTATAAAGAAATGTCAAGTAGTTTACACCAAATTGTTAGTAGTTTCTTATGTGTGTAGTTGGCCAAACAAAGGACGCACACAGATTTGAAAAGAAGAATTTTTATGACAATTTACAGATAATTACAATAATTGAAGGTGAACTTTGATGTAATAGAAGAAAAGGGATTCCACAATTCATACAGGTTTCTGTGCAAATAGACATATTGAATAGCAATACACAGTTTAAAAAAATGTCACAGATGATGTATAGATTATGACATATTATTAACTTCTCATATGTGTAGGAGGACAAAACAAGCAAATGCACAGATTTTACAAGAAGTATTGAAATATCAATTGTAAAATTCTTAGTGTTGCTTGTAGTAAGTGTTGATGTATTTACACACAGGGATGTGTTTATTGCCTACCTATTATTTGAAATAATGATACGATTAGAGTATAAAAAGATTTCCCCTCAAAATAATGGTACAACGTTGGCATGTCTTCATACTTTTATTTGTAAAATTAAAGACGTAGTTAGGATGTCTGTCTCAGTTTCCAAGTTAAGCTTGCATAAACTATTCTGCAAATTTCATATCATTTAACATGAAGCAAAGTTTGTACAGAAATGAAGCATAGCTTTTGAGTAGATAGTTATTTATGTTCATGATATTAATATTTTTCCAAAGATAACAGCCAAATACCTTTGGAGGTGCACAATTGATGTTGCGGGCAATTCTATTTAGAATCTGCTGATGCAAGACCAGGTTTGTACTTACCTATGTGCTTAGTGTAGCTGTTGTCACCATGCAGTGATTCTTGTACCTAAAGCAGCCTTTACACACTCCAAGTGTAATTCTTTTAACCCCTGTCATATAGAGATGTTTCTAGAACGTGAGATAGCATTGAATGTTTGTGTAAATAGTTATTTTTAGATATTTTAGATAAGTGAGTAAAGTTTATTTTCTCTCCGATCAGAAGTTTGTTTCCTCTACACAATGATTATGTCTACAACCTTAATTGGTTGAGTAATAGGAATACTTTCAGAATTCATGCAGTACTATTATGGAAAAAACCTCCAAAACTCTTCTTTATACTTCTATTATGAAATGTATTGCATTGGGCCTCATTACGAGGTGGGCGGTAAGGGATTACCGGCACCAGTAAGGGCGTTAAGGACGGGACCCGCAAAGGGATACCGGGGTCAATAACGGTACCGCAATTTGCAGTGCCGTTATTGCTGCGTTCCCCCTTCCCATTGAGCCTTATGGGGGCTCAAATGGGAATGGGGAATGGCCCTGGTGAATGGGGAATTACCGGTCCCACCGACCTCGGAATGGACCAGAGATTGCTCCATTCACCAGGCCAGAGTCGGAAGGGTTTTGGAGGCAGCCATGGCGCTAGTAGCGCCATGGCTACCTACAACCTCGTAATGAGGCCCATTGTCTTTCACAGATATAAAACGGACTGAACAGAGACAAGAAGATGTCCATGAAAGAAATAAGGAAAGAGATTATGGAAACTGTTGGAATAAAATTAATAATTATTATGGCTAGTGGTCTGGTAGTGTTCTAAAATATATAGTGGGCATGGGCAAAGGTCGTGGGTACTGGCCATGATTAAGAGCCATGACAATTGTTGCATAAAAAATCTATGGAAAAACAAAACCCTTGAAAACCAAGGCAACAACTTTAGTTGCAGGGACGTTAAGGTGAGAACTTAAAACAACAAACCCCGTGAAATTCATCTAAAGCCACCTTAACTTTGTGCCTCTTATTGCACAGTCTATGACCACAATGATGGCACCACAGATGTCACAGCAAGACATTTCTTTTAAAGTCGGGACACCATAGCATAGGATTGGAAGCAATACACTCTGTCAAACGGATGACAGCATTTTTGTCCAACAGGTCTTGTGAGAGGTCCCCTGAGCTGCTAGATTTTAAAGCATCATATAAGGGTGTTGCAATGGTGGAGAACTGTGGTATAAAAGTGACAGTAGTACCCTACAACGTTGAGAAAGACATGTCTGCTTCTTTGTTCTGGGCATCAGTATCCATTCAATAGCCTCAACCTTGCTTGCTTGTTGTCGAATAGTGCTTCTCCCTACTGCGTATCTGAAATACTTGGTTTCAACCACTCCCATGCCATCTTCTTAGGGTTTATGTCTAAGCCAACTGCATCCAATGCAGCCACTACCTTCTCCAGGTGGTGGACATGGGCTTTCCAGTAGTTACTAAAGATCACTATGTCATCAAGGTACGTTGCAGCATACTATTCGTGAGGTTTTAGGATGACATCCATTCATCTTTGAAAGTATGCCAGAGCCACATCTTCTCTCAATGGTAACACCTTGAATTGATACAGGCCCTGGGGGCTGACAAATGCAGTTTTCTCATTATCTTGCTGTCTCAAAAGGTTTTGAAAATACCCTTTGGTGAGGTCAATGGTGCTGAGGTGATGGGCAAGACTCACTTTTTCCAGTAGTTCGTCCATTCAGGACATCAGATAGACTTCATAATTTAAAATGCTGTTTAATTGCCAAAAATCCATACAAACTCTTGTGGACCCATCAGGCTTTGGCACCAGCACTCTGGGGGGACACCAATGGCTAGCAGATGGTTTAATGATGCAGAGACGTCTTTATGGGAGGGCAAAATGGGTACTTGCCCAGGGCCACCACCTTGGAGGGGGTCCCCACAAGGCTGCCTCATCTAAAGTAAGATTCCATTGTTTACCAGACTTAAATAGCACACGCCAGGAGATTGTATGGCATGCTGCTGAAGTGCTAAACCTATTGCCTGTCTGTTTTGACAAGTACATTCTGCCTTGATCAATTAATCATGTAATGCTTTCTGTGTTCACTGTGGAGTACATAGTTTGTGTGTTCCGTATGGCAGAGCTTCTCTGGCATTCTTTCATTCTTGTGGGAATTATGTTGATCGTGTGCAATAGCCAAAGTTGAAATCCATATTGATACATTGAGTGCCCCAATGGTTCAGAAGTTAGCACAGTGTGTTAAGCACTCATTTTAGAGATATGCGTTCATATGAAAGATTAGAAGAGCACTCCAGCAAGGCTGGCTGAAGCTTTCCGATGCTTGAAGTCTATAAACCTACCTGCATATGTACTTGGTTTTGCAGCATAAGAGGTGCTATTATCAGCAATGTTCCTGCACCAGATAGGGGTTGCTATAAAAACTAACATGCAATTCATATGGTGAAGGTCTAGAAATTGGTTTGTCCAGATGGGGCGTTCTAAAAGCTACGCAATCCCCTCCAAAGATGAGCATAAACTATTAGTCCAAGAGGTGACTAAAAGACTGTGGAACCAAAGTGCTCATGCTTGTATTCTGGCTTTGCCAGCAGACGATACAGTGATCCTGGTCAAATCATATATCTCTTGCATTACTGTGCTGTCTTCTGTGAGGGTTTCCCTTCTTGCATGCTGGTGGCATCATGTAGCTCATTACTTGATCTTTCTTCTTCTGTAGGTCATTTGAGTGGAAGGGGTGGTAGACAGGAGAGAGCGGACCAGATGTTGTAGGCCTTGGGCAAGCATATTTTAAGGTCTGCTCGTTTGCCACAAAAAACATTTAGCTTTTGGTATAAAAGTCAAAGTTTTTTTTTTGCATGTTTATGAATGACAATTTCACAAGCCATTGTTTTGGAAGTATTTTAAGCTTAAAAGTATAAAATACATACCTGTATTAAATCCGTTAAATCACATCGATTGGTAAATCATTCCCATTTTGCATATCACCCTTCTGTAATAGCTTGGTTTTAAACATTGTCAGGACTGGAAATGTGATTTGTGTACTTTGCAAGTCAGTGGTAAGAGCTAGAAAAGAAAGTGTTCAAATGCAGAAATTGCAGAGTTGGCACAAATCCCAGCTTCACCCCTTAAGCAATGTGTGATCCTGGGCATCTCATGTAATCTTGTATTGCATAACCTCTCAGAATTGCCAGTCCCTAAACCTTTAAAAATGGTCAGCCCTTCAGAGTGATTTCCTTCTCAGGGTATGATCTTCATAAAAGCCTCACTCATGGTTTCACTAGCTGTAGGGTTGCTTCCACTATAATAGTGAGCATTGATATACTGCACACCACAGGCACTTGTTCCCTTGATCTCTAATGACAACACTATTTGAAAACCATGTCCCACTTCTAATCTCAGTCTGTCTGGATAGACACACCTTCCTGGTAGCTTCTAATCTGCATTCACTATCCATGCTATGCTATTTGTAGCTTTCTTCTTCCTTACAAATGGTCTACTCTATCCATGCTTGAACACTTGCCTTCTCTTAGGCAGCTAATGTGAGCTCTCTGCCTATTCTGGGGTACATGTTCCTTTCACATACAGTTCTGCATTAATACAACAGGCTGCACACCTTCAAGGATGATATTGATATCCTGTTTTTATACTAGAAGATAAGTAACCTCTTCATAGATTGCTAATGTTGGCCTTTAAATGCTACTTGTTTATCATTCTGATTAGAGCAATACTGAAGAGGATAAGGGGACTTAAATGGAGTAAACATGCTTATTTTTAATGCTGTAAGGTGGCATATCTACCTATGGGTTATGCTCATGGTGGGGAAGAGAGAGGGGGCGGGGTACCACCAGATATTCTTGATTGTTTAATTCCTTTGGTTTGGTGGAGGAGGCCCCAAAGATGTCCAATCCCAGGGCCCCAGAAATGCTTAAGATGGCCCTGCAATGATGTCCATATGCAACATTTAATCTATTTAATCTCCTACCATTTGTCGCTTGGCTTCTGTTATTCCATATGGTCTTAGACGAATGATCTGTCCCAGACTCATGTTGATGCAATGTTCAACATTCTGATCTTTCCTGGTAAGCATGGACATGTTTTATGCATATTTATGTGGCCTCCCCGCCATCTCTTCCTTTTGTTGCTCTGTCAGTATTGTGCCCCACTGTACATCCATCAGGGTGGAAATTGGTTTGTTCGCCAATTGTTCCTCTTAATCTACTTGACAGGTTGTCAGTAAGGCCACCGTTTTTGGGCTCAAACCATTATTTTAGTAAATTAACATGATACACCTTCTTGTTGGCTTATTTGATGTTGACAGGACCTACACTGTCCTTGACTATGTAGGGCCTCATCCACTGGGCTAGCCGATTGTTATTCCTAGTGGATAACAAAACCATTACCTTATCTCTGGGTTTAAATGGTTTCATTCAGCTCCATTTGTTGTATTGTACTTCTTGGGTGATTTGTGACATTCCTAGATTTTCTTGAACTACCTTTCGTAAGGTGTCCAGGTGGTTCCAGAGGTCCTCTACATATTCAGTGAGAGAAATCTCTTTGCTTTGTTCCCATTCCTCCTTCACAATATCCAATAAGGTTTGGGGTTGTCTTCTGAATAACAATTAAAAGGGAGAGAACTCGGTGGAGGACTGAGGAGTTTCTCTAAGCAGCATGAGGACTAGTGGTAACCCTCAATCCCAATTCTTCTCTATGGGTCCCACAACTCTAGCAGCATTTGATTGATAGTTGTGTTATAGCAATCCACCAAACCATTGGTTTGTGGATGATAAACTGATGTTTTCATCTGTCTGATTTGTAGTCATTGGCAAACTTGATTCATGACCGTAGACATTATATTAGTGCCATTTTCCATTAGTAGCCTCATTACTCACCTCCTTGCAGCGGGTGCGTATGGGTGTTGACCCTGACCCGGCTCTGGCCGAGTCGGTCCCCTCATGTCCATGTCCATTACGGTTGTCATTCTGTCCTCCAAAGTCATGTCTCTTGTTGTCGTGAGTGTTATAGCCTTGAGTGCGGCTGTGCAGGTAATAGCTGCTCTGTCATTGTTCCCACATAGGTACTTAAGTTGGGCAGAGTTTGAATTACTGCTATGCATCAAGATGAGAAAAGACATGCATTAAATCAGTTTATAATATGAAAGTCCTAATAATTGGTTAAACACTGATTTGTAATGAATTCATGAGAATAAGAGGTTTTGAGCATGTTTGCAGAATTAGAGGTGTGACTAAGTTCATTTTTTATTGCTACTGTTTTTTTTATGATTCGTTCTTTTATTATTATGTCATCTTTGACAAACTATGTAACATTAACTCTGGATTTTTTTTTACTTGAATTTTTATTGAAGAAACTAGTTGTACATTTTACCACACAGAAATATTGGCTCTGCATGTTCAATTCCCTCTCCCTGCCCTCTTCCCCAACCCGCCCCAACAAAAAAACAACATGTGGTTCTTTGATATGTATCTTCCAGGCCTTGTATCTCTACTGCCACTGTGGAGAATTACATCATAGACAGGGTGTGTAGTGGAATTTGACTTAAGTCACATTATCTTTCCAGTGGAGGGCTGCACATGTCACCCCCTCTTCTCCTGTGCTCTTAGGTTGGTAGACCCTTGGCTCCCGGCTCAATTTCCACATAGATTTCTCTGGTTTACCCCAACACTCAAGACCCCTCTCAGACCATGCCTGTGTGTTGCAGTATCCCCTGCTTCCCAATCTGAAAACCTGGCCCCACACCCAGGTCATCGGTGAGGGCCAGGAGGATAAGCTCTTAGTGCTTTTCCCTTCCCTCCCCAGAGTCTATAATACCCCCAGGCATGGATGGTTCTTCAGCCTATTCGGTATTTCCCTATATGATACCCAGAGAAAGTCTATCACTTTGACCTGGTGAGTATCCATATCTTCTAAGTATGTCCAATATGGCCCAGGTCATCCCTCATATTTTCCAGGATCACTTTTAGTTGGGCCGCCCTATAGTAGAGAGCAAAGCTTGGGAGGCCGAAGCCCCCTTCTTCCCTTGGCAGGGTGAGGGTGGATCTTTTAATCAACTGGGTCTTATTCTGCCAGACAACACTCTGCACACTACGTTGAAGGTTGCTAAGATAAGCTTCCGGGATTTTTGTGAGCAGGGCCATCAATAGATATAGGAGCCTCGGAAGTATGTTCATTTTCACTTCTGTCATTTGCCCATACCACAAGAATATTTGTGTGCCCCAACGGTTTAGGTCAGTTTTAATGGCCGGAAGGGGAGGGTTATAGTTGACTGCTGCAACTATTGCTAGATTTCTTGGCATCAGGACCCCCAAATATGAAATCCCAGATTGTTCAATTTTTACTCCCAGGATATGGTTTCTTTTATCAAGGCACCGATCTGTGGCTTGGATCGGCACTATTACTGATTTTGATTTATTGATTCACAGTCCCGAGAAGGCCTTGAAAGTGTCAATCAGAGCGAACAGCAATGGGAGCGAGAAGGGAACATACACCAAGTACCCCAGTTTGTCGTCAGCAAATAAGGAATGTTTGAACTCAACCTCTCCCCTTCGAATCCCCTGTATTCCCTGATTTGTTCTTATGGGTGTCACCAGTGGTTCCATTGTAAGTGCATACAGTAGAGGGGACAGGGGACACCCCTGCCTCGTGCCTCTAGTCAGCTGGAAGGGGGCAGATAGTTCCCCATTGACCTGTACCGGTGCATGTGATGCCCTATATAGTGCTCCCACCCGTTTCCCGATATTCTCCCCTATTCCCATCTTCTCCAGGAGGATAGCCATATATTCCACTCCACCCTGTCAAAAGCCTTCTCAGAGTCTAACGAGAGGAGATTTGCATCAAGGTCAGCCTTCTGGGCATAATACATTAAATTTAGTGTCTTCCTAATGTTGTCTGAGCCCTGACGCCCTTTGATGAAGCCGACCTGGTCCCCGTGGACCAGGGGAGACATAACTCCCTCACGTCTTTTCCCCAACACCTTTGCCAAGATTTTTACATCTGTATTGAGCAAGAGCAGGGAGATGGGCATGTAGGATGAGCATTGTGTGGGATCCATTACCTTCTTTAGGGAGCACCACTATAATGGCCCCCATCATTGATTCTAGTAGAGTCCCCACCACACCAGAACTGCATTGAAGACTCTCGTCAGGTACGGGGCCAAGGTAGACCAGTACAGCTTAAAGAATTTAAACAAAAACCTGTATTCACCTGGTGTTGTGCCCCCCTTCACTGTTTTGATTGCCTGGATGACCTCTTCCTCTGATATGGGGGTGTCTAAGTCAAGAGTGGTTTCCTTCGGTATGCCCAAAATGGGTAGTTGTGCCAGAAATGTTAATATGTGTGATTCATCGCCATCAAATTCTGACTTGTATAATAGTTTGTAGTATTGTCTGAAAGCCGGCCCTATACTACTGGTCTCATACTGTGTGGTCCCCCCGTCGGTTCTCACAGCCCCAACCATTATACTTTCTTGGGCTTGCCTCAATTTCCAGGCCAGGAATTTTATATGCCTTGTCGCCTTTATCATAGTATTTTTCTTCTCGGTTTTATTCAGTAGGAGTTCTTTTAACTGTACTTTATGGACTACCTGATATTTCATCTGGTACAGTGAAATGGATGCGCCCGGAACCCGCCCTGGTTGGAGCTCTGCGATCTTCCCCCTCAAGAGTTCTTCCTGTCTCTGCCTCTCCATTTTTTTTGGGATCCTATTCATATTAAAACTCCTCGGATGGTGCCTTGAATGCGTCCCCAGGAATGTGTGGGCACACCTCCCCATTATCGTTGAGCTCGAAATATTGTATAATATCTGGGAGCAATGTGTGGCTGTTTCCTTATCTTTTAGGAGAGAGTCATTACAATTCCACCTCCCTGGCCGTGGGTGCCCCCAGATGTCTCCCACCACTATGCACACTAAATCATGGTCCGACCAGGTTACTGATTCTACCCGGGAGTCATCGATGTGACTAAACAGTGAGCTGTCCACCAGGATGTGATCAATACTTGAGTAGGATTCATGGGCTCGTGAACAGAATGTGAAGGTGAGACTGCTGCTGGCGGAGGGTTCAGAGAGTCTACCAATCCCAAGCCTCCATTAACTTTGTGACAGTACCGAGAGGTGGCCTCGTCTAGCTGGGATGGTCTCTGTGAGCCCTGTCTCTTCCTGTCTCTAACAGGGTCCAATACCATGTTAAAATCGTCCCCTACGATAAAGGGACCCTCTGTAAAGGTTGTAGCGTATCCCTAACTTTTTCCCCAGAAGGTTATTTGGTCTTCGTTAGGAGAGTAGATCACTCCCAATGTCAATGTGTTCTCCTTGAAGTCTCCTTTAACAACTAGGTAGTGACCTTCTGGGTCCCCTAGTGTCGCTTTTGCCTCCAACCCCAGGCCATTTGCCATGACAATAGCTACTCCACTCTTTTTGGATGTAAACGAGGCTTGGTGTACCTCCCCTACCCTCCCCACTCACAGTCCTGATTCTTTCCCCCTCACCCAGTGCGTTTCCTGGAGAAAGAGCAAGTCGAGTTTGGCTCAATGTAATTCTCAGGCCAAGAGTGATCTCTTTGTTGGAGAGTTTGAACCTGTAGGCCCTTTAATACGAGGCAACAGTATCTGAGATGGATGGGGATGCAGATCTTACTCATACATCAATAATTAGACCGACTAAGGAAGTTGGCAAAATGAAGGCTGTTTTAATAACAATCCATTAAAACAGGGAGCACAACGGTCATCAATGGACGCCGCACAGCTCGCTCAATGAATTATCAAAAACATTTCATAAAAAACATTGCTTTATACTAAAAATTCATCATAAGTGATGTCACACTGCATGGCAAAATAATAAAACCTATTAGGGGATGCGATGGGGAACATCTAAGTATACTTTCTATACAAGCAGGATTTGTGATTGGGTCTCAAAGTTCAGGTGGACAACTAAGCCCACCCCAAGTGCAAGTCATCTTCCGTGTTGTACTGAAACACAATGTGCTATTGGCTTCTTAAACTATAGGGCCCTTTGCTACGTGGCCCTCTACAATTGGCGGCCATGCTTATACCCTTCTGGAATATTTGACAAGCTATCAGCATGCAAGCTGGTACCCCAGGTGCTGGGGGGGTTGGCATGTTCATGCCTCCCCACCCAATTAGCTCAACATCCATCATCACTCCTGAAGTCTGCCATTCACTTAAATCTGTTTGAACTTGGCCTTGC
This sequence comes from Ambystoma mexicanum, assembly GCF_040938575.1. Lineage (NCBI taxonomy): Eukaryota > Metazoa > Chordata > Amphibia > Caudata > Ambystomatidae > Ambystoma > Ambystoma mexicanum. The sequence goes on from NC_090924.1 coordinate 721,341,850, forward strand.
AGTAGCCTCTCGTCTCTGGGACTAAAAGGGAGCATGAGCATCGCCTTATCTTCTGATCTCGGTGTAGCTTGCCTCAAAGTCTATTTTCTTCTGACCATGTGACTGGAGAGCACGTTTTAGAGCTCCTTCTTTGTATTTAATACTATTAAATGAAGAAATCTTGGCACTTCCAGTGGTATTCCTTTACACCTGAAACAGGAGCTCAGCTTGCTTCTCATGTTCATGTATATGTCAGCAAAAGAAAAAAGAGTGAGCCAGACATGTGATGTCATCAGTGATGTCATCAATGACATTTGTGATGTCATCTTTGATGTCCTGGGTGTTAGTATTACCAGTGCACAGTGGTGGCGCAAGTTATGGTTGCTTAGCTTACCATAACTGGCGAATTTCAAGGGTTTTTCGGTTTTACTTGGAACCATAACGTCCCTTTGACAAAGTTTTTTGACTGAATTTCATAGGTTTTTAGTAGCGCAACTTAACCATAACGTCCCTTTAACAAAGTTTTTTCATTGAATATATATATATATATATATATATATATATATATATATATATATATATATATATATATATATATACACATTGGTGCATCGCCTGCAATCTATTCACTACGTAGCCAGCCTCTTGATTACTTCGACTCCTTGCGTTACTGCGTCTGTACATTTGCAGAATTGCTTTGCATTTTCTTCAGTGCTTCTTCGCACATGCAATCTTCATTTCGACCCCGAAATTGTGCTTACTTCGATACTTCATCATCAAATTCTATAACAGTCTATATTCTTTCTTGATTCGCATCTCTTCTGGGTGTGTCACGTCTGCTTCATGTGACGTCACCAGTCTTCTCTTTCATTCATTTTCACACTTCTTCCGGAATCTCTTTCAGAAGAACGTTATTTCTCTGTGAATGCATATAGGGTTTTCTCAACGGATACCGTGCTTCAAGAATTCTCTGTGTACCATTATTGGCTTTGCGCATGTCACAATTTCCGGTTGCCAACATATAGGCAGAATAGGGTTGGGACTTCCGGTAGAGGTACTTGGTTCCTCCTCTACACTCCCCCTCTGAACGATTCATCGACCACTCTCCCATCAGTCTTCATATCCAGACAAGTGCTTCTATGAAGTCCATATCTTTACGACTTCTTTCAGACATCCTGCTGATTTCATATGTTCATCAAAACTCCAGGTCATTAGACTGCATTGTCCATTCAGACTGCAGTAAATCCATCTTCCCACATACTTTTTGTGGTTCCTCAGATACAGGAACTTTGTTCCCTCAGGTGCATGAATACTGGCCTTAACATAGTCTCTGATTTCTCCATCTGTCAGCTCTTTGGGTCCAAATCCAGACTCGACATCAATAATGATCTTCATTCCTGTTGCTTTATTTGCAGGCTTCTTGCACTGTGCTATTATTATTCTGACCACACAGAATCCAAACATGATTATCACCACCAAGGCTTCAAGGAACTTGTAGATGTTCGCCATCCATTGTGTCACCCATGAGAAGATTGATGCAAACCAGCTGTCATCTGCAATGTCTTCCTCTCCATCTTCCATCTTGATGTGCAAGTTTGTCAACATCGTTATGGCTTCTGTCAAGGTCCCATTCTTGTAATTGTGAAAAGGTATGAATGTGCAACATGATTCTCCGATTTTGGCACACGCACCTCCATCCATGGTTGTAATCATGTTCAGGGCATATCTTTTCTGAAGAGTCATTAGTTTTATGGCTCTCAGCTCTTTTCTGATAGCATTGAATCCCTTCATGGTAGTGTTGAACATCTGCAGAAGCTGCCATCTGATTATTTGTAACAATTTAGCATTTGCCATCATCTGGATCCCTGGCATGAACATTGTTGTGAACACTGCTGAAGTCTGACTGAACAACCTGTGTTCATACAGAATAGAACTGAAGGCTTCCATCAACTTGGCTAAGAAGGAATTCTCCCTCTTTGTTCGATTGAGGAACCCAATAGATCTCTTCTTTCTCAATTGAGCATCTGCTTTGGAAACTCTCCAATGTTCAGATCACTTTTTGGAATCACTAAGGCTGGAACATGAACAATCACCATAGAACATAGTCCTCCCCAGTCTCTGGGCAACTTCATGTATGCTCTGGATCTGCAGGCCCAGTAGTGATCCATTATCATTACTGTCCCAGCCTTCATTCCTGGTACATTGAAGATTCAACCGAAATGGTGATTCTCTTGAACTTTTCTTGTGCCATTATTTCTGAAGCATAGCTCTGCACTAGCCAAAGGCACTATCTGCAACGGGCCTCCTTTGTCTTTGACCCATGTCAGCAACCTTGCAAGTCTCGGCCACAGAGGTTTGAATCCTTTTTTTGACACAATCTATAACTGGTTTATGATGTCCAGTTACTTCCACAGCTCTGCATACGTCTATACCTTCTTCCCAGTAATCTGGAGAAAGTACTGTTCCCCAGATCTGAATCTGTCCTCTTTCCTTGCATCTTCAAATTTCTTCATCTGTCTTTACTTGGCAATTGCGCTTTCTATTTATCTCCCATCATGATTCCTGCTCCTTTCATTCCAGGCTGTTCGCATCTTATTACATGATCGCTTGTGTGCGCTCTTGCTCTTGGCTTTAAATCTTGAACATAATCATCCTCTTCTGGAGCAGACCATTCTGTTTCCCATACAAAAGATGCTGTTTGGCCCTGGAATTGACCTCTTGTCTGGCAGAGTGCAAGGTGAGTCAAGCAATGAGCTATAGCTATGAATATTTTGGACTTCCCCATAGCACAAGATAGGAGAGCACAAACATAGAAATCCTCCTCAGAGTTTTCTTTCCTACCTCCTTCATGTGTTGATACCACATGTTCTTCCCCAAATGTTTTGTGTCATGTAAAAAATCATTTAACTCATAATCATCTTCCCTTGCACTTCTCTTGGGTCTCTTTCTTGCCAAATGAGCTTGTATAAGCAACTCATGAAACACATCGGTTTACATCCTTCTTACAGGTGGAATCATAGGAACACTTGTCAGAGAAATCGGTCAGTTGACATGTTTCACTGGTGTAGGGATAATCACATATGGCCTCAGCCTATTTACAACATCTAACTCTGCATAGGTCACTGGAGTGGGGAGAATCAAAGGGATCCTTCCTTTTTAGGGCCAATAAAGTAAATAGTGTGGATCAGTAAAAGCAGAAAAACAATAATAAATGCTGAACAGGCATATATTATGCACCATCACATGAGATCTCACCATTGGTGTCTATTCATACGTCGTTGTGTCTGTTTGTTTTCTTGAACTGCATTATTCAATTATTCTTGTATTTGTAAAGTGCCTAGCAGCCCGGAGGCATTGAGGTACTGTTTCAAGAAAGTGTCTTAGTTACAAAAAAGTACAAGGCAATGCATGGGTTACAGGTAGCAAGTGCCTAACAAGGTGGATGTGAGATAATGGGTGACAAACAGGAGTTACTTGAATTGTCCTGTACAGTGGTAGTTTAGACATGAGATGATGACATGAGATTATGCTCAATAGACAACATTGTGCCTGTTTAAGGAAGGAAAAAAATCTTTTTAATCAGACAGCCTTGGTAAATTTCCTGCCGAATTTGCTCAATTATTGTGCCAATAATCTTCTAATCGCAGGGCCATTTTTAGGATCCTGCACACAAGTGCGTACATCAGTGCTACGCCAAACAAGAGCAGGGTAAGCTCTGAGTATTAAAATGAAGACAGCAAGCAGGAGTCTATGGACATCGACATCAGACAGGACCATGTCTCTGACCAAAGAGAAACTCAGTAAGGAATGAATCAGGGAACTGCTTCCTTTTCTCGTCAAATAAAAACATAAGATCTGCCATTTTTCATCATGTCAGGACTTTCTGAAGTCCAATTTTAATGAATTCCTGTGGCTCAAGAATAGTTACTTTCTCACTCCTGCTAAAATATCTATAAAGAGTATGTGGGAAACCCACAATCCAAATGCACACTTGCATTTATTTAGTCAGCAATCTTAGCATCCTCATCATCGGGAGAGTCTACATGTGCTGAACTTCTTCTTCTTGACTTGCTTCCGAATCCAGTGGGGGTGCTACGGTCTCACCAGCATACAGTTTCACATCACCCAAGTGGATCCAGGCATGCCTTTCTTGAACTTTCACTGCAGATGGAGTAATATTCTCCACAATGTACGGTCCACTAAATCGGGGCTCATGCCACTTCCTAGTGAAGTTGCGAATTAGAATGGTATCACCAATATACAGTTTGGGTATAGGTAGTTCTTTGTATCCTGTTGCTGAATGGTCTTCATCTGTGTCCTGAGACGGACACCCCTTACGCTTGAGTTGATCGGAAATTACAGAGATAGTAGCGTACATACATGTTAAATGCACACATAGCTCATTTCCAAACAATTCTGCAGTTGTCTGGGCATCACTTCTACTCCTCGTTGGAGATGTCTGGGGCGTTCTCATTCGCCTTCCTCTAACTAACTCTTGGGATCTGACGTGGTTCTCCGAACCAGGCTGATTTTTTAATACATATAATGCAAGGAGTAAGCAATACAGCCATCCCTTCTTCAGTGTCAATTTGAGTTTGGCTATTCTTTCGTTGAGAAGACCATGGAATCTCTCACATATCCTGTTCGCTTGCGGTGATAAGCAGAAGAAAACTTGTGTTTGATACTAAGTAATATTTATAAAACAGTGGTCCTGTCAGGCGAAATTAACATTGAATTAACACATTAATGCTTAACTGTCCTCCAAGCCATGCAAGGGGGAAGGAACTCCGTTAAACCCAAGTCAAAAGAAGCATTTAGAAAAATACATAATTTTATTTCATAATTAAGTTAATGAAAAAACATATTAAATCTATTGCCCATAATACATCCTCATTACGACCCTGGCGGTAAGTGAAAAACGATGGCGGTAAATGGTTACCGCCATCGTTTTCCACCAGGTCCGATCATGACTCCTGACCGTAAACTACGATGCCAATAGCGGCATCGTAGTTAACGCTGCCGCTAACTGCGCTAAGGGTGCGCGCACGCGACCGCCCACACCGTACTTAGCGCCATGGCGGAAAGGTACGCAAATGCCGACCCAAGCGGACATGCACCTAACGCCATCACCGAGGCCGCTAAGTACCTTACCGCCATGGTGCAAATAACGCCATCGCGAACCAACCGTAAAGGGCCAATTCAAGTGAATGCAGCTGCCACAGGTGCACAGAAACAGCACAGGTGAAGGCAATACAGACTCAGGGGAGTACAAAAAGAGCACACCCCACCCCTACCCACACCCAGTCACACTCCACAATGATGCCAATACGACTAGCAATGTTGGGGCTGGAGGACCTGATAGCAATGCATGTGCTACTACAACAGCAACAACAACAACAACAGGCAGCACAGAGGAGACGCAGGAGGAGAAGGAGGGCAAGGCAGGCCCAGCAAGCCCCACCAGCACAGCCAGTGCCACCACGCAGGCAGCCCCAATCCCACGCATCAGAGCCAATCCAAACAACCTCACTGCTGAGCAGATCCACACTCTGTACCGTTTGGACCGGGACACCATCACCGCCATCGTAGACATGACACACGACGACATCGTCAGCATGATAGAAAGTCCAACCGCCATCCCCCCCCTACTGAAGGTAGTGGCTGTACTCCACTTCCTGGCCACAGGCACCTACCAGCACACAGTGGGGCACCTGCATGGCATTTCACAACCATTATTCTCACGAACACTCATCCAACTGCTCGATGCCCTCCTCAAGCACACAGACGACCACATCTCATTACCACGGACTGCCCAGGAGATTGCAAACACCAAAGTGGGTTTCCATGCACTAGCCAGCATACCCGGTTGCATTGGTGCCATCGACTGCACCCATGTGGAATTGGTGGTTGCACGTGCCATGGAGGTACCGTACCGCAACCGGAAACAGTTCCACTCTATCAACGTGCAAATGGTCTGTGACTCCAACAAGATCATCACACATTGTTGTGCCCGATTCCCCGGATCAACCCATGATTCACTGGTCCTGAGGAACTCCACAATACCACGCTACATGGAGCGACATGCAGGCCCAAGATCCTGGCTACTCGGTGAGTGCAATGTCATGGAAGTGGGCATGGGAATGACGTACCAGTGCATACTCCACCTGGCAGAAAGGGGGGGGGGGTGATGCATACTCCACCTGGCAGAAAGGGGGGGGGAAGATGCATACTCCACCTGGCAGAAAGGGGGGGGGGAAGATGCATACTCCACCTGGCAGAAAGGGGGGGGGATGATGCATACTCCACCTGGCAGAAAGGGGGGGGGAAGATGCATACTCCACCTGGCAGAAAGGGGGGGGGGGAGATGCATACTACACCTGGCAGAAAGGGGGGGGGGAAGATGCATACTCCACCTGGCAGAAAGGGGGGGGGGATGATGCATACTCCACCTGGCTGTGAGTAACACAGAGAACGGATACAGAGGAAGGGCACTCACAATGCACAAAACCCCTCTGCATACATAGGGTGATGGCATGCAAAACAGGCCATGGCAGCAATGAGCATATACTGGTTGCATAGTGTGAATCAATTAGTGCATGTAGAAGTGAGCCAAGGTAACAGTTCCATGCCAGCCATGGTGGAACATCATGTTCCTGATCAGACAACATGACTGACACATACATTCTCGCCTACATACAGGTGATGCAGCCTATCCCCTGAAGAGGTGGCTCCTCACGCCAGTCCGGAACCCGCAGAACCAGCACGAGGAGGACTTCAACCGTGCACATACACGTACACGTGTGGTCATAGAGCAGACATTCGGCCTCCTGAAGGCACGGTTCCGAAGCCTCAGCAGGTCTGGTGGGGCACTCCTGTATGGCCATGAGAAGGTGGCAAAGATCGTCATGGCATGTGTCATGCTGCACAATATGTGCGTCAGACGGAATGTGCCCCTGCCCCCTGACGCAGAACTGCAACCACCTGACGATGAGGATGAGGAGGGTGCAGATGGGGCGCCACCACATGGAGGAGGCGATGCACAGGAGGGGCGTGCCATGCGCCAAAGTATCATCGACCACTGCTTCTAGCACACACGGCTGGTGTTTATCGCATGGAGACTTCTTCTTGACTTGCTTCCGAATCCAGTGGGGGTGCTACGGTCTCCCAGCATACGGTTTCACGTCACTAAAGTGGATCCAGACACGCCTTTCTTGAACTTTCACTGCAGATGGAGTAATATGCTCCACAATGTATAGTCCACTAAATCGGGGCTCATGCCACTTCCTAGTGAAGTTGCGAATTAGAATGGTATCACCAATAAGCAGTTTGGGTATAGGTAGTTCTTTGTATCCTGTTGCTGAATGGTCTTCATCTGTGTCCTGAGACGGACTCCCCTTACGCTTGAGTTGATCTGAAATTACAGAGATAGTAGCGTACATACATGTTAAATACACACGTAGCTCATATCCAAACAATTCTGCAGTTGTCTGGGCATCACTTCTACTCCTCGTTTGAGGTGACAGGGCGTTCTCATTCGCCTTCCTGTAACTAACTAATGGGATGTGAGGTGGTTGTCCGAACCAGGCTGGTTTTTTAATACATATAATGCAAGGGGTAGGCAATAAAGCCATCCCTTTTTCAGTGTCAATTTGAGTTTGGCTATTCTTTCCTTGAGAAGACCATTGAATATCTCACATCACCCGTTTGCTTGCAGTGATAAGCAGAAGAAAACTTGTGTTTGATACTAAGTAATATTTATAAAACAGTGGTCCTGTCAGGCGAAATTAACATTGAATTAACACATTCATGCTTGACTGTCCTCCCAGCCATGCAAGGGGGAAGGAACTCCGTTAAACCCAAGTCAAAAGAAGCATTTAGAAAAATACATAATTTTATTTCATAATTAAGTTAATGAAAAAACATATTAAATCTGTTGCCCATAATACATATTGGGTCTTGCTCAGTAAAATACTATGCATACAAAACAAGATGCTACCTTTAAAATAGCTCATAATATACGCTCAAACAGTCCTATATACTTGAGGATTTTATCAATACAAAGTGAGCCTGCATTAATAATGACCCATATCCACATTCCACAAAGATGGTTGTGAAACCAGAGCACCGGACAGAAGTGAAGGGGATCACGTGAGTCAGGAGGACTGATATTCACAAGGATATTTGTGAAAAACTTGTTCAATCTCTACATAAGTGCCATTCAATCAGTTCTCACATGAGAGCACAACCTGTGATTATAGGGATATCAGATAACAGGTAAATTCAAACTGTAATAAATACATCATTCAGACAATTCTTGTATTGATGAAATTTGGACAGGAGAACATAGCAACGGTAGTTTTGATGGGAACGTTCTAACTGACTCCAGTTGATGCCCGTCTTCATCAGGACAGTACTATCCCTGGTGTATTAAACATGTCATGTGAATGGGTTAAAATTTCACACTAAACCATTAAGATGAGTGTCGGGCAAACCAAAATTATCGGCCATGTGGACAAATAGAAAGAAGAAAAAACAATAAAACAGAATCACAAAACATAAATAGCTTCATTGGAATTGGGTAAAAAAGAGAAAACATGCACAGTCAAGCTTGCTCCAGTCACAATAGTGTACATGAGCATATGTGTGGCACGGGAGAATAATCAAAATGAATTACCATATTCTCAACCAAAGGTGGCTTGAATTACTGTTATATGGTTGCTTCCGATAGCATATCATCCGAACACTGTGCAGAACACAGCGTAGTAGGTCTGTGGAGATATAAACCAAGCACATCTATTACAGTTGGGAAACAATTCCCTAACTGCCATTTGTGAAGTCAATAGATCGTTTGCATTCTAAAGGCGTGTCGCCTAGGCGGAAAATAGCCATAGGTTTAAAATGTTTCAAGACTCACCTATTATAGATGCTCAAAAGCATCCCCTCAATGTTGGCTCCCAGGGGGATATCTTAGATGAGTGCATCCTTTAGAGAAAAGATTAGATCCTCCAGAATTATAAAATGAGGAATGTCGTCGTACTGCATTAAATTTAGCATGTTCTACATGCCAAAAGAAAAAGAAAAAAGAGAACAGGACAGATGTGTGTACCCTTTTGGAATATTCCACTCGTTAGCAGCATGCTAGCTGGTAACCCAGGAGCTGGGGGGTTGGCTTGGCCATGCCTCCCCACCCAATTAGCCCCACACCCATCATCACTCCTGCGGTCTGCCATTCAATTATATCTGTTTGAACTCGGCCTTACAGTAGCCTCTCGTCTCTGGGAATAAAAGGGAGTATGAGCGTGGCCTTATCTTCTGGTCTCTGTGTAGCTCACCCCAAAGTATATTTTCATCTGACCATGTGACTAGAGACCACGTTTTTGAGCTCCTTCATTGTATTTAATACTATTGAATGAAGATATTTTGGCACTTCCAGTGATTTTCCATTATACCTCAAACAGGAGCTCAGCTTGCTTCTCAAGTTCATGTATCTTCTCGAGCAGATAACTTGGTTCTTGGTGGCCCTGACTCTTGATTCTTCCTTCGCCATCATCTATTCTATTCTGCTGTGCCGCACTTCCAGCTCTTTCATTCATGGGGTCCACGTTTGCTAAAGTGCGTTGTGGGACATCCAGATTCTGTACATTCTTATATATATATATACATTGGCGCATCGCCTGCAATATATTCACTACATTGCCGGCCTTATGATTATTTTGTCTATTTGTGTTACTGCCTCTGTACAGTTGTAAAATTGCTTTGCATTTTCTTCAGTGCTTCTTCGCACATGCAATCTTCATTTCGATCCTGAAATGTTGCTTACTTCGATTCTTCATCATCAGATTCTATAACAGTCTATATTCTTTCTTCATTTACATCTCTTCTGGTGCGTGACTTCTGCTTCATGTGATGTCCCAAGTGTTCTCTTCCATTCATTTTCACACTTCTTCCGGAATCTCTTTCAGAAGACCGTTATTTCTCTGGGAATGCATATATGGTTTTCTCAATGGGTACCATTCTTCAAGGATTCTCTGTGGTATAGGTACAATTATTAGCTTTGCGCATGTCGCAATTTCCGGTTGCCAACATATAGGCAGAATGGGTGCAGGACCTCCAGTAGATGTACTTGGCTCCTCCTCTACAAGTTGATTCCTCTAGCATTTAGACAGCCCACCACCAGAGTTGGTATTGTGATAGGTATTAGGATTCGGGAAACCAGCTCCTTTTGTGTGTCCTTTATGTGTTCCACCATCGACCCTTGGTTTAGCCACTACTGCTTGTGGGTTGAATATACGCTTTGCTAATAGCATAGGACCACCAGAACTGTAATCCCAACTCCCGACACCCCTTTACTGATCTCTACCTTCCTTTTCCTGGGACCTCCCTCCCCTTCCCCCACCCCCTGTGATCTCTTAACTCTCCGACTCCACCCCCTCCCTCTCCACCTCCCACCACCACCTTCCCCAAATCCCCGTTTGGACTCACCACTCCCCCAGAATCCAGTTAGGTCTTCCACCCATTTCTGGTCCCAGACTGAACCACCATGGCACCCGGTCACTCTGGGACAATTTCTTGGAGATGCTCTTTTCATTTGAGACCCCCCTGACCCCACTGATTTACTTAATAGGACCTCAACTTCTTCATCCCCTTCGCCCAGATCCATACCCTCCCTAGTAGGTGGATCCTCCACCTGTCCATATCCCCCAACTCCATGGGTCCTCCCCGAGCACCATCCAGGGATGCAGTAATCTCTCTCCGCCCTTTACATCGTTTTCATTTGATTTGACCCCATAGATCAAAACATTAATGCCATTTTGTTTCCTGTGTCTGAGTCAATTGTCACTGCGCGGCAGCGGGGTGTTCAATTACTTACATTTCCTCAAACCGTGGACCCTTCTCCTGTCCTTTGAGTATCCTCTCTCGGCTCCCCCTTCGGTGGCCTCCCCGGAGGGTTGTCGCTGGTCATTTGGTCCTTCTAAGTATTCATGGATCGCTCCCTTAATGTCTTCCTCGGAGATCAGCTTAGATTGTTGGCCCTGTATTCAAAGGAAAGTGAGAACAGGTAGCCCCAACGGTATCGTATCCCCTTATCTCTCAACCATAGTGTCAGCAGTGCACACATCTGCATTCTGGGCAGGCTAAATGAGGAAAGTTCTTGGAAGATTGAGAGTGTTGCACTGCTGTATGTGATGGTGGAGGACTTCCTGGCTTCCTCCAAGATGTTTACCTATTCTGCATAGTAATCAAAGCGCACCACCAGCCTTGTGCGCTCTATCTATAGTGCGTTCCTTCGTTGCTCCATCGCTGAACAGTAAGCAGTCTATTTCTTTGATGGCTCTGCAAATGTCTCTTTTCGTCTCGCCCTCCACTTCTGGAAGGCCAAAAATCCTGAGGTTGTTCCTCTGCTCCCTGTTCTCAAAATCGTCCATTTTGAGGGTTTTCTCCTCATCCCACCTCTCCACGACTGACATCGGGAATATCCACTGAGGATTAGTTGGCCTCCAAACCTTGGATTTTGTCTTCCATTTTATCCACTTTCTGATCTATCTTGTCCACCTGATAGTCAATTTTTTCAAGTCTGTGCCCTATAACCGCACGCATTTTCTTAATTTCTTGCATCAGGGCGGCATTGTCTTTTCCGGTCTGCCATTCCCTTGGGGGTTGCGACCTTTGCTTGAGCCGGCCTGTCCTGGTAAAAATATTCCTTCCAGCTCATCCAAGGCAGGTAGCTGTGCAATAGGAGGCAGTCCCCCAAAGGCGGGTGCGCTGGGTATGCGCCCTCCTGGCCTGTTTGGCGGTAATGGCAGCCTGCTTGTTTATGGTCTGGGCTTGCGTGGGAGAGGGGTTATGCTTCTGGATAGTGCAGCCCTTTCTAGGCCTGCTTCCCCACCCTGTTATGGCCATGTGTTGTGTGCTGGTGCTTACTGGGAGTACGCCAATTTTTGAGGTACCTAGCGTGGGTGGTGGGGATCCTTCTTTGGGTTTGTTGAGTGGGCAAGGTCCCGGGGTCCGACTCCACCTGCTTTTCTGTCCTTTGGCCCTGGGTTGCTTCCCTCTACAGTCACTTGAATGTCTCTCTCATTCTTCTTATTGATGGTTTTCATCCCCTCTTACACCCATAGGGGACCTCTGCTTGATGTTATGTGTGGATGAAAGTCGGCCCTGCCTACAACCTGTTTCTGCTGCTCACTTGTGTTGGCAGGGTAGCCTGCAGCCCTGCAGCTTCTCCCTGGGCGTCCCCACAGGGCTCCCTCCTTGCTAATGTGACTTCTCTGTATCCATCATGGGGGGGTTCAAACATTTCCCACTCCGTTGCTTGGAGTGAGGGAAGGTCGCATTTTCCCTAGCGCGGCCCTCTAGTGGTGTCAGCTGTGCCCCTTGCAGGCTGACTCTCAGTGGTCCCCTGGAGCTGCACTGGGAGGTGGTCCTGGGATTTGTGTGGACCCTGGGTCCAGGACCCTGCAGCTCTCCTATGGGCTTCGACACGGAAGGGGGCTCGGGATGGCCACTCACTGCCTTTCCCGTCAGCTGCAGTGTTATGCCGTTACGTCCCACGGCTGAGGAACGGCTCCGGAGGGCTGCCTTCTCCCACTCCTGTGGCCTCTGCGGTATCTTTGGATAACCTTGGGATCCCAGCTGGAAATGTCACCCTTTTGTGCCTGGTGTGTTGGGGCACCAGATGGGGTCTTTTGCTCTTCGATGTGGGGGTTTCTACGGGGGCTCTGATCCCTTTTTGCCCCAACAGTGATGGAGCGATGCAGTGGAATTAAAACATCTCTGCGCCCCCTGGTGGCTGATGAACTCTGTCAGTTTTTAATGAATTGTCATTATGTAGTTTTGTGGTTGGTATCAATACTATTTTGTAATGAGCAATTTTATGATACTAACTACACTAACATGAATGCCTTGAAGAATAGCCAAAAGCTTGAAGCGTATGTTGGCCAATTAAATACGGAAATACAATTTGACAAGTAAACTTGAATATAAATGTGTAATTAAAAGTCATACATTTGTTTCTGCTTAATGGTTGGAGGCGGGCGCAACCATTACCCAAGAGATTTGTGTTATTTGATGTGCCACATTCTTTTGAAATGTTAGTCAATTAAGTTGTGGTTAAATAGCTGATTTGGGCAAGATCCCACTAGTAATAATGCTTCCCTAATTATTCTCATTGAAAGTATAAACCACCTGCAGTTGTTCTGACCATATTTTCTCATCTTAATGCCCATGCATTTGTAGTAATCTTATTGACCATATTGTTCAAAGAAATTGGTTGGTAATTTACAGAGTTATATCACATGTTAAAGCTATTTAGCTACAGGAGTAATGTATTCTTAAAGCATTTGTCAAACTCTCAAGGCAGCCCAAAAATTAGCAGAGATTTTCAAATTGGTATTTTGAAAATTACTCTCTTCAATGTCCATTTGTCAAAAGATCGATCCTGTGCAAGAAGAGTGCAGTTCCTGTCTGTGTTGCTTCTTATGAAGCAGATTTGGAGTGTGTTGTGCTTTGGGCACTCATTATGGTGTCTCCAGAATTTAACACTCCTAATAAGATACATTGGGCCTCATTCTGAGTAGGGCGGTAAGGGTTAACGGTCACCGGTAACGAGACCGGTGCCATTAAACCCTTACCGCCCGAGTACGAGTTCCCTTTGCGGGTCCTTCCTTAACCCCTGCTTTTAGCAGGCATTAAGGACAGGACCCGCAAAGACACTTTAGTGCTAATAACAGTACCGTAATTTACGGTACCGTTATTAGCGCCTTCCCCATTCCCATTGGGCCCTCGTGAATGGGGAATTACTGGCCCCTCCAACCTTGGAATGGACCGGTAATTACTCCATTCACCAGGGCGGAGTCGGAAAATAGCGGCGTGGTTACCTCCAAAGTTTGGAGGTAAGGGAAAAACAATGGGCCTCATTACACGTTGTGCAGTAAAACTCGCAAATTACCGGCATGGCGCTATTAACGTGTCCGTCTTTGCAAGAGGCCGCTAATAGAGTACCATTACGAGTACGCAGACACGAGCATAGCGCCATGCCGGTAATGACCCTACCGCCATTCTGCTAAAGACTCCAAAAAGACCCTTAGCGGCACCGATGAAAGCGCTGATAGCACTTCCGACCTCCCGCAACATGCAAATAGCGGTCACCGCTAATAACGGCCATCGCAATTAGCGGTCACCGTTAAATAGCGGAACCGGAAATAGCGTCATCGCACAGGAACGGGAAGAAGCACGGCGGCCATCTTTAAAAACACAATCCATTGCCATCCTCTGCCCCCTGAACCTGTTTTGAGCACTTCGCTATTGGAAAGCCACAAGGACACCCTTGCCATGCCTAAGACTATTAAAAAAACAACTGACCGCCAGCGCAAGAAAATGTTTTCCACCGAGGAGCTAACAATGCTCACAGACACCCTTGCAGCGAATTCTGACATGGTATTTGCGAGCGACATGCGTCGGGAGACCCTTATCCGCAAGAAGGCAATCTGGGCAGAGGTTGCCCTGAAAGTGAGTGCAGTGGGCACCACCACCTGCACTGTCCGGGAGTGCAGAAAGCGGTGGGATGATCTCCGCCTCCGGGTCAGAAGCATCCTGTCTGCGAACCACAACATAGCCACAACCGGTGGATCTGATTTGCTGATAAAAGGAGTGGGAAGAGACATGTGCCAACATTATTGGAGTAGAATCAATTGAGGGAGTCGGGACCATGGAGCATGGTGTGGCAACTACATCCGATGGAGGTGAGTGTACACATGAAAGTATGCACTGTGAATGTTCAGCTCCCCCCAAATGTGGGTCCATAATCACCTCATGGATGCGCAAACATCCATACATGCATACAACCCTGGCCATGTCAGTGTCAAACCCAAACACACCCACATGCACACATTACCAGAGACTAGTGCCACATACAACCATGCATGGATGACCCACTCAACAAACACATCACCTGCATCCCTACCAATGAAGTCCCAATGCTCACAACAGCTAGAATAATGTATTGTGCATGAAGTACATTGAACCCTCACCAATGCCATCCCCTCTTTGTCCCCGACAGGCTCACATACAGACAGTGATGAACCTGGCACTGCAACTCTGGAACCCCCTGCCACGAAAATATCAAGGCCACAGGACACAGGGGACACCCCCACATCATCAAGGGGCAAAGGGAGAAGAGTTCCCATCCCAAGTGGCAAATATCGGCGGAGCACCACTGCTGCCATAGCGCTGTCCACACCAGCAACAACTGGCCCACCACAGAATCCAGCCACGGAGGGCCCACCCTCTGCTGCAACAAGTTCCACCGGCGAGGCGGCAGCCACAGCGCCGCTCTCGGATGTGGATGAGGCGATAGATTTGCCGATGGGCATGCACACCCCAACCCCCCCGGAACCCCCGAGGCAAATCCACAGCAGACACCTGGGTCCAGTGTCAATGGCCAGTTTGGCGAGGACAACATGGGAGGGTTCAGTAGCCCACCAGTGGCTTCACCAGATGTCTGTCCTGCTTGCAGAGGAAGGCGCAGCAGGCACACCACGGGAACGCCACTTTGACCCTGACCTGGCCAGCAGCAGGCAGCACCAACAGGAGATAACTGTGCTGGTTGGGCAGCATGTTGAAGAGGCTGCCTGTCTCAGGGGGGAGATAACAGAGAATGCCAGGCACTCAAGGGAGGCAATTGAAGCCTGCACCAACAGGCTGTGTGGGGAGATTAGCCAACTCAGGAAGGTCCTCACGCGGATAGCGGGCACAATGGACCGCCAGTTCCCACCACCACCACCGGGACTGACAGCCACATCATCTTCATTCACCAGTTCGAGGCAGACAAGCCCCATCCGCCGCTCCATGCGCACCACCAGGTGCACGTCAAGCCAGCCTCCTCATGCTGGTGGTATCAATGGGGAATAGGGACTGCAGGGTCAACCCACCACGTTTGCAACTGCACAACAACATTGTGCCAGACACATAAGGGACTGTTGTGGGGGGAGGGGGAAAGGGTGTTTTGGGACTGTTGGGGGGGAGGGGAGAAGAGCGTTATGGGACTGTTGGGCGGGAGGGGGGGAAGGGTGTTATGGGACTGTTGTGGGGGGAGGGGGGAAGGGTGTCATGGGATTGTTGTGGGGGGATGGGGGAAGGGTGGTGGGATGTTTGGGGACATGCACATATACTTCTTAAGAATCCTTAATACACTGGTTACTATTCAAAACACAGGCTTGGACTTCTTCATTGTGTATGTGTACTTTATTGGTATAAGGGTACATTGTGCGCTTCAACACAGACACCAGTGCATTACTAACCATATCCATCGTACAGGGCGAAACCATGTAACTTAGAATATCTGGTTGATCAGATGCTGTCTCACATCACGTCCCTCCTGGCCATCTCCTCTTGCACGACCTGCATCCCCGTCACCTCCGTCCTCATCACCATCATCAGGCTCATCAGGTGGTTGCATTTGAACGTCAGGGGGCAGTGGCACATTGCGTTTGATACACATATTGTGCAGCATGACACATGCCATGGTGATCTTGGCCACCTTCTCATGGCCGTACAGGAGAGCGCCACCCGACCTGCTTATGCACCTAAACCGTGTCTTCAAAAGCCCAAATGTCTGCTCAATAACGACACAGATATGGGTATGTGCACGATTGTAGTCCTCTTCATGCCGGTTCTGTGGGTTCCGTACAGGGGTAAGGAGCCACCTCTTCAGGGGATAGTCGGAATCACCTGTATGGGGGGCAGAATGGAGACCTGTTACTGTTCACCTCTGGACCGACATGTACATGTCACACAAATATACTTTGCATTCAGATTGAAATCCACGAATATCAGCATGCATGCAGACGATCTGTGTGACTGCAATGTGCAAAGGTGTGCTAGACCCTGCAATTGGACATGCACCATTCATGCCTTCGACAGCAGTTGACATGTCCTGGGTGAGGCCATGTCTTGGGTGTCCCTGAGGCCATACATATTTGATACCACAATGCTAGTGTTCTGCCATTCCGACATTGATGTTGCCATGCTGTGTACCTTCAATTCCATGGTGCTTTAGGTGTGAGGTTCAATGCAATGGCTAGGGGTGATCCCTTTGCATGCATTCAAGGGCACATTGCTGTATTGATGTTGTACTGCGCTAATACTGTATTACCATCTTGACGCCATGTTTTTGATTTGTGTATTTCGTGGTGTGGCATGATGTGCAATGTGGATGTGGATGGATGTATGATATTCTTAGACCTGGATTCTTCTCAAGTACATTGTGGCCTTCCCTGATAGACATTGGCGCACATCTGTATGTCCATTTGTCCTATGGACAACAGCCTACACCCAGTTGGAGTATGGATCTCTACCCCCCAATCACACCCAGTTGGAGTATGTATCTCTCCCCCCCACAATCACACCCAGTTGGAGTATGTATCTCTCGCCCCCCAATCATACCCAGTTGGAGTATGTATCTCTCCCCCCACAATCACACCGAGTTGGAGTATGTATCTCTCTCCCCCCAATCACACCCAGTTGGAGTATGTATCTCTTCCCCCCACAATCACACCCAGTTGGAGTATGTATCTCTCCCCCATCACACCCAGTTGGAGTATGTATCTCTCCCCCCCAATCACACCCAGTTGGAGTATGTATCTCTCCCCTCCCACAATCACACCCAGTTGGAGTATGCATCTCCCCCCCAATCACACCCAGTTGGAGTATGTATCTCTCCCCCCTCAATCACACCGAGTTGGAGTATGTATCCCCCCCAATCACACCCAGTTGGAGTATGGATCACTCCCCCCCAATCACACCCATTTGGAGTATGGATCCCCCCCCAATCACACTGCCATGTGCTTGCCCTGCTACTCACCAAGTAGCCACGAACATTGTCCGGCTTGTCGCTCCCTGTAGCATGGTATGGTTGAGTTATGCAGGACCATGGAATAATGGGTTGATCCGGGAAATCGGGCACAACAATGTGTGATTATCTTGTTAGCGTCACATTCCATTTGGACATTTATGGAGTGGAATTGCTTCCTGTATTGGCAGACTACTTCATTGTGATGTGGGACAACCAATTCCACATGGGTACAGTCAATGGCCCCAATGCAACTTGGGATGCCTGCCAGTGAATAGAAGCCAACTTTTGTGTTTGTAATCTCCTGGCCAGTCCGTGGCATGAATATGTGTTCAGGTGCATGCTTCAGGAGGGCATCGAGTACCTGGTTCAGCGTGCGTGAGAATACTGGTTGTGAGATGCCATGCATCTGCTCCACTGTATGCTGGTAGGTGCCTGTGGCCAGGAAGTGGAGCACAGTCACCACCTTCAGTAGCAGGGGGATGGCAGTTCTGATGTCTATGAGGCTCACAATGTCGTCATGTGTCATGTCCACGATGCTGATGATGGTATCCCGGTCCAGACGGTACAGGGTGTGTATATGCTCTGGGGTTAGGTTAAATGGACTGGCTCTGATCCTGGGGATTGGTGGCTGCCTCTGTGGTATGACTAGGTGCTGTGGTGGTGCTTGCTGCACCCGTCTTGCCCTCCTCCTCCTCCTCCTCCTGCGTCTCCTCTGTGCTGCCTGTTGTTGTTGCTGCTGCACTGCAATCATGTGCTCAAGGCCATGTAATACTGCTAGTATTGGACCATCTTGGTGTGGGAAGGGGTGTGGGAAGGGGTGTGGTGTGCTGCCATAGTCTCCATTGCCTCCACCGGTGCTGATTGTGTTCACCTGTGGCAGGTGGGAACACTGCTCAGTTCTATTAACGGATGGTTCGCAATGCCGGTATTAGCGCCATGCCGGTAAGGGGTTTTTGGTGCTTTTGCATGCCGCTATTTGCATGTCCGCATGGCTTGTGATTGTGTGCCATTAGTGTCATGGCGCTATTTACGGGATAAAGGGTCGCGCGCCCGCGACCTAGCCGCTATTAGTGGCACCATACTTAGCGGTGCCGCTAATGCCGGTATTCTGGGTCGTAATTGGCATGGGGATTTAACGATACCGGTATTCCCTTACCGGTAATGTTAATCCCTTACCGCACAACGTGTAATGAGGCCCTATGCCATTAAAGGATTACCGCTTACCGCTATGGACTATTCTGACCAACCAGACCGCTATTAACGGCATTGTAAAGTACGATGCTGTAAATAGCAGTCAGGGCGCGGGCACGCAACACACCATGCCGGCATTAGCGGCATGCCGTAAACCGGAGAGGATAACAAGTGAGGCAGACATGCAAAGAACGGCCTCCTGAAGGCCGAAAAAGTGCATACCGGCATGGTGTAAATACCGGCATTGCCGACCAGGCGTAAAGAACCCTGAGCAGTGTTTCCAAGTGCCACAGGTGCACACAATCAGCAGAGGTGGAGGCAATGGAGTCAGGGCCAGTACAAAAGGAGCACACCCACACACCACACCCCCTCCCACACCAAGATGATACCAATAGTAGTAGCATTACTCGAGCTGGAGGCCCTGCTTGCAATGCCTCAACAACAACAACAACAACAGGCGCCACCACAGAGGAGACGCAGGAGGAGAAGGAGGTTGAGACAGGCCCAGAATGAACCACCAGTGCAGCAACCCTTACCACCCTGGGAGCCTCCATTCCCTTGCATCAGAGCCAGTCCATTCAATCTAACCCCTGAGCAGATCCACACCTGTACCGGCTTGACCGGGACACCATCACCACCATAGTGGACCTGATACAAGACGACATAGTGAGCCTCATAGAAATAGCACCGCCATCCCCCCTCTACTGAAGGTAGTGTCTGTGCTCCACTTCCTTGCCACAGGCACCTACCAGCACAGAGTGGGGCACATGCATGGCATATCACAACCCTTATTTTCCCGGATACTGAACCAAGTGCTGGATGCCCTCCTCAAGCACACAAGGGACTACATATCCCTTCTACAGACTCCTCAGGAGATATTCAATACAAATGTTTCCTTCCATGCACTGGCAGACATGCCAAATTGTGTAGGTGCCCTCAACTGCACCCACGTGGAGTTGGTGGTCCCGCATGGCATGGAGGTGGTTTATCGCAACCGCAAAAAATACCACTCCATCAATGTGCAGATGGTATGCAACGCCAGCAAGATCATAACACATTGCTGTGCCCGATATCCCGGATCAACTCATGACTCTTTGGTCCTGTGGAACTCCACGCTACCACGCTTCATGGAGCGACATGCTGGACGACATGCCTGGCTTCTTGGTGAGTTGCCTGACTCGGCCATGGCAGTGCATCGGGGTTGTGAGGTGGGTGGCTGCATACTCCATCTGGGTGGGAAGGGGGGATGCCTACTCCACCTGGGTGAGAATGTTGACATCAGTGCACGATGTGCACATCACCGAACACTGTGCCCCAAAGGAACTGAAACGGTACATGACAACCAATTCCCATAGTGAAGAAGTAAGGCCGACACCTATCACTACATGACTAACAGGTAACCAGCCCACATCCCACACCACATGCAGCACTCATAAGCGGCCCTCACACAACATAAGGCCATCCTGCACTATGCACTGCACATGCACTATGTTGCTGTCTCCAACATATCACCACACAGAACAGTCATCCCTGGGAGTGCATTGAACAGAGTCAACCAGGGATACCACAGTGTGTCACTGGTTCGACACACCCATAGGAGTGCTGCATGTCACCATGGAACTGATCAGTGCAGAATGCCCAACATTGTACTGACTACAGCCAATGCTCCCTACTACCAAATCTCACAGAACACAACTCATCACTGATTTCAATCCAACACTGCTGTATGCATATACGATGCACGTGCAACAAGATGTCAGTGCACACCATGAACCATCTTGAAGATGCAACCCACACCATAAGTCCAT
This sequence comes from Ambystoma mexicanum, assembly GCF_040938575.1. NCBI lineage: Eukaryota > Metazoa > Chordata > Amphibia > Caudata > Ambystomatidae > Ambystoma > Ambystoma mexicanum. The sequence continues at coordinate 721,362,679 of NC_090924.1, forward strand.
TGCACAGGACACATAGCAGGACCTGAAATGGGATCAATGCATCCAGGGACATGGGCATGTGGGCACAATTTACCTGCAGCCATGTGAGACTAGTACAGTTATCCAACATGAATGTGCAAACATTTAAGTTCATTCCCCTCTCATGCAGGTGATGGTGGCCATCCCTTGATGCCGTGGCTCCTGTCCCCTGTCTGAAATCCACAGAACAGGCACAAAGAGGACTACAATCATTCCCATACCCGCACAAGTGTGGTAATTGAGCAGACCTTTGACCTGTTGAAGGCACAATTTCACTGCCTCAGTCGGTCGGGTGGGGCACTCATCTACAGCCATGAGAAGGTGACCAAGATCACCATGGCATGTGTAATGCTGCGCAATATGTGCATCCGCCGGAACGTGCCCCTGCCCCCTGACATGGAACTGCTACCACCTGATGATAATGAAGGAGAGGAGGAAGATGTGGCAGGACCTCATCACGGTGCCGATGCACAGGAGGGACCTGCTGTGCGGCAGTTACTGATTGCACATTATTTCTGACACACAAGTCAGCAGAGGGTGACATAATGTTAGGACATAGGGCACTGGGTGTGGGGATACATGTACACTATGCACTGTGCTAGAATAAATGACACATGCGCAATGATGAATGTCCACTCTGGTTATTTTTTTGTAACACAACCAGTGTATTGAAAGTGAAAATATGAATGTGATTAACAAACCCTCCAACACCCTCACCCCCCTCCCCCCACAACTCCCCCACACACCCTCACCCCCCTACTGCTCTCCCACAACTCCCCCACACACCCACACCCCCTCCCGCTCCCCCCACAACTCCCCCGCACATCCTCACCCCCCCCTCCCACCACAACAACCCCCAAATTAGTCCCATAGTGTCCAGGTAGCCCAGATGAGGCTGCCAGTGCAGTTACTCTGCGCTCCCAGAGCCAGGGGGAGGCATGTCCCGTCGTCGCTGCGCACGGATCGACTGACGGAGCGGGCTGGTCTGAGTTGAGTTGCTCGTGGACGGTGTGCCCTCATGCTGAGGCTGTTGGCGGGTAGGAGCAGCCTCCAAAGCATCTGCTATGCGGGCGAGCACCTCGCAGAGGCGATTTGTGCTTTCGGTGATGGTCTGGCCCAGTGCCCTCAAAGCCGCACGCCACTCCTCCCTGGCCTGCTGATTGTCCTGCACAAATTCCAATATTAGGGCAGAGAGCTGGTTAGCCCACTGTGCTGCTATGGTTGAACCAGTGGCCCTGTTGGGGATCGGGCTGCCATGTCCTGCCTGCGCATCCTCCACGGCATCCAGAACTCCTCATTCTAGGATCCTCACATAACCTTAGCAAATTGTACCAAAATTACTCCTCTTTCGTAATTGACAACAATAAGATTATGGTAGCCAAGGAGGTCAAAACCCTCGGCTTCTACCTAGACTCCTCTCTCACCTTCAAAAAACAAGTTAATGCTATGGCTTCGGCCACATCCTACACATGCAAACTTATCAGAGCAGCTAAACCTTTTCTCTCTCCATCCAATTGCATCACACTAGCCAGGGCGTTGATCTTGTCCAAGCTGGACTATTGCAACACACTATATGTAGGCTGCAACAATTATATCACTAACAAAATACAGATCCTTCAAAATAATGCCATAAGAGCGGCCCTCAGTTTTCCAAAGAAAGCCCACATTTCTGACTCTAGAAGATCCATCAACTGGCTATCCAGTAAAGACAAAATATTGTTAAATCGGTCTCCCTGATTCACAAATGTCTCCACCAAGGAGCCCCTCAATACCTTATCACTAGATTCACCTGACCAACTTCCTCTCGCCCCTCTAGAATGGCCAACTCCAATCTCCTCCTGGTGCCTAGGTTTAAACGTACAATGTCTGGAGGGAACAGCTTTCCGGTAAAAGCAGCACAATTCTGGAACTCCCTTCCTCCTACTTGCAGGGAGGACCTTCCCTACCGCCAATTCAGATCTAAGACCATCCATTGGCTCAAGGCTCACAACGCATAATGACCACCTGCTCCTTTGCTGCCCTGATGTCCCACACCACTATGTTTGTAAATATGTACAATTAGGCTGTCAAATGTTCGGCGTAGATACCTTTCATGAGATAACCGGCATATTGTATATAATATTGCTTATACTGTTTTTCGCTGTAACTTATGCCTTTTCGGCATGCATTGTCTCTTTTGATGCGTCCACTGTATCCATAGTTGGGCCTTACACCTCTGTATATAACCAAGCTTTGCAATCCTCTTGATGCCTCTGCGCCTTGCTACCTCTGGGTTAGGTGCGCAATATAAATAAAATAAATACTAAAATACTAAATACGGGACTGTATACGGGACTGGCATGTCCCTGAGTCTGTTCTTGCCCAGACTGCTCTGGTGTGTTGTTATCACCAGAGTCACTGAAGGATACCTGGGGAGTTGACAAATCTGCAGGGTTGTGGACTACTTCCACAGGATCGTCCTCAATAGTGCCCCAGATGTCATTGGGGCTGTCCTCAACTGCGATGGGGGCCATGGCTGCCACCTCCCCAGCCACACTGGACTCCTCCGACCGTGGCGTTGGGCAGGTGTCTGCAGGCAGTGCAGGGAGGGGTGGGGTTGGGGTTGGTGCGCCCGCCATGGGCCTTGCTGGTGCTGGTGGTATATGTACCAGTGGTGGCTTCCTCACTGGGACACGGTGGCCCCTGCCTTGGCCCCTGGATGTGGAGGGACGGTTGCTGTTCTGGTCCTCACTGTCATGCTCACTGCCTGTGGGGATGAAAGAGAGGGACGTCATGAGTGATGTTTGGATAGCCAGCATACATACATACATACATTGCACATACACAATTGTGGGTAATTGGAATTTGTGTAGGGAACGGCACGTCATTCCATGCATGGGTGGTAAATGCAGGCATATGTCGGTGTCACTCATGTTGGCCAGGTACTGTTTATGTTTATGTTTATGTTTAATTACCCGTAGGCTTAAGGGCGCAGACAAACAGAAAAAACAAACAATACATACCATTCTTACATGAAACAAAAATGAGCAAAAAAAGTATCCACAGCAATATGCAGACCAGTGAAACCTCCTTAGGCCGAATGAATAGTCAAATAATAAGGTTACATCTGTGGATCCCCTCGGGATGTATCTGCATAGTCTTAAAAAGGCCGGTAGGGAACTGGTCCCACACCCCACTAGGACGCAGTCCTTATCGTCAGGTGAGCTCCAGTCTCTCAAATCCAACCTGCAGAGAATTGTAAGATCTGATAATCTGACCACACCCGGCCCAGTTCTCTGTCTAAGCCAGGCTAGGACTTTAAATCGCAGGGCTTCTTTAGGTTCATGGCCAATTACCTTACTGATGTTGGTGATAATGAAATTTCTCTGGTCTGAAACAAAATCCTGAGTACTCGTGTCTTCTATTTTGGGCATCCGACACTTTCTAATACACAGGTTATGGGAGGAGCCCAACTTAGAGAGAACATATGTCTGTATGGGGGGTTTGTAGACCTCTTGATCAGGTTTCAATGCGACTATTGAAATAGCAGCAGAAGGTTCCAAGGTGGAATTAATGATGTTGGGCCTTGTAATTATGCTACTTTTATTTCCATGGGGAGTGTATGGCGCCAGAAATACCTTGCTACGGTAGTCCGGTTGTGAAGCTTTTTATCTAGTAACTCTTTTTGAGGGTTGAATTGACAAGCCTTGTCCAGGTTGCGTGTCCGGTTTCCAGCATTAGGACATGAGGATTCATTAGTTTGTGAGGCCATATTCTTGCTGGATGGGCTAGAATCCGCCACAAGTTTACTTAGTGAGTCCACTAAGAGTCCCAGATCAAAGGGGCGTGTGCATAGCAGCAGCTCCTTGGCAATATTGACCATCCAGTCGGGCCAGTGATCGAAAACAGCTTGATCTTGAGAGGCTGAAAGAGATCCATTCTCCTCTTGCGGGGCTCCCGTAGATGCCTTCGGATACACCAAATTATTTCCTAAAAAATTCTGTGCTGACTAACATGCACACTGTTTACATCAACGACCCTGTATGCCTCATGGAATTTGCAACTTTGTGTTGTATGTGTCATGTACGTTACGGCCTTGCACCAGGCACTGGGTTGGGTCTCACTTGTTCGGCATAATTTACAGGGGGTGTGTATGTGGCTGACCATGGCGTCACGTTTGGCCAGACGTTAGCAGTGACTTTCATCACATTTGCCTTAGCAGTATTTACTTTGGACACTCACCTCCATCAGCGGATGACTTGACGCCACACTCCATTTCTCCGGCCCCTTCACTGGATTCTGGCCCTATCATGCTCGCACATGTCTCCTCCCATGGTGCCAGCTTTATTGGAGAACTTGGTCCTCCTCCAGTCTCCAAGGCCTGGGTTCGGTTTTCAGAAAGGATGCTCCGCACCCTCAGCCGCAGATTATCCCACCTTTTGCAGCAATCCTTTACCGTACGGGGGGTGTTGCCCACTGTGCTCACCTTCTGGCATACTAGTGCCCAGATTTATTTTTTTCTCAACAGCGCCTCCCTCTTCATGTTGCTGCTAAACACAGTCCCAGCATGCTTGTGTAGGTTGTCTATGAGCATTTGTAGCTCATTTGGGCTGAACTGCTCCTTCCGGAGGTAGGCAGATCCCTTCTTTGGTGCTTTGGGCATTCCTGGGTGGTTGTAGGAACTTTCCGGTCGATCACCAGTTTGCCAGGGGTCCTGGAAACCGGACAAGCAACCTGGACAAGGCTTGTCAATTCAACCCTCAAAAAGAGTTACTAGATAAAAAGCTTCACAACCGGACTACCGTAGCAAGGTATTTCTGGCACCATACACTCCCCATGGAAATAAAAGTAGCATAATTACAAGGCCCAACATCATTAATTCCACCTTGGAACCTTCTGCTGCTATGGCAATGGATTGTGTTTTTAAAGATGGCCGCCGTTCTCCTTCCCGTTCCTGTGCGATGACGCTATTTCCGGTTCCGCTATTTAACGGTGACCGTAAATAGCGGTGACTGTAAATTACGGTGACCGCTATTTGCGGTCACCCGTAATGCCGCATTGGACTATGGCGGTAGTTTTGCCTATGGTGCGATTCATGCCGGTAGGGGCTTTTTGGGGCTCTTTTGGGGCATGGCACTAGGTCCATTACCGGCATGGCGCAAAGCTCATGCCCGCAAAGTCGTAATAGTCCACTTTTAGCGGGCTGCAGCCAGCTCAGACACGCTATTTGCACCATGCCCGTAAGGGACGGTACTAACCTCGAAACTCAGAATGAGGGCCAATATCTTTCAAACTAGACAAAGCTAAACCATTTAAGGGCATCCCCATGTTTTTATGAAATCCCATCTGATTTTTTGAGAGTATTTTCTTATCAATAATCCATTCCTCCAATTTTTCTAAAACTATTCATGCAAAAATCTTACTATCAGCATCTAGAAGGGCGATAGGCCAGTCAGTCTTGGGATCCAGCCGATCACCCCTCTTAAATATGGGGACCACGACAGACAGCTTCCATGACTCAGGCAGTCTGTGACTATTTACAATGTCCTTAAATAAAATAAACAACAGTTCAGCCAAAACCTCTTTATTCATTTTGAGGATGGAATTAGTAAGGCCATTTTGCCCAGGCGCACTGGAACTTGAGGCATGAGCAATCATTTGAGCAATGTCGTCCACTTCAAAGCTTTTTTGCCATGACTTCTCTCCACATATCACCACTTTTTTATTTGCGCACCATTCATATTTTGGTAGTGTTTGACCCAACTGCTTTCACTAACTGCACAACTTTGTTGTTCCCTTTGTGAGTGTGAATGATCCCCCAATAGACTCCAAAACCTGCAAATATCTTTTTGTATCAGGATAGCTAGCATTCGTTCAACATCTTTTTGGGATAGTTCCAGTTTATGGTTTCGTGCCCAATTTCTAAGCCTTATTTCAATGCTCTTCTTCTTCAATGTATACACTTTGTTTTCTAGCGTGGACTTTCCTAGCTGCCTTATTTGCTGCCTGCACTCTTGTTTCAGCCTCCAAACCACATTCTATGTCAAGACAGGAGGCAAGCATTATGCTTGACTTTCTTTATTACTGCAACTCACAGCACTTCAAATTTGTAATGCTTTAAACTCAACATTTTGTTTTTTACTCAGGTAAGAACTTAGAAAAATCAAAAGGTCCAAGAGTTTAAGAGTTCAAACCAAACTACAAATCCCCATAAGTCTATTCAATGTGGTAGTCGCGAGGCTACATCAGTGTTTCTATTAGTGATTGATCCTCTGTATAAATAGCCTCCAACCCTGGTCCATCCCTCTTTCTTTTTGCTGCAGCTCAGATAAGTGGATAATGTCGCTAATGTGTATATTTTCTATCTCGTGTTCCTGGGTCCAGGGTTCAGCATTTATATATATTATCTTGTGTTCCCATCATTGGGGGCGGGTAGCACACGCTCACAGCAAGCACATTTTCACTTTATACTTTACCAGTGAGAGGATGGGAGCGGAGCCGCGACTGAACACGCTCGCATTAGGCAGCCAGTCACACCCTATCTTCTTAGTTTCACAGTTTCCTTCGTCTGCATCACGGCCTCCTTAACAGCAGGGCACTAGGACCCTGAAGACAGCCCAATGCGCTGTGACACTCCCGGCATCCTCAATCCTGCATTTCTTGCCTGTCAGAGTTCTGTTTTACACGCAACACATAACAGCAAGCTTGGAATATGAATTCTTTCAAAAAAACAAAACAAAACCAAAGATACTTACTTGAGGTCGCTGCACAGGCTGATTTCCCCAGCAGCTTGTAAGTTCAAGCAGTAAGGACATCATGGCACACTATGAAGGCCTCAAATTATCACAGAATGCCTCCCCAGAGTGGAGCTCTGAAGAGTGGGCAGAGGAGCCTACAGAAGGGGACACTGACTTATCTCTTAGTTTTAAAAGTCATGTTAGAGGTATTGCTAGGCTAGAAGAAAGCTGACCACAAAGCCTCCAGAAAAAGAATGGCAGATAGCCCAGTTGAGCGAACTTCAGCCAGGCACCCCTTGACAGGGGTTCACCATGAGGGGTATAAAATGGCTTATAAGAGGACGCCCTCTTTGACCCCCCCGATCCACAGAGAACGGGTAGCCTCAAGGCCCCAAATGGTGGTCGATCCTTTCAGCAGGCTAAAGAAAGCCTTTTTGTTGAAGGCGACAGCGCCACACCAATAACCCCGATATCCAAGGGGTGAACAATGAAGGGGAAGAAGATGGCGGCTATTTGCCTGACGATGAAGGAGGCGAGGAAGAAGAGGAGATCCTCATAGAATCCAAGAGCAATGAACGTCCTCCAGAAGAAGAGGAGAGCATGGGAAACATGTTCGACCCAGAAGCTATCTGGCACACCAAATCCACCAAATGGGTGCTGTCACCTACAGTGGCCATGAATATGTCTCAGCATATCAGAAAGCCATTAGACAGTGAGGTCCGCTCCAAGATGCGAGCAGAATGCCCTAGGTCTGATCTTCCAGGCAAAGTAACGGACACTCCAGACCCTAAAATGGTGACATTTGTCACCAAAACAGCCAAGGACATTAGAAAAGGTGTAGACCGCGCTTGGAGAGGCTGTCAAGACAAATTGCTAGATCTAACGGGTCCTCTAGCAAAGATTATGGACCAAGCCGAGAGGGCCAAAGTCACCGGAATGTCGGTGGACGTACAAGCCCTAGGAAGTTGGAGGCAATAAGCAGTATGTCTTCTAGGCAACCCCAACTGTGCTATCTTGTCAGAAAGGAGGAGAGGAGTGCTTTTTAAAAATAAGCAGCAAGCTCAGTGACTTGACTTCATACGAAGCAGGAGAAGTAGCAAACGGGTTTCTCTTTGGAGAAGCCTTCGACAAAAAGATGTCTCAATTTGTTGGTACATACTCGGCCTTAGAAAAGGCTCAAAGCTCGATACGCAAGATCTTTACGGGGTGCGTTTCTGCAGGGACCGGACGATATCGGGTCCATCGGTCGCTTTAGCATGCAGCTTGGACCCCAGGGGCCCCGAGGTCAATAAAGGGAGAATAGGCAACAGGACATATTCTTCCACCCAGAGCGCATTTTCCCAGAGGACGCAGAGGAAGGGGAGCTTACAGACAACAAAGCCCAGCAGGTGGTGAGTACCCAGAGCGCCAGTATCCCGAAAGTGTGAGGGAGAATGCTCTTGTTCTTGCATGAATGGCAAAGATTATCCAGCGATGCATGGGTGCTTCAGGCAGTAGCATGCAGGTACCTAGAATTTACAGGTGTTCCTACACAGAGACCGGAACCCCAAGCAATTTGCATGTCATTAGAAGAGCAAGAGCTACTTCACAGCGAGTTACGCAGCCTAGCAAGCAATGTCGCAATACACCGCGAAGTGCAGGGGAGCCCGGGGTTCCTCAGCAATATGTTCATAGTGCGCAGAGGTGAGAAGTTAAGGCCAATGATATATCTGAAGAGTCTAAACAAATGGCTCACATTCAGCTACTTCAAGATGGAAGGGATACATCTCCTTCAACACTTTTTGTGAACAGGTGATTGGCTGGCTTGTCTGGATCTCAAAGACGCATATCTTACTATTCCAACAGCCATAGATCATTGGAGATTCCTTCATTTTCTACGGAACGGGGAGGTCTGGCGTATCATTTGTCTGCCCTTTGGGCTAGCATCGGCCCCTTGGGCCTTCACCAAGATTTTGAGGCCAGTAGCAGGGGAATCAGGATTATCATTTTCCTAGACAACATCCTTATTCTAGCCCAAAGTGCAGCCTTTCTGCAGAACCAAGTATCATGGCTATGCACCCTAGTATCCTCTCTCTGTTTTGAAATAAACATAGGGCATCATTACATGGAAGGCGGTAAAGGTTAATGATCACCAGTAAGGGTACCGGTGACCGTTAACCCTTACCGCCTTACTACGAAGTCCCTTTGCAGGACCTGACCTTAACGGCTGGTGTAGACCAGCCGTTAAAGTTGGGACCCGCAAAGGGACCTTGGTGCTAATTACGGTACTGCAATTTACGGTACCGTAATTAGCTCCTTCCCCATTCCCATTATGTCTTATGGGGCAAAAATGGGAGTGTGGAAGGGCCATGGATAAAGGGGGAATTACCGCCCCGCCAACCTTGGAATGGGGTGGTAATTCCCCTTTCCTCCATGGTGGTACCGGTATGGTACCGGCAGCAACCATGGTGCTAATAGCACCATGGTTTACCGCCTACCGTGTAATGAGGCCTTAGACAAATCAGAAATACGTCCCACTCAGAGAATAGAGTTCTTAGGGTTTGTTATAGACACTAGAAAAGCATCTCTCGAGCTACTGACTCAGAAAGTCAAAGCCATCAAAAAAGAGCTCAGGTAAGTCATTGCGAAAAAGATTATTTTGTTTCGCAATCTAGCCATAATAGTGGGTCTCTAAGCGGCCGCGATTCAGGCACACTTTACCAGACCTCTTTACAGAGTCTTCCAGAGACTCAAATCACAGAACTCTGAGGGGGTTTGGGCTACCATCAATTCAGTACCCTAGACCAAGAAACCCTTACGGAGCTTGGACAACATATCAGCTGTGCAGTACATAAACAAGTTAGGAGGGACCACTTCCAGGATGCTAGCAGAATTTTTGAAAGACTTCTGGCATCACTACCTACAACATCACATAGTGATAACAGCAGAATACTTACCAGGTGATCAGAATGTCACAGCAGATTGGAATTCACAATATCTCATGGATTCCAGTGACTGGAAGCTTCAACCAGAGATATTTGCACAATTACAGAAGATTTGGGGTCCCCTAGAAATCAATCTCTTTAAATCCGTGTTGAATGCTCAGACTCTCAAGTACTTCAGCTGGAGGACAGACATGGGTGCAGTGGGAACAGATACATCCTTGCAGCAGTGGGTAGGAGCAATCTATTATGCATTCCCACCATTTGTCATACAGACGAGAGTTCTAGCAACGGTCCACAGGGAGTTAGCAGAACTAGTTTTAGTAGTCACGCTATGGAAGTCCCAACCATGGTTCCCAGTAGTGATGAAACTTTCTTCGGATTTCCTGAGGATGATACGTCACAGTCAGAACATTCTGCTGGGTCACAGCGGGGACTCGCACCAGCTGGTGGAAGAGGACAGTCTTCCCCTGACCGCATGCAGGGTTTCAGGAAGAGATGGGAACTGCCAGGCATTTCCAGCTCACTGCTGACTGCATTAGAGACTGCTGGGTGCCTTCCACCGTTAGGAGCTATGGTGCCACTTGCAAACGTTGGTCCGACTGGTGTTCATTCCACAGTATTAATCCCATTTCTGCACCGTTAGTGCAGATACTCAATTTCCTAGCTGATAGATTTTGTGACGGATGCGCCTACAGGACGATCCGAGTGTGCAGATCTGCAATATCAGTGGGACATGATAAGGTAGAAGGGAAACCGGTACGTGAGCACCCCAAAGTGCTGTGCTTACTCAAAGGAGTTAAGTTGAGGAAGCCACCTGAGACAAATACTCTGCCCTCTGGGACATGAAAGATGTCTTCCAGTTGTTCCTCAGATGGCCAGCCAATAGCAGTCTTTCAAGATCTCAACTTTCAGGGAAACTAGTGATGCTTCTCTGTTTGGTAGCTTATAGGAGAGTCTCCGGTCTCAAAGCTCTAGAAGTAGAAAGGAAAATATTCTACCCAGAGGGTGTAGCCTTCAATGTGACGAAGTGAATAAAGTGTTATTCCAGAATAATTTCTTATTCTTATTTCTCAGACATTAAGAAGTTATACATAGCTCCGTGTATAAAAGATTACAAGCTAGCCACTGCCAGCGTGAGACCAATAGGGGTGACTCAGCTTCTCATAGCGCGTATGAAGCCATACCATGCTTTAGCTACAGCCACGATAGCTAGATGGGTCGGAGAAGTTATGCATTGGTCAGGCATAGATTTATACAGGTGTGGTGTGCATTCTGTAAGGGGCGCAATGGCCTCCAGGGCTTTTTCAGCAGGAGTACCTTTACAAGATATTATGAAATCAGCAGATTAGTCTACCGAATCAACCTTTAAGACCTTTTATTTTAAGCCTATCTCTCAGATATCGAATAGAGTGGTAGACTGCTTTGAACAAGCATAATGGTCCCCTCCTGTCTTGACATAGAATGAAGATTGCCCATGCTTATAGCACAGGTTAGTCTTGATTTTATTAAAGACACAGAGGTGAGCATTATATCCGACCCAGAATATTCCGAAGACAGTAATTGAAAGTGTGCTTAAACAATACAAACACAGAAGTGTATGCCCAACCTCACGATTGCATTTTCATCTGTCTCTAGAAGAGGAACAGACGACAACTTGAAACAGAATGAAAGTGAGGTCCATCAGTTTATACTCTGCACCAGCCTTCTTCACTAGGATCATCTTCAAAGTCGTAGCCCTAGCCGTGGAGAGAAGTCGCAGTGGTGGTATGCAGGAGAGTTCGGAGTTTTAAAAGTTAACGTTCAGAATTCAGGCAGAGATTCGCTGTCAAAAGAAAGAGGAAAGGACCTGGGCCGGAGGCTATTTATTCAAAGGAATCGAGCTCTGATAGGAGCATTGAGGTAGCCTCAGGATTACTAGATTCAAGAGGCTTATGAGGATTTGTAGTTTGTTTGAACTCTTAACCTCTTGGACCTTTCGATTTTCCTAACTTCTTACCTGAGTAAAAAACAAAATGTGTTAAGTTTAAAACGTTACAAATTTGAAGTGCTGTGAGTTGCAGTAATAAAGAAAGTCAAGCATAATGCTTGCGTCCATGTCTCTAATAGAATCAAGACTACCCAGCGTTATAAGCATGGGCAATCTTCATTGTCAAACTTATGTATTTGTGGCCATATCGGCCCTGTTCAGCAAAGTTGTTCATCTATGTTTCATAGGAAGGTTTTAAATGACTGACTTGTACACCTGTGCTGCAATAAATCAAAAGGGTGCGATATTACCACATTCTCTAATTTTCTTATTAGTTAAATGACACCTTTCCTAAAAGTTTTAATTTGTTTTTTGTTGCAATTTATCACTAGATTGCTACAATTGTATCCCAATTTGCGCAAACCTTTAACCTCTAGCAATCCTGTGAGAATATTATGGTCACTGTGGGGAGATTCCTTTACCGTCAATTTGGCACACATTTCAAACAAGGGTCTCGACATTATCATATAGTCAATCACCAAGGACCTGACCCCACTTTTCCATGTATTTTTTAATCTAGATTGCCAATTATATGACTGTTCCCTTCATCCAGGTCCCATTCCAGAAACAAAGCCATCCATTTCTCCTTACTTTAAGATTTGAGATTTTTTGCCAACTGGGTGTTAATATTGCCTGCAAGCATTATATAGGCATCTTTAGTACACAACCATTCTCCTAGAATCACAGATATCCACTCCAGAAAAGTATCTACAGTCGATACCACAGGATTCCAATATAATAATAAGTAATCGAACACTGGGACCCTGGGTGCCAAGCCAAGATCTATTTGTACCGCTAAGATCCCTGGGAATATATTACTAACTACAGTCGTGGTCGCAATACATGAGTTTCTTGTGGCAATAAGAAGTCCCCCATATGGTCGACCAGCAACATTTCTAATGGATCGTTGTTGTGTGATGGCAAATACATCCAGACTGATTTTTGCAGCCATGTTTCTTGCAATAGGATCACCAAGATTTTCCTGCTTGTGGCACATAAAGCTGTTGTAGCCTCTAGTGTTCCAAGTAGTTATTCCACATTCCCTTTCTGTTAGAGACTTTTAGGGGCCACACAGTTCCTTGCAGCTTCTCGCTGCAAGATGCCAAGTAGCCATGCCAAACTTCCTGTTCTTCAGAGCCCTTCGCATGACTGACAATATCAAAGAGTTTACTCATTGTTTTTGGCTCATTTATGCAAATAGCTTTATCTGGCTGTGTACTAGTTGCATCAGTTAGCCTATTACTCTGGCCCTTAATTGTTAGATCCTTATAGTTCAGCTCCATGTAGACTTGGCAGCCCAATTTTTCAACCTCACAAAATGGCTCTGGCAACGAAAACAGATTTTGAATGTATTTGAGCCAAAGTCTGTACGGGACTCATGAATAAAGCTAATACAATCAATACCAGAAGAGGACACTATGTCAAGAGTCGGAATCGCAAGAAAGAATTTCGATATATTGGAGCGATATAATACTATCTCATAGCTTAGCTAAGAATTTAGCACTAAATACAATGGGCCTCATTACAAGTCTGCTGGTCTGGATTTAACGTTGCTGTTAAAATCGCACCGGCACCGTTTACCGAACTGGCTCATTCTGACCTTGCAACACGGAAACACCATCACCGAGGAGCAACCCCGCAGTGACAACGCAACCGGAAATCCCATCGGCGGAAACTGCATGCCGACTCACCAATGCATCCCGAGTCACTGGCAACGCGTAACAAGTGCACATTATGAGTAGCACGGACACAGAAACACTGCCAGATTAATGGTGGAAACACTGTGTCCATCGTGGCGGTACCGCTGGCACCACAGAGATGGCGTTAAACAGTGGCAGGTGAGCTGAATCAGGCCACAGGTGTGCAAAATGAGGCCAGCTGCACCACGTAGGCTACTGGGAGCCTACAAAAGGGAGCCTACAAAAGGGCCCCACCCACACCCACGCCACCTTCAAACACAGCCATGCTGTCAGCCGCTGTAGCAGCATTTGGCCTAGGGAACCTTCAAGCAGCAGTGCACATTGTGGCAGCAGTGGGGCAGAGGAGGAAGAGGAGGAGGAAGAGGCGCAGGCAGTGGCAAATTGCGAACCCGGTGCCCATGAACATCAATGTGCAGCTGGCACGACCCCACAGGCAACCAGCAATACCCCATATCAGGGCCTCACCCTGGAACCTGACCCTGGGCCAAATCCACACATTATACCGGCTTGACCGGCCCTCCATCTTATTCATCGTCACCCTGATGAGGAGGACATCAGCAGCCGCATTGGCATCCAGACTGCAATCCACCCCCCCTGCTGAAGCTTGTCTCAGTACTGCATTTCCTTGGAAAGGAACATATCAGCACACTGTCAGTGAGCTGCACGGGCTGTCATAACCCTGTTTCTCAAGAGTACTGGACCAGGTACTGGATGCGCTGCTGTGCCATGCATCTGAGTACATATCCCGACCCCGTACCCCTGCCCAGGTCATTGCCACCCAGTTGGCCTTCCATGCCATTGCAGGCATGCCAAATTGCATAGGTGCAGTAGACTGCAGCCACATTGAGTTGACAGTTCCATATCCAATTGAGGTGGTGCATCGCAATTGGAAGCAATTCCACTCACTGAATGTTCAGATGGTATGTGATGCCGGACAAGTGAGCCCTCATTGCTCTGCACGATTCCCGGGGTCAACACATGACTCAATGGTCTTGCAGATCTCTACATTGCCATGCTACATGGAATGCTATGCGGGACAAAGCACATGGCTATTGTGTAAGTACAACTGTCAATGCATGACCTCTGGGAGTGAGGGGGGCAGCAAAGGCCCACAGTGACCCAGACATTTGGGTGCGCACAACTGCCAATGGATGGCCCCAGTGGCGGGGGTGGGGGTAGTGAAGGCCCACAGTGACCTGGACATTTGTGTGCGCACAACTGCCAATGCATGGCCCCTGCTCAATGGTATGGACAGACACCACATCCCACACATTGCAACGCATCACATTTCAAAATGCCACAGTGCGCAATTACCTGCCCAGCCCACGCCCATGCACAGCCTAACTATTATGTTGCACCACATGCAATGTCGACATGAGGATGTGAGTCCCTTACCCGCCCAATGCACCTGTGCACCTTCAATGCACTGGATATGCGCCTAGCCGGCAGTGTGCATTGTACACATTTTTGCAGTGAGCAGTGTCTGACTGCTGCCTGTCTGGCCATCATATCACAATGCCATAGTCACCCTCCACATATGAGCTCATGGGCATCGGCTTGTGCACAACAAGTTGTTGTCCCTTATTAATTCACGGATGTGACCATCAATGACCCCTGCATGGTATTGTTATCCAAGTTGGCTCAAAAGATGTCCCACACAACGGAATCGTAAACGGGTCATGTTTGTACTGCATGTGATTCACACAGTGATACCATGGATGCTAACATGTGCCCTTGCTTACACTCCCATGCATGTGATGCTGGATATGCACTCACGCCATGGCTGATGACCTACATACGAAGGCCAAGGAACAGGCACGAGGAGGTCTACAACAGGGCACACATATGCACACGTGGCATGATAGAGCGTACATTTGGATTACTGAAGGCCAGGTTCCGCTGCTTGAGCCGATCGGGTGGCTCATTGCAGTACAGCTCAGTGAAGACAGGGAAGATAGTAGTTGCATGTGCCATGCTGCACAATCTGTGCAAACGCAGGAACATTCCTCTGCCCCCGGACACAGACGATGATAACGATGATGACGACGACGATGATGAGGATGATGATGGGGATGGGATGGGTGCACTCCCTGGCAGGGGTACC
The DNA here is from genome assembly GCF_040938575.1 of Ambystoma mexicanum. Taxonomy (NCBI): domain Eukaryota; kingdom Metazoa; phylum Chordata; class Amphibia; order Caudata; family Ambystomatidae; genus Ambystoma; species Ambystoma mexicanum. The sequence continues at coordinate 721,378,167 of NC_090924.1, forward strand.
CATGATGGACAACATGCACGGCAGCACTCATTCACAATTTGTTTTGATACACTTCTCATGCACATTAGACACTTCATCCGGTGGCATGACATTAAATGGTTTGAATGCACAAGAAATCAACAATGTCCACTTGTCATTTGCATTGCAACAAAAGTGTATTTACAACATTACAGGTGTGATGGGAATTGGATGAATATGAATTACACCCGTGCCCACCCACCATCCCAACATACCCACCCCCCAACCAGGCCCCAACTGACTTACCCCACTAAGGAGCACCCCCACCTCCACAACGTACCCACCCCCAAACAACAACCCCATCACAAATGTTTGTATGACAGGCTAATATTGACCACACTATTTGCGAACATGCTTGTAGCTGTACATGTCCTTCCCAGAGGGTCTGGACAGCCGTGATGACCACCACCGAGGACTACTGGCCACTGAACTGGAAGGTGTGCTGCTTGCAGATGGCACTGGCGTGGTTGCAACTGGCACATTGGTCAAGTATTCCTGTTGGGCCACTTGCATTGACTCCGCAATAGTTGACATCACAGTGTTCCCCTCCCTGACTCGCTGTGACAGGACCATGTTTGTGGTAGCGAATCTGCTGATGGCACATGACAGTCTACACACAGAGGTGGCAGTGCTCTCCCTCTGGAGTCTGGCCTCTTCACGCTACAGCCTGGCCTCCTCCCGTTGCATTTTAGCCTCCTGGAGTTGTTGCTCCACTAGCTGCGTGAGGCTCGCCTGGTGTTCCTCGATGTGCAGGAGGCAGGAGCTTAGTTCTCTGAGTGAGGGTGTGGGGGAGTGCATTGGGCTGTGGAGATTGATTGGGCTGAAGTGTAACTCCTGTAGGGGAGTGATGTTGCCCCCTCAACCTCATTCTGTGGTGCGTCAGCACACTGTTCCACCGGTGTACTGTTGCCACTGGATGCACCGTCGTCAGCTGTATCTTGACGGCCACTGATGGGTGCGGTAGATGTGACAGCAGGCGTGGATCCGGTGGCCACATGCCATGCTGGGGGTGCAGTGGGGATGGGTGTGTCCGTGGCTGACCTTGGCGCGGTCGATAGTTGACTCCCAGAGGTGGTGGTGGCCGATGGTGGCAGGGCCGATGGTTGACTCCCAGAGGTGGTGGTGGCAGACAGTGGCAGGGCCGATGGATGACTCTCAGTGGTGTTGGCAGTGGCTTCCTCTGATGTCCGGGTACGATGGCTTTGTGCAGTGCCACATGGAGTAGGCTGTTGTACAGTTTCACTGTTGGATGATGTGCCTGTGGGGGAATGCAGGGCATGCTGTTAGTTGTTTGACAGGATGGAAATGGGTCGATCACATGCAATGCACTCCTCATACTTGGTCCACTTGCATGTATACACATTTGATGGGTGATGCACTCAGGTGTGTGGGTGTCAGCTTGCACACAGTTGCATGCTGTCTGCCTGACCTGGGGGTACTGTCACTTGTGCATGTTGTGTGGGCCATGAGAGGATACATTGGATGCCTCTAGGACCGGATGGGGGTGTCCAACATTCACATTCATGGCTTTCCACTCTGTGTACTCACCAGCATTGCCAGGTGGAATGGCTCCGAGCTCTGCTCCGCCTACGCCCTCAATCCCTTCGAGGTGCAGGACACTACAGCAAATCTCCTCCCATGTCTGGAGCCTCAGGGGTTTAGCAGGTCCCCCTCCTGTGCTGGTGCTGTGCTGGCGGTGTGTTGCCATTAGGTTGCGCACATGCAGTCGCAGATCGTCCCATCGCTTGTGGCAATATTTGACTGTGCGCACTGTCACGCCAACTGCGGTGCACTTCTGTGCTGCTGCTGCCCAGATCTCTTTGCGCCGCTGCTATGTGCTGCGCCTTTGGTCGGCACTGAACAGCATTGGGGCATTGTCTACAATGTGCTCTACCAGCACTGTTAATTCTGGCTCGCTGAAGTGGAGTTTCCACTGGCGTGTGGCTGGTATACGTGATGCCATCTTCTTCGATGTGTGGAGCAAGTCCCAGTGGAAGTAGGCCCTGTGGTTGCAGAGGATGGCAGTGGATTGTGGTTTAAGTAATGGCCGCTGCTCTCTTTCCGGTTTTCGCAGTGACAGTGTTTCCAGTTCCGGTATTTCCATTTCCATGACAGTGGAGTCAGAAACAGATATACCGCTGCAATGTTTCATGGTGCATCCGTTTCCGTGGGTGTTTGCATTCCGGCAGTGACACCATTTCTGCAATGGTCTGGTGTGCACGACTGACAAACCGTAATCGCACCTTATTTCCGCATGCTTGTGAACGTGGTAACAGTGTCACCGCCTTCACGGAAACAACAGATTCCAGACCGGCAGACTCATTATGAGGCCCACTGTCTTTTTAGCATGATCTTTATCAAAAACAGGTTTATTGCTTTGTTCTTTTTTCTGTTGTCTACCAACCTTTAAAGCCTTCATCAAACCTAGATGTTATATCAGTTTTTGAACAGCGTGCAGTAGGTTTATGTATGTCAAATTGAAAGGAATTTGTTTCTATATCCTTAAAGATGTTAAAAAAGCTACTATAATCTTTCCCTACTAATTTCTTACTATTTGTCGTAGTAATGTCCCCCGTACCTGGAACCAGAGCACTCAAGCTCCCAGTTTGACTTTTTTCCCTTACATAGTTGTCTTGGTTTGCGGAATTGGACCTACTAGTGTTTATACGTGTCCGATTCTCTCTTAAGTCCCTATTCCCTCCTTCCTTATTTCTGGCTGTGGCCGTAACTGTTTTAGCTGGTCATTTAAATATGTGTGCCCAGCGCCTCTTAGCCGACTCTTGTGACTGCCGCTTGATCACGTCCTGGGAAGATGTATTTATATTCTGGCTAGTGACCAGTGCGAACCTATTAAGATAAGCTAGACCATCAGTTTGTGTTCCGTTAGCAAATCTAGCCCAGAGAGTAATCAACCCATCGGAAATATTCTCCACTGGGACAGCTAGAACACCAGTTGATGCACCTTTGGATGAAGTGATAGCATTTTTCAAATTACTATGTACAACAGGTGGTCCAACAGTTTGGACAGATTGCACCCCGCCCTCTACAATACCAGAGACCACAGTAATAGATCCTGTGGGATCATTTGGCTCATCAAGAGCCCTAATATCCAGTGGATCTACAGCATCTTCAATGTCAGTGTTTGAGGCCAACCCTGTCTCTGTCTCTGAATATTACACAGTCATTTTCTTGAGTTAGCTCTCTGTTGGTTTCTTCTACCACTTTTTGACTTTTTGAGAGCTTTCTTTGGTAATAGCTCAGGTTTTAAGGTTATAACACAAATAGGGGAGTCAAAAGGTTGTTTTCGAAAGTCCTAACCTGAGCTCCCCAACAAACTATTTCCCAGTTGGCTTTCTCAGGTCCTACTTGTTTGTTAGACACTTGTTTGAGTGTCGAGTGTTTGGTGAATGGTGAAGGACTTTAGCAGCCAGACGCAGAGTGTTAAGTCTTTTCTTTCTGTTTACTGACACTGTGGAGTGGAGGAGCTATTCTTTATATACCCTTTATATGACCCTTTTACTCAAAATGACACCAATCAAAAACAGTTACGTAAACTTCATAGTACTGTCAACCACCCTCATTGACCACAGATTTCAACGAAGACTTGGTACAGATAATAAACACCCTAAAAGGGCCCAAATGAGGGACCTTGGTAATGGGGGATTTTAACTGATGGAGGGGCAACTGCAAAGACAAGGAAGCCATTGCTATGGAAAAAGACCTAAACTCTATCGACTATTTGGTGGTTAGCAACAAACCCACAATTGATAAAGGAAACCAACTAGACTAGGTAATTTCCAGCAATGTGGACATCACGATACAACAGACGATCCCCTCCATATGGTCCGATGACTATAAAATTTAGTTGAAAATGATACCAAAAAACACCACCAAGAAATTGGACAACGTACCCAAAAAAGTTCTTGGTAGAAACTTTAAAAACCTTACACACAATATTTTAGCGCAAACCATTACCAACATCATGACTTCAACCTCAGATGATGATTCTTGTGAGGAGATTGTAGCAATGTACATCAATCAATTTTAAAAAAAGTATCGACTTACTCGCTCCTATGAAGCAAAGACAGGTTAGACCCAATGTAAACCACCATAAATGGTACAATAAGGAAACCAATAAATTGAGAAAAGAAAAAAGGAAATTAGAAAGAAAGTGGTTAAAAGATCCAACGGAGGATAACAAACAAAAGTGGAAAGAACTAGAGAGGCAATACAAAGCAAAATTGATAGAAGCAAAGGAAAACCTCTTTAACGATCAAATCACAGCAGCTTCCAATTCCACGGGCAAGCTCTATCAGATTTTGAAATCAGTGGAAAAAACACCATCCTTCCACCTCCCTTTAAGCCCTCACAAGAAGACTGTGAAAAGGTCTAATTTGCATTCCATAAGAAAATTCAAAAAGCTAGTGAGGCTATAGACCTATGTCAGGTGTGTACCCAAGAACAATCTTCTTTGAAACAACTAGACCACACCATCTTAAGTGAGATAAAATGTAAGTTCAACCCACTCTCCATAGAGGACACAAAGAAACTTCTCTCCACTGTCGGACAGACATCCTGTTCAGAGAACATCCTGCCCCTGAAAACTACAGTGGGAAATATATACTTATTTGCTCCATTATTTTCTAGAATGGTTAATGCCTCATTTAGAGATAAAAATGTTCGTGCAGCACTAAAAGTAGTCACTCTTACCCCACTAGTTAAAAACCCAAGACTCGACCAACAGTACCCAACCAACCTCTGCCCAATAATAAATTGCAACCTACTATCAAAGATCTTAGACAAAGCAGCTACTAAACAACTCCAGGCTTTTGTAGATAAAAACAACCTGCTTCCTCCCAGGAATCTGGTTTTAGAAGCTTGCACAGCACTGAGACTGCGCTGCCCGACCTCCAGACCAGAATGCTAAATATCGTGGACAAGGGTAAGGCTGTTAAGCTGATACTCTTAGATTTATCAGCAGCTTTTGATCTGCTTGACCACCAGAAACTCCAAGAGGCACTAAAACAATCAGAAACTGTTCCCAAGAGGCCATAGACTAAGTGTCCTCATTTCTCACGGAACAAAGCTCCAAAATACACTGGGGAGATGAGTTTTCTAAGCCCATATTTCTAAGCTGTGGTGTACCCCAGGGGTAAAGCTTACCCCCCTATTACTTAATCTGTACCTTTGCTGTCTTTTCTCCCTTCTTAACAACCTAGGGGTGCTGTTTACCAACTTCGCCAATGACACCCAGCTGATATTTGAACTAAGTGGGTGCCATAGCATAGACAGCACTAGGATTGCAAACATCTATAATGTAATTGAAGCCTGGATGAAAACAAATTGCCTTTGCTTAAATGGTAGCAAAATAGAGTTCATGATATTCGGCTCTCCCCAGGCTAGGACCAAACTCAACTCCGACTACGCCTCGTTTAGCATAAAAAACTCAAACAATCCGGTCTGTGACAAGGTCAAAACCTTAGGGGTCCATTTGGAGCCATCACTTGGGGCTGATGCCCACGTAGTACACCTAATAAAAACCTGCCGGTATTGCCAAACACTACTCAAGCACAACAGAACTGTCTCAATGAGAAAAAATGTACGACTATCGCTAGAGCTACAATCCTTTCAAGGCTAGATTATGTAAATGTCCTATTACTCGGGGCAAATTAAGGCTGAATAGCCCAATGCCAGACTATTCAGAACAATGCAGTGAGAGCCATTAGAAGGAAAGCTAGGAGGGATCACAAACCCAAAGACAGGAAGTCAATCCACTGGTTAGCCGTGGGCGACCGTATTACCTTCAAAGCAGCTTCTATTGTACATCATTGCCTCTATGGATCTGCTCCAAAATACTTGAAAGAAAAATAACCCCATATGAGCCAGGCCAATCTCTGAGAACTAAAGCCAGGTATTGGTGAAAACCATACGTGTCAAGAAAGCGAATGTACTGGGACGATCTTTTCCAGTCAGAGTGGCATCAAAGTGGAATGAACTCCCAAACTCACTAAGGTTAGAATCAAATGTCTTCAATTTTAAGAAGAAACTGAAAACGTTACTTTTTAGAGAAAAGCCAAGACCGCCCTACCAGCAAGACAACGCCTCTTTTCCAGTCCTATCTTGCATGTTTGTCGTTTGTCTTTGTGTTTGCACCCTGATGCCTGTGGGCTCCGGCACGCTATAAATAAATAAAGAAAAAGAAAAATAAATAATACTCGGTATTGGAGTGGAGTGAGCGGAGTGCTGAATATTTGTTGAATGGTGAAGGACCTTCGCAGCCGGATGCGTAGTGTAAAGTCTTTTCATTCTGTTTACTGACACTGGAGTATACAGGAGGAGCTATCTTTATATACCCGGTATTTGAGCAGAGCAATCGGAGTGGCAAGTGTTTGGTAAATGGTGAAGGACTTTGTCAACCGGACGCTGAGTGTAAAGTATTTTCTTGCTGTTTACTGACATTTAAATGCCCGGTATTGGAGCAGAGTGACAAGAGTGCCAAGTGTTTGGTGTTCGGCGGTCACATGTCGCAGTTCGGTGCCTGACGTCTGCTATCGGGGGCTAGGTGTTGTAGTTTGCTGAGACTTGCGAACGGCGGATTGATACAAGAAATAGGAAGCCACGGCAGTAATCTTCTTTGCCGCATAGTGGTAAGTGCAATTAGACAAAGTAACGCAACTGAAGAGATTACAGTGATTATACATTCCACGATCCCACACTTTTCAGAGAAGTAATATGCACTAATAGCCAAAGTAGGTGCTTAGTTGATTGATAGACCCTTAGAGGAGAGGTGAAGCAGTTTTGAAATGCTGGTAAAAAGTAACTACTCATTACAAGGAAACACATTTCTGAAGGGTAAGACGGTACAAAACTATTATTTGAAAAAAAGTAATAAAGCAGTACAGACAAAGGTGGATGAAATCACCAGGGCACCAATACATAAAGAACCTGCGAACATTACAAAATATTTTCTACCCCCATGAGGAGCAACAAGGAAGCACCAATCAGGGAAGGAGTATGGCGACTGAGCCTTTAGCCACCCAGAATCACTACTCATATATAACGAGCAATCACTACTGAAACTATGTCTATCATTAGCAGCGGTAATGAAAAACCCCCGCAAAATCTGACAATGACCCCTGATGACACCCAAAAGAAATGTTCTGGGAAAGAAAATCATTGAAAGTGGGTCACCTAACCTCTTGGCTGCTAACAAAAAAGAATGGTGATTGTGAAAAGAGACACACCAAGGAGGTTGTGACACAAAAGAAAATGGAGAACCACACTATTGAGGACAGTTTGGATGAATCAGAAATGGCGAACCTAATGGAAGAACTGGACCCAACAAGTGAAAGTATTAAAAGAGGTGAAGGAAGTGTGAATGGAGATAGGAGGTCTAAGAATGGAGTTAAGGAAGGACTGGGAAAAATGAAGCACCCCAAAATCCAACATGTATTACTATCTCCCGGCTCTTCGACGGTCAAAAAGCCCCAATAAATAGATCTGCAATCCTCAAACTATTTGATCATGTACCTGCACTGCACATGTTGAAAAGCAGGGACTTTGAATTCATAAAACCCCTACAAAATCTGGGCATACTGTGTTCTAAGATTCACTGTAAATATATGGTGGTTTTTCAATTAATTAGAACACATGCTGCCTCATTATTAAAACAGGGATATGATTTGAATCAACAAGGAAAGATCTTGAAAACTAGCAAAGTGGATAATAGGCTTAATAACAAGAGGGGTGGAGGACAAGCGGGTGAAATCCCATTGGGAATGTAAACTATCTTTTCTCCTGCTGCCGTTGAATAATCCCTAATAGTGACACAATGGAATTTTGCTCTTGGAATTCCAGGGGATATAAAAATGTGCTGTCTGAAAAAGACACCTTTTCTATGCTACAGACGCTGAGATTATATTGATATAGGAAACGTGGCTAATGTTGAGATTATGTATGATGGTTATCAGAATTTTCACAGGATGGCAGCCAGGGAGGAAAGGGGCCACCCATATGGAGGCCTTCTTATATTGCTATCAAATTAAATGGAAACAAATGAGATCAAAGTAGAAGGCCAATGTCCATATGTACTACTAGTAAGGGTGAAGATTTCATATGGACAGAATTTACTGATAATAAATATATACGACCCCCCCGAATAAAGGAGTAATCAAGGAAATTCAAGGTAATATATTGGCAGCTATTTCCTGTAGGGATGTAATGAAAGGGAATACTGAGATATTATTGGCTGGAGATATTAATGCCAAATGTTTACATTATAGTATTACTGATAAAGGTGCGTTTTGGAACAAAAAAAGATGAGAAGAGGAGGGTGCAAGGAAAGGTAGTACATTAAAACGGATTATATTCATCGATATGCTAAAACTGAAATTCTGTAATAAGAATATTAAAGGTGATGCACCTACATTATATACATGGAAAGGTAATGGTAGAGCATCTACACTGGATTACATACGTATATCTGAAAATGTAATTCCTGATGTTTCTGAAATGAATATAACATTCACTGAATATAGTGACCATGCAATAATCACGACTAAGATGAAAAAAGAGGAAGGGGGATATTTATAGAGATATTATGGGAGAGATAGAAACTAATAATGGTAAGTCAAGGGTGGGATGGTCCACCAAGAACTTAGAAGTCGTACCAAGGTATGTCTCTTTGCTAAATATCAAACTTGTCTCCCAAGACTCCCCAGAGGGTATACCGAAATGGATAAGTGATACTACCAACTAATTCCTAGTTAGAACTGAAACATTCTGTTTTAATGATAAGGGAAAATATGCAAACCCATACGAAAATGAGATTGAAGAAAAAAAAGATATCTTAGGCAGACAGTTAGGAAGATTGGAAATAGTGGGTTGAATGAACACGAAAAGGAAATCCTAATGAGGAAGGAAAAATAAATATATAGAAATTAAGTTTAGAAGCCGCCTAAGGTCCCTAAAGGTGGGAAATATGCTCCCATGAGAAAAAATTATGTAAAACATTTGTGGAAGGTTTTTAATGAGAGAGGAGTGCAAACAAATGATGGCCTGTTGAATAATATATCTGCTAATGAGTGGGAAAGTTATGTGCGAGATAAATTTAAAGTAGAACAAGGACCAAGAGTAATACAGAAATGTGAGCTAAAGAGAAAAGTTCTGCTTTGTGAGGTAATAGACATCGGAAGCGGCTGATTCTGTGTGAGGCTGAGTAACGCAGAGCTCAGTGAGGCTTGACGTGCTTTACGTGCTTGGGTGCTTTCCTCTAGCTTGAGCCGCAGCAGAGCTGCTGGAGAAGCTTATGCTGGAGGAGCTTCCAGACGTTCTGTGCTGTCCACTTGGAGCCCGAGCCTGCAGAGTCCTGAGTGAGCCTGGAAGGTGATGAACAGTAAGCAGACATACTTACTTGATTGTAATGCGGCTGTACTCTTTAGTGCGAACACCACCTGAATACTGACTGTACAGTGGTACTCAGGCTTATATTTTAAGTACCTTGGTGCCTATTTACCCTCTTTACCCTCACCTCTTCATCCTCACCCCCCCCTGTCACTTATAGGCCCCTGATGCAGTGACTGCAGGCAGCACCGTGCAAGAGCACTGATAATAGTAGATAACGGTGGGGGGGTGGACAGTTTTTTTGCATTCTCACTGGGGCTGACCTGTGCTTTCATCACACATTTGTTTTCCATGTGCTTTCCACAGAGTAGTGAGGCGGGCCCCACACATAACTCCCAGGAGCACTGCAGAGGGTGAGTAGAGAGCAAATTCCTTACGTACGTGTTGCTTAGCACTTTCTACTTGACAATAAACATCAAAGTATTTGTGGAGTACTCAGTACTTGGGCCTGGATTCCAGTGTACTCACTGTGTCAGCTGGCCTCCCTTCTCCCCCGCTGCATGTCTAAACTGCGTAGCGGTAAAAACTCGGAGCGGGCAGCAAGAATTCGATACATTTCCCTAACAAAATATCGGCAATACTCCCCACTATGTCTGACGCCTTTGTAAATGCCATGAAATAACCCTTAAATCAATCAAGGGAAGAGGAAGGTGCCCTCTCAAACCTAAGGGAAATGATTGTGAACGTCCGTGCCCCGTTTTCAAACCGGATAATGGGATTGGACGTAAAAAGTCACAAACAAAATCTTCCCCTGCTCCAGAGCAAGACTTATCCACTGGTACTACACCAGTGAGCACTGTTGTGCAGGTACATCAACCAAAAGTGAAAAAATACGACTACAAGTCTTTCATTTTCAGAAACAAGTCACAGAAAAATATGAAGTATTTTTTCATGAGATTGGGAACTAGATCCAGTGCAGGTAATCAAGGTGGTTTAAGGGGCTACATTGGCTGAGTGACTGACGCTTTGTTGGGAGTATCAGATCGCAGTGTGCTGGAGGCTTACAGCTCGGTTGAGGATTAATCAAAAATTGTATCTGCTGTGGATTTAAAAGCGACAAGGGTGGTGAGTGACTTCAGCCAGGGTGAGGGCTCTGGTATTGATTTTCACACTGACCCTGCCTCATTTGTTACAGAGAATGTGTCCTTCAATTCAGCTTAAGCTAGCAGTAGGCCTGTACAAGTGCCCCTTTTTAAGTCTTTAAAAGAGATAGATGATAGAGTCAAATTTTCACTACATTCGATTTCAGCTTTGAACGTGGTGTTAAGCTCATTTTTTAATCTTAATGAAAATATAAAGTACTCTGTCCCTACATCTGTCTATCAATCTGCTGAATGAAAAATTCAGCTGGAATTAATCAATGGACTATTGAGAAATAGTTGCTCTAATCATTCATTATTTGAAGCAAAAATAACGGCTGTGCTCGCTGACCTCCAACAGGAGGTTACGTTTATTTCCTCTACAGTGTCAGATCAACAAGATGTTATTAACCACTGCTTAGAACAACAGTCTGCAAGAGTGGCACTCAATAAGACCTCTGATGAAGTGCTAATCGAAGATAGGGAAAGGACAGAACAAGACACATGCAAAGAACAAACAAGAATATGTCACTCTAAAGAACAGAGGCACATTATGAACAAGGGAGGGAAGAAGGTGAAGGAAAAGGAGCAACAATACAAATCTGTCACCATAACTCCTCCTATAGTGAATCTCGTTGGAACCAATGACAGAGGGAATAAGAGACAAAGCAAGAAAAAGAAAAAAACAAGGACTCCATAGGAAAGGGTCAAGGAAATATTTGAGGTTCCTAAATCTCTCAGAAGATCTGAGTATCCAAGAGTCCGATTTAAATGCTGAAAGTTGAGAGGATATTTCAGGAAGAGCTACTAAGAACTGCTGAGTTAGCAATGTAAATCATGAAATTACAGTTGAGATGGAAAGTGAGACTACTAAGAGAACTGCGGACCAACAAATACCAGAAAAAAAGACTATGATGGACCACCATAATGCTAAAAGCAAAAGAGCCAAGATAATGGACGATTGCTCACCACAGAAATGCTCAGACCCAGGTATACGAAGAACACATAGAAACAGCGGATAGAGCCTGAGAGGGAAGGAAACCAGCAGATAGTAACCTGCCTAGAGATTTATGGACCCCTATTTTTCACATAGGTATATATAAAAAAGTGATCTTGGATCCTACTGGGATAAAAAAAATGAAAGCACAGAGTAGTTGCTAAGGGAAGCCCGTCAGAGTGGGAATCCCTCATTGCAGCTTACAATCAGTGAGAGGCCCGATATAATACAGCGTGAAGGGAACAAAAGAATTGAGCCAAGCTAAGGAGGAGTCCAGGACAGGGAGAACGATCAGCTGTGGCGATTGAGGACTTCCCCAAAACCTTCTTCGAACTGCCCTACCTTTGGATTGAAAAGATTGGTGACAGTGAGACGGGAACGTCATTGAACAGACCATTTTAAAATTGGTGAAAGAAATTTCCGAATTATACTCGTCTCTGGAAATTGAATACATTCATTTTCCGTATGAAAGCTCCACTCAGGTTGTAGAGGTTGGCCTGCAATCCCGCCTAGGCGTTAATGCTCTCTTCGCAGTGGCCGGAGCATTCCATAAAAAAGGTTACAGAATCTCTACTAATCAACTGAAACAAAAATTGCCTGCAAACAAGTGGGTAAATGTTAACCAAAGGGAGCCTATCGTCTCAACCTCTAGGGGGGCAGTGGCCCAATCGAAGGGGAAGGAGTCAGACGGGATTAGACTAGAAATACTAGCACAAGTCTTTAGAAAACTGAACAAAAATGAATCTTTGTTTTAGCTTTAGCAAATTCAATAGTGGGAGAAATCGACTGGAATACTCGTGGCTATAAAAGGTTTATGTGTGATGAAGTCCACAGAGAACTTCTAGATGAACACAATATTATTCTGCTGCAGGTCACCTGGCTGCTAACAGAAATTGTCATGGACAGCTTCACCACCTGGTGCCGAATTGCCTCGGCCAATAATATGCAGCGGCCATCAGGGGATTTCTGTTGGCCTCCAGAAACTCAACATTTGGTAAGGCAGAGTTAATATTGAATTGTTTTTATCGCACTCTCCGCTGTACTACTGTCTGGGGATCAGAGTCAAAACAACAAGCCTGTGTGGCTGCTAAATCAGTCGGTCAAATAGCACAGCAAGTAGAGTGCTCACTTTGACATCCGTGCAGAGCCTGCTGACAAGGGTTTGATTTGCGGAAGGGCCAAAGTCAGCCTTTCATTCTTCCGAGGTCAATGAATGAGCACCACACACCATGGGTAAGCAGCGCTCAGATGCCTGAGGGTTTGTAGCTATATATAAATGCAAAATTATTATTAATATTATTATTAAATGTATACCACAATCCTGCATGAATTTTGCTGGAGATCTTTTTGGACCAAATTGCAGACACCACCCTGGGTTGTGTTAACAGAATTGGTACTCTTGCAATCTTAATTGTGGGGGATTTGAATGCTAGTTGTCTTATTCCTGATTATGGGAGCTATAAAAAGGGATCAGTGGAGGAGACAAGCGTCAAATGGGTCAGATTCTATAGAGAATGGGACCTATTAATCGGTAATGGCAACATTCAGGGTGACTGTCATCCCAAAAACACATGGCAGTGTAACAATTCTGCATCAATAGCAGACTACATGATTACTTCTCGCAACTTATTTCAGAACTGCAAAGAATTTATAGTAAAAGAAACAACTAATAGCGACCACCATGAATTATTTTTTTCAAGGTTGCTGTTGACTCTGTGGTTTATCCCTGCAAAGTAGAAGTTAATCATGGGAAAACATTTCTTTTAAGATATAGTGGAAATGGTAGGGGTTTGAATACAAATTTGGATAAGATAATTCAAACAATCCCGGGTGAGTCATTAAAGTGGGAATGCACCCCCTCAAATTTTGAAACTTCTTGAGAAAATTAGAGCATCCACAAGCAGAGGGATTCAAGAGGAGCCCAATCCACAAGTATCAGTTGGATGAGAACACCCTTCTCCATAAACATGAGCAAAGATGCAAACTGAGGCTACTAAAAAAGCAGAACAAAGATCAGGAAGAATTTGAAAGGGGGAAAAAGTATTAATGGCTGCATATCAGCGATGGAATAGATCCAATAGGTCAGCCAGGAACCAGCGCCAGAGAGAAGAGATGCTGGAAGCCTCATTACTAAGAACAGCCACAACTATTGATCTCTGATGAATGGTGGTAAAACCTTGCAATGTGCAGCACAGAGTAATAGTGTGACAGAGGTATCATGGTGCCCCCACTTTGGAGAAATGTTTAATTACCAACAGGCGACAGTGGGGACAGGTGTCCCAAGGGCTCCTTGAGTGAGGTGTGGTACGAGAGGAGGTCAGAGAACTGATTATGGGAGCATCCGGCTCAAAGGACACGGGCACGAATGGCCTCTCTAACTATATATTAAAGAGGAATGAGGATGACTGGTCAATAGTGCTGCAAAAGTTGTTTGCTTACTGTTTCGAATTTGAGCAGTGCCCTCAAAGCTGGAAGTGAGCCATTGTGTTGCCCATCTACAAGAAGGGCGATCAAACAATACCAGACAGCTATTGCCCGATCGCTCTGCTGGATGCATTTAGCAAAATATTTGCGGTTGGGTTTTTCAGGGAATTGGTGAAGTGGGGAGACACAAATAACATACTTGACAAAGCCCAGATTGGTATTATGAAGGGACTGTATAACAGTGTTATAGTTAAGTGAGAGATAAAGTGAGAGATAAAGGTTGGTATATTGGATCTGCCCCCCTATATCTGACGGTAATAGATTTCTCTAAAGCTTTCAACAGGGTAAACAGAGGCTTGCTATGGGGAGAAATAAACAAGTGGGGCATTCCTCCGGGTTTGTTAGCAATTTTGCTCTACCTCCATGAAGATACTAATATAGTGTTGAGGTTAGATGGGGTGGGTAACCTGTCTTAAAAATACCTACAAGTCGAGAAGTGAGGCAAGTATGTATTTATGTGCCATTTTTATTCAATATGTTCTTGGCAGATATCAAGAATCACTTAACCTCTTAAGTGCCAGGCTATTATTGAAGTCTATGTAAAAAGGACGAGTATACTTGTTCTTGGCGCAATGCTGCCACAAATTGGATCGCAGAAACTGTGTTGGTTGGCTTATGCCAACAACATCTTTCTCATGGATCTCACCCCAAAGGGAATTAAATGTTTACTTGATGCCATAGCCAGATATGCCTTGGCTAATGAATACATTATTAATCCATCCAAAACCAACATTCTTAGGATGGGTAAAAAGGGTAAAGTGCCTAAGTGGCTCGAGTGGAAATTTGCGAGAAAAAAAAATGAAGCCAATACTAGAAACTACATATCTAGCTTTCAGATTGACAGCACCACTTAATGGGGTCCTATTAAAAAAGATCACTGGGAGAGAAGATAGATCGATTAACATATCAACTGAAAAACATAAAGTCTAAATACTGTAAGTTCTCTTTGAAATACCTGATTCAGTTCTACAAGGGTAAAATCATCCCCATAATAATGTATCGACTTGAAAATGAATCCCAGGCTTGGGATTTAGACTGGGATTACTGGGAAGGACAGGAGTGAAAAATAGCTTTGAGACTTCCGATGTTGCTACCAATTGTAGCACTGCGGTATTAACTTGGCCTAAAATCTTTAAGAGCTAGCTTTGAGTGGAGACTCTTACACCTATATGGGTCATTTACATGGCAACAGAACAACACACTGTATGTGGACTTGGCACAGGAAGACAGACAGGCATCTTGTACACTCTTAAAGAAATTGAAGGTAAAGACTGATTCAACCTGCCACATATACAAAACCTTAACCAACAAGAGTGTAAACAAGCCCTTGCAGTTACAGATTGGATCACTAGTATAGATTCTATGAGGTCATTAAAACAACACAGTAATCCTTCGATTCTGGTTTTACTTACTACCCCGTTATTTGGTGCAGTTTCTGAATAGCAAGGGACGTGATGCTATATTGCAATTCCGCCTAAATGTTACCTTCCGGTGAAATACTAGCTAACAAGCAGACACTACTAGTAATTTATAACTACTGTCCCCTGTGCATTCTAAGTGTAGGCCAATTCCTACACCATTTTTTGATAGAATGAACAGGTACTAGACGTTGTAGGATTACATGCTTCTCCAGATTTGTGGAAAGGGTATGCTGGTTAGATAATAGATATTTTTGACATCGCTTTTCCTCATGGCACAAAACTTTCTTAACTATGGAACTGTACAGACTCGTTCTAAAACTTTATAATGACTCACCCTGGAGATTGGTAATCTGAATGTTTTATTTCAATGTAATTGGCGTAATGAATTGTATATTTTTTTTCTCTAGTTTTATCATGAATTAATTATCCTTTTGTATTATGCTTAATTATGAATTAATGTTTTTATTTTGCAACATATTTTTGATTTTGTGAAATGTCAAATTTGTGACTATATCACAATATTACAAAACAAAGAAACATGAATTGAAGATAAATATCCTGTATGAAGACATCATACTGCTCATCAAGAAGCTCAAAAAATCGAGATCCCCGGGACCTGATGGGTTTTGTAATATGGTTATGTTGGGAAATCCTGAAAAGTGGGCAAAGATACTAAAGGAATTATATGATAAGGTAAACATGGTTGGAAGATTTCCCAGCACATAGACCCTTCCTTATCTCATCCCCATTTTTTAAACATGGAAATCAAGATACCCCGAAAAATTACTGTTTACTATCACTGCTAGATGGCTCTGGGAAAATATTTGCAGGATGGATACTACAGGAAATCGCAATAAAATGGGTAATAAAGAAGAAAATATGAATCAAATTTTAAATAGGATTTCAAAAGGGCCTTTCATGTTGTCATAGTATCCTGATAGTGAATACTTTAATACAGAAGACCACCTTTGAAGAAGCCACCCACTGCACATCCTGTTTACAGATTTTGCAAGTGCATTCAATACCATCAATCGAGAAAATTGAGAAATATGGGTATGCCAGATCATCAATCATATGCATGCCAACTACCCGACCAGGATACAAGGGTGCAGGTGAGGTTAGGTGGAGCATGGGACATGTCAGCACCCATAGAGTTCGAAAGAGGATTGAAACGGGGCTGCCTATTAACCCCCATATTGTATAATATGTTTAATGCAGATTTGGATATCCATTTCAGTGGAAATGACTCCTCTGCACCCAAACTGCGTAAAGAGAGGATTACATATCTTGCCTATGCATATGATCTGGTTATCATTGATACCACAGTGAGAGGCCTTAAAAAAAGTGCTAAACAATTATGAACTATTCTGGAAAAAATGACCCATGTATGAATATATCGAAAACTAAGATGATGAGTTTTGGGAATGCAAAACAGGTAAAAAAGGAATAGAGGCGGGGGAGGAATGGATAGAAAGGGTAGATGAATATAAATGCCTAGGATATGAAAAAGGCATACAAAGAAATGAGGTGGGTATGGTAACATATCATAGAGTTAAGGCAATAGTGTGATGACTATGCAGAAGAACTTTGTCACTACCAACTTGGGATATAATTTGATTGATCTGGTTACGCTGTGTC
Organism: Ambystoma mexicanum; assembly: GCF_040938575.1. Classification (NCBI taxonomy): domain Eukaryota; kingdom Metazoa; phylum Chordata; class Amphibia; order Caudata; family Ambystomatidae; genus Ambystoma; species Ambystoma mexicanum. The sequence continues at coordinate 721,395,206 of NC_090924.1, forward strand.
GACAAAAACTGTTGGCGGCAGTTACTTATGCCACAGAGTGCTCTTAATTGAATCTTGACAAATGGGCAGATGGGTTAGAAGGGCTTCTATGGCATAGACTGTTGGGACTGCCTATGGCTACGCCAAGACAAGTTATTTGTTTTGATTTAGGCTTAACCTCACTATGCACCTTAATAAAAATAAAAAGAGGAAGGATGTATTTAGACATAATGAGTGCCGAAATTGGGACATTCTTGGAAACGATAGAAAGGGGGATACAGGAAGGTGGTTGTAAAAGTCTGACGAGATTTAGAAAATCAATTAATCTTACTTTAACTGGACGCAGATAGGGGATTATGGGGAGCGGTAAGGGCACAATTGAAAAAACATGCCATAAAGTGTGATTGGGCTAAAACCACAACCATGTGCTTAGGTTCAAATCACTGGGGGATTATGCTAAGGTATGCTTTACATATATGTTCCCCAGAACTACATATATATTTTTTCATAACCTAGGTTTTTCAGGACTTCATGCAGATAAGATTAAATGAATTACCTGTCCTGGTGGTCACAGTTAATTGTCTGAAAATCCCGAAAGAGAATTGACAATGCAGATTATGTGGAGATATGGAGGTATGGAATCCCTTAGACATGTACTCACGTGATGGAGAGCTACTATAGATTCCATGGATGCATAGCAGAGGGTTTCCATCAATTAATGGGAGAGATGTTTTGGTTTAATGGTTTGAGTGGAAAGAGCTTGAGAACAGCAATAGCATTCATACAGGTATGGCTGGCCTTCAAAAAAGAAATGTTGCTAAAGGGAATGAAATTAAAAGGTTAGTATACATGAGAAAGATGAATGATTGGGTTGTTTTAATATGTGTTAGATTGAAATGCTATGACATTTTATTAAAAAAAAGAAAAATAATTCTTTTATATTTTGTAAATATGAAGACAATGATGGAATGCTGATATGTTTTGAAAAAATAATGTTTATATATGATGAATGAATTTATATATGTTAAATAAATGTAAATAAGATATTTATGTGAAAAGTTCAAAGAAATTAAATGTTTGTCAGATGTTAACTTTTTTGCAGTTTTATGAAAGGCAGAATGGCTAAAAATATCTATCTTAACATTTAATTAGCTAAGAATAAGGGTATGTGTTCTAACTACATCACAGATATTCTTGTAAAGTTCCACCGAGGCGCTCAAGATAGAATTGAGCGCAGTGATGGATGGGGATGTTAATTTGATTTGACCATCCACCTCCTTTAAAGTCTAATGCATAGCATCATTATCTTACCCCTCTGGATTCTGTGCTAAGTTACTTAATTATATAAGCACTGTTTTATGTTAAATAGAGTCAAGACCACCCTCATAGTTAATAGCTGATAATGATACATCAAGATCAATGAGGGTTATATTATCAGGACAAGCATTACTTGAAATAATATCAATAGACGCTTCAACTGGAACGACCGGATTAT